>NC_138874.1:95247531-95733177 GCF_965194805.1 Balaenoptera borealis
GGTTTTCATTCTCCTTTTGGACTTTCTGCATGTCTTTTTGGCTTCCCTCACCCCATCAGATTGTTTTTGTGGCAACACCTCTGTGCTCAAACCTAAACTTTGTGGGTAGTAAGCTTTGTGGGTTCTATTGGGGTTGTAAGTCAGAGTCCAAATTTCAGAGTCCTCATGGAATTTACGGTCTTAGCAAACAGCTAATAGCAGTCAGTGTGCTTTAAATGTTCTGGGCTTTGTTGTTGTAAATGTTTATTTCTTTTATAAATTACTCTGGCTGGGCTTTCCTGGAGTTTCCTAGCATCTATTTGTAAGGTTCAGTGTATGCTTTTTGCCACCTAAAGCACTAGGGGCAGCATACAAGAAAAATGAGCTCCTCCCCTGGGGACTCTAACAATTCTATTAGAACTTGCCAGTTCTCACAGGGGATTCTTCTTTGGAAAATAGCTCATGTATCAGTATCATAACACAGTGAGACTGGACGCAAGTCACAGTTCTCCTCAATTGCTATTTGACCTCGGTAAGCCTCTCAGACTTTTCAGTCTCTGTTTTCACAACTTTAGGTGAAGGAAATAAAAATGACATCAAAGAATTGTTCTGACTTTATTTCCTTAAATAATTTTTAAAAAATTTTACAACGGTTTTAGAGTTATAGAAAAATTGCAAAGATAGTGCAGAGTCCTATATACTTCCACAGACAGTTCCCCTATTATTAACATCTTATATTACTATGGTACATTTGTCACAATTACTAAATTGATGTTGATACGCTTTTATGTATTATGTGCATTATACATACATATATATTATTAATAACTAAAGCCTGTACTTCATTCGTAGTTTGTTAGCTTCGACCTAATACCCCTTTTCTGATCCAGGATCCCATCCAGGATATAGCATACCTTCAGTGTCCAAGTGCTCCTCTTGGCTGTGACATTTTCGCAAGCTTTTCATGTGTTTTGTGAGGTGATTTTGTTTTTTTTTTTACTGTTTTTGAGGATTGAGGTGGACATTGTTATTTGTCTTCCTGTTATCTGTTCTCTCCTTCCTTTCAAAAGGTGTTGACAGTGTACTCAGCTGAAACACTCATTTACCGACTCCCTTGCAGCTAGGAGTTGCCACATGACCTCCTCCTGGGCAATGAGATGTAAGTCAAAGATTCTGAGTGGGGCTTCTCGGAAAGCTTTTTAAAAGGGTCAAACTTGACTAGCATGTGCCTTTCCGTTGTCATAAATCCACTCTTCTGCCCAGAGGGTGAAAATAGTAATCAGAAATGTGGCAAATACCTTTTTAAAAAAATACTACATTTTGTTTATTTAAAACATAAAAATGAATTTTGGAATTTAAAAATTGACATACATATTTACTCATATTACCATATATATATATTTTGGCCGCCCTGCATGGCATACAGGATCTTAGTTCCCCAACCAGGGTTTGAACCTGTGCCCCGTGCATTGGAAGCACAGCGTCTTAACCACTGGACCTCCAGCGAAGTCCCTACTTGTAAGACCCCCATATGTTTTTAATAAGAGCTTTATTGAGATATGATTATGATTCACATACCATGCAACTCACCTTTTGTTTTTTGGCCACACCATGTGGCTTGTGCGATCTTAGTTCCCCAACCAGGGATCGAACCCGTGCCCCCTGCAATGGAAGTGTGGAGTCCTAACCATTGAACCACCAGGGAATTCCTGCAACTCACCTTTTTAAAGTACACAGTGCAGTGTTTTTTTTTTTATCATGTTCACAGTATTGCACAACCATAACAACAAGCAATTTTAGAACATTTTCATTACCCCTCAAAAAATCCTGCACCTGTTAGCAGTTGCTCCTCATTTCTGCCAAATCTCCCTGCCCCCACCCTAGGCAACCACTGATTGCTTTCTATGTCTATAGAGTTGCATATTCTGAACATTTCTTATAAATGGAATCATACAGTATGTGGCTTTTGTGTCTAGCTTCTTTCACTTACAATAATGCTTTTAAGATTCATCTATGTTGTAACATGTATGAATACTTTGTTCCTTTTTATGGCTGAGTAACATTCCATTTTATGGATAGAATACATTTTATTTATCAATTCATCAGTTAATGAACATTTGCTTTGTTTTCACTTTTTTGGCTATTATAAATAATGCTTTTTTTTTTTTTTTTTTTTTTGAGCTATTCAACACTTTATTTATTTATTTATTTTTTTAAACATCTTTATTGAAGTATAATTGCCTTACAATAGTGTGTTAGCTTCTGCTTTATAACAAAGTGAATCAGTTATACATATACAATATTACAATATGTTCCCATTTCTCTTCCCTCTTGCATCTCCCTCCCTCCCACCCTCCCCATCCCACCCCTCTAGGTGGTCACAAAGCACCGAGCTGATCTCCCTGTGCTATGCGGCTGCTTCCCACTAGCTATCTATTTTACATTTGGTAGTGTATATATGTCCATGACAATCTCTTACCCTGTCACATCTCACCCCACCCCCTCCCCATATCCTCAAGTCCATTCTCTAGTAGGTCTGTGTCTTTATTCCCATCTTGCCACTAGGTTCTTCATGGCCTTTTTTTTTTTTTTTTTTTTTTCCTTAGATTCCGTATATATGTGTTAGCATACTGTATTTGTTTTTCTCTTTCTGACTTACTTCACTCTGTATGACAGACTCTAACTCCATCCACCTCATTACAAATACCTCCATTTCATTTCTTTTTATGGCTGAGTAATATTCCATTGTATATATGTGCCACATCTTCTTTATCCATTCATCTGTCGATGGACATTTAGGTTGCTTCCAGGTCCTGGCTATTGTAAATAGAGCTGCAATGAACATTGTGGTACATGACACTTTTTGACCTATGGTTTTCTCAGGGTATATGCCCAGTAGTGGGATTGCTGGGTCGTATGGTAGTTCTATTTGTAGTTTTTTAAGGAACCTCCATACTGTTCTCCATAGTGGCTGTATCAATTTACATTCCCACCAACAGTGCAAGAGTGTTCCATTTCCTCCACATCCTCTCCAGCATTTATTGTTTGTAGATTTTTTGATGATGGCCATTCTGACCGGTGTGAGATGATATCTCATTGTAGTTTTGATTTGCATTTCTCTAATGATTAATGATGTTGAGCATTCTTTCATGTGTCTGTAGTCCATCTGTATATCTTCTTTGGAGAAATGTCTATTTAGGTCTTCTGCCCATTTTTGGATTGGGTTGTTCGTTTTTTTGTTATTGAGCTGCATGAGCTGCTTGTAAATCTTGGAGATTAATCCTTTGTCAGTTGCTTCATTTGCAAATATTTTCTCCCATTCTAAGGGTTGTCTTTTGGTCTTGTTTATGGTTTCCTTTGCTGTGCAAAAGCTTTTAAGTTTCATTAGGTCCCATTTGTTTATTTGTGTTCTTATTTCCATTTCTCTGGGAGCTGGGTCAAAAAGAATCTTGCTGTGATGTATGTCATAGAGTGTTCTGCCTATGTTTTCCTCTAAGAGTTTGATAGTGTCTGGCCTTACACTTAGGTCTTTAATCCATTTGGAGTTTATTTTTGTGCATGGTGTCAGGGAGTGTTCTAATTTCATACTTTTACATGTACCTGTCCAATTTTCCCAGCACCACTTATTGAAGAGGCTGTCTTTTCTCCACTGTATATGCTTGCCTCCTTTATCAAAGATAAGGTGACCATATGTGTGTGGGTTTATCTCTGGGCTTTCTATCCTGTTCCATTGATCAATATTTCTGTTTTTGTGCCAGTACCAAACTGTCTTGATTACTGAAGCTTTGTAGTATAGTCTGAAGTCAGGGAGCCTGATTCCCCCAGCTCCATTTTTCGTTCTCAAGATTGCTTTGGCTATTCGGGGTCTTTTGTGTTTCCATACAAATTGTGAAATTTTTTGTTCTAGTTCTGTGAAAAATGCCAGTGGTAGTTTGATAGGGATTGCATTGAATCTGTAGATTGCTTTGGGTAGTAGAGTCATTTTCACAATGTTGATTCTTCCAATCCAGGAACATGGTATATCTCTCCATCTATTTGTATCATCTTTAATTTCTTTCATCAGTGTCTTATAATTTTCTGCATACAGGTCTTTTGTCTCCTTAGGTAGGTTTATTCCTAGATATCTTATTCTTTTTGTTGCAATGGTAAACGGGAGTGTTTTCTTAATTTCACTTTCAGATTTTTCGTCATTAGTGTATAGAAATGCAAGCGATTTCTGTGCATTAATTTTGTATCCTGCTACTTTACCAAATTCATTGATTAGCTCTAGGAGTTTTCTGGTAGCCTCTTTAGGATTCTCTATGTATAGTATCATGTCATCTGCAAATAGTGACAGCTTTACTTCTTCTTTTCCGATTTGGATTCCTTTTATTTCTTTGTCTTCTCTGATTGCTGTGGCTAACACTTCCAAAACTATGTTGAATAATAGTGGTGAGAGTGGGCAACCTTGTCTTGTTCCTGATCTTAGTGGAAATGGTTTCAGTTTTTCACCATTGAGGACAATGTTGGCTGTGGGTTTGTCATATATGGCCTTTATTATGTTGAGGAAAGTTCCCTCTATGCCTACTTTCTGCAGGGCTTTTATCATAAATGGGTGTTGAATTTTGTCGAAAGCTTTCTCTGCATCTATTGAGATGATCATATGGTTTTTCTCCTTCAATTTGTTAATATGGTGTATCACATTGATTGATTTGCGTATATTGAAGAATCCTTGCATTCCTGGGATAAACCCCACTTGATCATGGTGTATGATCCTTTTAATGTGCTGTTGGATTCTGTTTGCTAGTATTTTGTTGAGGATTTTTGCATCTATGTTCATCAGTGATATTGGCCTGTAGTTTTCTTTCTTTGTGACATCTTTGTCTGGTTTTGGTATCAGGGTGATGGTGGCCTCGTAGAATGAGTTTGGGAGTGTTCCTCCCTCTGCAATATTTTGGAAGAGTTTGAGAAGGATAGGTGTTAGCTCTTCTCTAAATGTTTGATAGAATTCGCCTGTGAAGCCATCTGGTCCTGGGCTTTTGTTTGTTGGAAGGTTTTTAATCACAGTTTCAATTTCAGTGCTTGTGATTGGTCTGTTCATATTTTCTATTTCTTCCTGGTTCAGTCTCGGCAGTTTGTGCATTTCTAAGAATCTGTCCATTTCTTCCAGGTTGTCCATTTTATTGGCATAGAGTTGCTTGTAGTAATCTCTCATGATCTTTTGTATTTCTGCTGTGTCAGTGGTTATTTCTCCTTTTTCATTTCTAATTCTATTGATCTGAGTCTTCTCCCTTTTTCTCTTGATGAGTCTGGCTAATGGTTTATCAATTTTGTTTATCTTCTCAAAGAACCAGCTTTTAGTTTCATTGATTTTTGCTATTGTTTCCTTCATTTCTTTTTCATTTATTTCTGACCTGATCTTTATAATTTCTTTCCTTCTGCTGGCTTTGGGGTTTTTTTGTTCTTCTTTCTCTAATTGCTTTAGGTGCAAGGTTAGGTTGTTTATTCGAGATGTTTCCTGTTTCTTGAGGTAGGCTTGTATTGCTATAAACTTCCCTCTTAGCACTGCTTTTGCTGCGTCCCATAGGTTTTGGGTCGGCGTATCTCCATTGTCATTTATTTCTAGGTATTTTTTGATTTCCCCTTTGATTTCTTCAGTAATCACTTCATTATTAAGTAATGTATTGTGTAGCCTCCATGTGTTTGTATTTTTTACAGATCTTTTCCTGTAATTGATATCTAGTCTCATAGCGTTGTGGTCGGAAAAGATACTTGATACGATTTCAATTTTCTTAAATTTACCAAGGTTTGATTTGTGACCCAAGATATGATCTATCCTGGAGAATGTTCCATGAGCACTTGAGAAAAATGTGTATTCTGTTGTTTTTGGGTGGAATGTCCTATAAATATCAATTAAGTCCATCTTGTTTAATGTATCATTTAAAGCTTGTGTTTCCTTATTTATTTTCATTTTGGATGATCTGTCCATTGGTGAAAGTGGGGTGTTAAAGTCCCCTACTATGATTGTGTTGCTGTCGATTTCCCCTTTTATGGCTGTTAGTATTTGCCTTATGTATTGAGGTGCTCCTATGTTGGGTGCATAAATATTTACAATTGTTATACCTTCCTCTTGGATCGATCCCTTGATCGTTATATAGTGTCCTTCTTTGTCTCTTGTAATAGTCTTTATTTTAAAGTCTATTTTGTCTGATATGAGAATTGCTACTCCAGCTTTCTTTTGATTTCCATTTGCATGGAATATCTTTTTCCATCCCCTCACTTTCAGTCTGTATGTGTCTCTAGGTCTGAAGTGGGTCTCTTGTAGACAGCATATATATGGGTCTTGTTTTTGTATCCATTCAGCCAGCCTGTGTCTTTTGGTGGGAGCATTTAATCCATTTACATTCAAGGTAATTATCGATATGTATGTTCCTATTCCCATTTTCTTAAATGTTTTGGGTTTGTTATTGTAGGTGTTTTCCTTCTCTTGTGTTTCTTGCCTAGAGAAGTTCCTTTAGCATTTGTTGTAAAGCTGGTTTGGTAGTGCTGAACTCTCTCAGCTTTTGCTTGTCTGTAAAGGTTTTAATTTCTCCATCACATTTGAATGAGATCCTTGCTGGGTAGAGTAATCTTGGTTGTAGGTTCTTCTCCTTCATCACTTTAAGTATATCCTGCCACTCCCTTCTGGCTTGCAGAGTTTCTGCTGAAAGATCAGATGTTAACCTTATGGGGATTCCCTTGTGTGTTATTTGTTTTTTTTCCCTTGCTGCCTTTAATATGTTTTCCTTATATTTAATTTTTGACAGTTTGATTAATATGTGTCTTGGCGTGTTTCTCCTTGGGTTTATCCTGTATGGGACTCTCTGTGCTTCCAGGACTTGATTAACTATTTCCTTTCCCATATTAGGGAAGTTTTCAACTATAATCTCTTCAAATATTTTCTCAGTCCCTTTCTTTTTCTCTTCTTCTTCTGGGACCCCTATAATTCGAATGTTGGTGCGTTTAATGCTGTCCCAGAGGTCTCTGAGACTGTCCTCAGTTCTTTTCATTCTTTTTTCTTTATCCTGCTCTGCAGTAGTTATTTCCACCATTTTATCTTCCAGATCACTTATCCTTTCTTCTGCCTCAGTTATTCTGCTATTGATCCCATCTAGAGTATTTTTAATTTCATTTATTGTGTTTTTCATCATTGCTTGATTCCTCTTTAGTTCTTCTACGTCCTTGTTAAATGCTTCTTGCATTTTGTCTATTCTATTTCCAAGATTTTGGATCATCCTTACTATCATTATTCTGAATTCTTTTTCAGGTAGACTACCTATTTCCTCTTCATTTGTTAAGTCTAGTGTGTTTTGACCCTGCTCCTTCATCTGCTGTGTGTTTTTCTGTCGTCTCATTTTGCTTATCTTACTGTGTTTGGGGTCTCCTTATCACAGGTTGCAGGTTTGTAGTTCCCGTTGTTTTTGGTATCTGTCCCCAGTGGCTAAGGTTGGTTCAGTGGGTTGTGTAGGCTTCCTGGTGGAGGGAACTAGTGCCTGAGCTCTGGTGGATGAGGCTGGATCTTGTCTTTCTGGTGGGCACGTCCACGTCTGGTGGTGTATTTTGGGGTGTCTGTGGCCTTATTATGATTTTAGGCAGCCTCTCTGCTAATGGATGAGGCTGTGTTCCTGTCTTGCTAGTTGTTTGGCATAGGGTGTTCAGCCCTGTAGCTTGCTGGTCATTGAGTGATGCTGGGTCTTGATGTTGAGATGGAGATCTCTGAGAGATTTTTGCCGTTTGGTATTACGTGGAGCTGGGAGGTCTCTTGTGGATCAGTGTCCTGAAGTTGGCTCTCCCACCTCCGAGGTACGGCCCTGATGCCTGGCTGAAGCACCAAGAGCCTTTCGTCCACACGGCTCAGAGTAAAAGGGAGAAAAAATAGAAAGAAAGAAAGAAAGGAAGGAAGGAAGGAAGGAAGGAGGAAGGAAGGAAGGAAGGAAGGAAAGAAAGAAAGAAAGAAAGAAAGAAAAGAAAGAAAGAAGCTGTAATATAGTGAAGTAAAATAAAGCTATTGTAAAGCAAAGCTATACAGACAAAATCTCCCCCAGAAGCATATACATATACACTCACAAAAAAAAAAGGAAAAGGGGAAAAATTAATATATCCTGCTCCCAAAGTCCACCTCCTGAATTTGGGATGATTCGTTGTCTATTCAGGTATTCAACAGATGCAGGCACATCAAGTTGTTTGTGGAGTTTTAATCCGCTTCTTCTGAGGCTGCTGGGACAGATTTCCCCTCCTCTTCTCTGTTCGCACAGCTCCTGGGGATCAGCTTTGGATTTGGACCCGCCTCTGCGTGTAGGTCGCCTGAGGGCGTCTGTTCCCCGCCCAGACAGGACGGGGTTAAAGGAGCAGCTGCTTCGGGGGCTCTGGCTCACCCAGGCCGCGGGGAGGGAGGGGTACAGAGGAGGCGGGGCGAGCCTGCGGCATCAGAGGCCGGCGTGACGTTGCAGCAGCCTGAGGCGCGCAGTGCGTTCTCCCGGGGGATGTTGTCCCTGGATCACGGGACCCTGGCAGTGGCGGGCTGCACGGGCTCCCGGGAGGGGCGGTGTGGAGAGTGACCTGTGCTCGCACACAGGCTTCTTGGAGGCGGCAGCAGCAGCCCCAGCGTCTCACGCCCGTCTCTGGGGTCCCCGCTGATAGCCGCGGCTCGCGCCAGTTTCTGGAGTTCGTTTAGGCGGCGCTCTGAATCCCCTCTCCTTGCGCGCCGCGAAACAAAGAGGCAAGAAAAAGTCTCTTGCCTCTTCGGCAGCTGCAGACTTTTTCCCGGTCTCCCTCCCAGCCAGCGGTGGTGCGCTAACCCCTTCAGGCTGTGTTCACGCCGTCAACCCCAGTCCTCTCCCTGAGACCGAAGCCCGAGCCTCCGCTCCCAGCCCCGCCCGCCCCGGCGGGGGAGCAGACAAGCCTCTCGGGCTGGTGAGCGCTGCTTGGCGCCGAGCCTCTGTGCGGGAGTCTCTCCGTTTTTCCCTCTGCGCCCCTGTTGCTATGGGTTCCGCGCTGTTAGCTGCGGCTCGCGCCCGTCTCTGAAGTTCGTTTAGGCGGCGCTCTGTATCCCCTCTCCTCGCGCACCAGGAAACAGGGAAGAAAAAGTCTCTTGCCTCTTCGGCAGCTGCAGACTTTTTCCCGGACTCCCTCCCGGCTAGCTGTGGTGCGCTAACCCCTTCAGGCTGTGTTCACGCCGCCAACCCCAGTCCTCTCCCTGCGACCGAAGCCCGAGCCTCAGCTCCCAGCCCCGCCCGCCCCGGCGGCTGAGCAGACAAGCCTCTCGGGCTGGTGAGTGCTGGTCAGCGCCGAGCCTCCGTGCGGGAAGTGCGGGAATCTCTCCGCTTTGCCCTCCGCACCCCTGTGGCTGCGCTCTCCTCCGTGGCTCCGAAGCTTCCCCCCTCTGCCACCCGCAGTCTCTGCCCGCAAAGGGGCTCCTAGTGCGTGGAAATCTTTCCTCCTTCACAGCTCCCTCCCACTGGTGCAGGTGCCATCCCTATTCTTTTGTCTCTGTTATTTCTTTTTTCTTTTGCCCTACCCAAGTACGGGGGGAGTTTCTTGCCTTTTGGGAGGTCTGACGTTTTCTGCCAGCGTTCAGTGGGTGTTCTGTAGGAGCAGTTCCACGTGTAGATGTATTTCTACTGTATCTGTGGGAAGGAAGGTGATCTCCGCGTCTTACTCTTCCGCCATCTTCTCTCCTCCTCCTATAAATAATGCTTTTATGAGCATTTGTGTATAAGATTTTGTGTGGACATAGGTTTTCCTTTCTCTTGGGTAGATACATAGGAGTGAAAGTGGCAAATATCTTGAGAGCATGAGGATGAACCTGAGTATGATAGCCTCACAGTAAGGATGGCTGAGCAAGAAACACAGGAGATGGGGTCTTACAAACATATTAGGGGTACTGCAGCTCCCCTGGACTTTCTACCTTTGGATTTCTTTTTTTTTAAATTTTTATTGGAGTATGGTTGCTTTACAATGCTGTGTTAGCCTCCACTGCACAACAGAATGAATCAGCCATACACATACGACTATCCCCTCACTTTTGGACTTCCCTCCCATTTAGGTCACCACAGTGCATCAGGTAGAGTTCCGTGTGCTATAAAATATGTTCCCATCAGTTGTCTATTTTATACATAGTATCAGTAATGTATATGTGTCAATCCCAGTCTCCCAATTCCTCCTTCCCCACCCCTTTCCCCCTTGGTATCCATACATTTGTTCTCTATGTCTATGTCTCTATTTCTGCTTTGCAGATAAGATCATCTATACCATTTTTCTAGATTCCACATATATGTGTTACTATACGATATTTGCTTTTCTCTTTCTGACTTACTTAACTCGGTATGACACTCTCTAGGTCCATCCACGTCTCTACAAATGACCCAATTTCGTTCCTTTTTATGACTGAGTAATATTCCATTGTATATATGTACCACCTCTTCTTTATCCACTCCTCTGTTGATGGACATTTAGGTTGCTTCCATGTGCTGGCTATTGTAAATAGCGCTGCTAAGAACATTGGGGTGTATGTGTTATTTTGAATTATGGCTTTCTCTGGGTATATGCCCAGTAGTGGGATTGTTGGGTCATACAGTAGTTCTATTTTTAGGTTTTTAAGGAATCTCCATACTGTTTTCTATAGTGGCTGTATCAATTTATATTCCCACCAACAGTGTATGAGGGTTCCCTTTTCTCCACACCCTCTCCAGCATTTATTGTTTGTAGATTTTTTGATGATGGCCATTCTGACAGGTGTGGGGTGATACCTCACTGTAGTTTTGATTTGCATTTCTGTAATAATTAGTGATTTTGAGCATCGTTTCATGTGTTTGTTGGCCATCTGTATGTCTTCTTTGGAGAAATGTCTATTTAGGTCTTCTGCCCATTTTTGGATTGGGTTGTTTGTTTTTTTTGATATTGAGCTGCATGAGCTGCTTGTATATTTTGGAGATCAATCCTTTGTCAGTTGCTTCATTTGCAAATATTTTCTCCCATTCTGAGGGTTGTCTTTTCATCTTGTTTATAGTTTCCTTTGCTGTGCAAAAGTTTTAAGTTTCATTAGGTCCCATTTGTTTATTTTTGTTTTTATTTCCATTTCTCTAGGAGGTGGGTCAAAAAGGATCTTCCTGTGATTTATGTCAAAGAGCGTTCCGCCTATGTTTTCCTCTGAGAATTTTATAGTGTCTGGTCTTACATTTAGATCTTTAATCCATTTTGAGTTTATTTTTGTGTATAGTGTTAGGGAGTGTTCTAAGTTCTTTCTTTTACATGTAGCTGTCCAGTTTTCCCAGCGCCACTTATTGAAGAGGCTGTCTTTTCTCCATTGTATATTCTTGCCTCCATTGTCATAGATTAGGTGACCATAGGTGCTTGGGTTTATCTCTGGGCTTTCTATCCTGTTCCACTTATCTATATTTCTGTTTTTGTGCCAGTACCATACGTCTTGATTACTGTAGCTTTGTAGTATAGTCTGAAGTCAGGGAACCTGATTCCTAAAGCTTCGTCTTTCTTTCTCAAGATTGCTTTGGCTATTTGGGGTGTTTTGTGTTTCCATACAAATTGTAAAATTTTCTGTTCTAGTTCTGTGAAAAATGCCATTGGTAGTTTGATAGGGATTGCATTGAATCTGTAGATTGCTTTGGGTAGTATAGGCATTTTCACTATATTAATTCTTCCAATCCAAGAACATGGTATATCTCTCCATCTGTTTATGTAATCTTTGATTTCTTTCATCAGTGTTTTATAGTTTTCTTAGTACAGGTCTTCTGCCTCCTTAGGTAGGTTGATTCCTAGATATTTTATTCCTTTTGTTGCAGTGGTAAATGGGATTGTTTCCTTAATTTCTCTTTCTGACTTTTCATTGTTAGTGTATAGGAATGCAAGAGATTTCTGTGCATTAATTTTGTGTCCTGCTACTTTAACAAATTCATTGATTAGCTCTAGTAGTTTTCTGGTGGCATCTTCAGGATTTTCTGTGTATAGTATGTCATCTGCAAACAGTGACAATTTTACTTCTTCTTTTCCAATTTGGATTCCTTTTATTTTTTACTTTTTCTCTGATAGCCGTGGCTAGGACATCCAAAACTATGTTGAATAATAGTGGTGAGAGTGGGCACCCTTGTCTTGTTCCTGATCTTAGAGGAAATGCTTTCAGTTTTTCACCATTGAGAATAATGTTTGCTGTGGGTTTGTCATATATGGTCTTCATTATGTTGAGGTAGCTTCCTTCTATGCCCACTTTCTAGAGTGTTTTTATCATAAATGGGTGCTGAATTTTGTCAAAAGCTTTTTCTGCATCTGTTGAGATGATCACAAGTTTTTTATTCTTTAATTTATTAATATGGTATATCACATTGATTGATTTGCCTATATTGAAGAATCCTTGCATCCCTGGAATAAATCCCACTTGATCATGGTGTATGATCCTTTTAATGTGTTGTTGGATTCTGTTTGCTAGTATTTTGTTAAGGATTTTTGCATCTGTGTTCCTCAGTGATATTGGCCTGTAGTTTTCTTTTTTTGTGATATCTTTGTCTGGTGTTGGTATCAGGGTGATGGTAGCCTCATAGAATGAGTTTGGGAGTGTTCCATCCTCTGCAATTTTTTGGAAGAGTTTGAGAAGAAGACCAGGTGTTAGCTCTTCTCTAAATGTTTGATAGAATTCACCTGTGAAGCCATCTGGCCCTGGACTTTTGTTTGTTGGAAGAGTTTTAATCACAGTTTCAATTTCATTACTTGTGATTGGTCTGTTTATATTTTCTATTTCTTCTCAGTTCAGTCTTGGAAGGTTGTACTTTTCTAAGAATTTGTCCATTTTATCCAGGTTGTCCATTTGATTGGCATGTAATTGCTTGTAGTACTCTCTTATGATCCTATGTATTTCTATGGTGTCAGTTTTTACTTCTCCCTTATCATTTCTAGTTTTACTCATTTGAGTCCTCTCCCTTTTTTTCTTGATGAGTCTGGCTAAAGGTTTATCAATTTTGTCTATCTTCTCAAAGACCAACTTTTAGTTTTATTGATCTTTTCTGTTGTTTTCTTTGTTTCTATTTCATTTATTTCTGCTCTGATCTTTATGATTTCTTTCCTTCTACTAACTTTGGGTTTTGTTTGCTCTTCTTTCTCTAATTGCTTTAGGTGTAAGGTTAGGTTGTTTATTTTAGACGTTTCTTGTTTCTTGAGGTAGGATTGTATTGCTATAAACTTCCCTCTTAGAACTGCTTTTGCTGTGTCCCATAGATTTTGGGCTGTTGTGTTTTCGTTGTTATTTGTTTTTAGGTATTTTTTGATTTCCTCTTTAATTTCCTCAGTGATCTCTTCGTTATTTAGTAACGTATTGTTTAGCCTCCATGTGTTTGTATTTTTTTTACAGTTTTCTTTCTGTAATTGATATCTAATCTAATAGCCTTGTGGTTGGAAAAGATGCTTGCTATAATTTCAATATTCTTAACTTTACCAAGGCTTGATTTGTGACCTAAGATGTGATCTATCCTGGAGAATGTTCCATGAGCACTTGAGAAGAAAGTGTATTCTGCCACTTTGGGTGGAATGTCCTATAAATATCAATTAAGTCTATTTGGTCTATTGTGTCATTTAAAGCTTGTGTTTCCTTTTTTATTTTCTGTTTGGATGATCTGTCCATTGGTGTAAGTGGAGGATTAAAGTCCCCCACTATTATTGTGTTACTGCTAATTTCCCCTTTTATGGCTGTTAGCATTTGCCTTATGTATTGAGGTGCTCCTATGTTGGGAGCATAGATATTTACAATTGTCATGTCTTCTTGGATTGATCCTTAGATCATTATGTAGTGTCCTTCTTTGTCTATTGTAATAGTCTTTATTTTAAAGTCTATCTTGTCTGATATAAATATTGCTACTCCAGCTTTCTTTTGATTCCCATTTGCATGGAATATCTTTTTTCGTCCCCTCACTTTCAGTCTGTATGTGTCCTTACGTCTGAAGTGGGTCTCTTGTAGACAACATATATATGGGCCTTGTTTTTGTATCCATTCATCTAGTCTTTTTCTTTTGGTTGGAACATTTAATCCATTTACATTTAAGGTAGTTATCAATACGTATGTTCCTATTACCATTTTCTTAATTATTTTGGGTTTATTCTTCTAGGTCATTTTCTTTTCTTGTGTTTCCCACCTAGAGAAGTTCCTTTAGCATTTGTTGTAATGCTGGTTTGATGGTGCTGAATTCTCTTAGCTTTTGCTTGTCTGTAAAGCTTTTGATTTCTCCATCCACTCTGAATGAGATTCTTGCTGCATAGAGTAATCTTGGTTGTAGGTTTTTCCCTTTCATCACTTGAAATATGTCCTGCCATTCCCTTCTGGCCTGCAAAATTTCTGCTGAAAAATCAGCTGATAACCTTATGGGGATTCCTTTGTATGTTATTTGTTGTTTTTCCCTTGCTGCATTTAATATTTTTTCTTCTATTTAATTTTTGTTAGTTTGATTAATATGTGTCTCAGCGTGTTTCTCCTTGGGTTTATCCTGTATGGAACTCTCTGCACTTCCTGGAGTTGATTGACTATCTCTTTTCCCATGTTAGGGAAGTTTTTGACTATAATCTCTTCAAATATTTTCTCAGGCCCTTTCCCTTTCTCTTCTTCTTCTGGGACCCTTATAACTCAAATGTTGGTGCGTTTAGTGTTGTCCCAGAGGTGTCTGAGACTGTCCTCAATTCTTTTCATTCCTTTTTTTTTAAATTCTATTCCTCGGCAGTTAACTCCACCATTCTATCTTCCAGCTCACTTATTCGTTCTTCTCCCTCAGTTATTCTGCTATTGATTCCTTCTTGTGTATTTTTCATTTCAGTTGTTGTCTTGTTCATCACTGATTGTTTGTTCTTTAGTTCTTCTAGGTCCTTGTTAAACATTTCTTGTATTTTCTCCAGTCTATTTCCTAGATCTTAGATCATATTTATTATCATTACTCTGAATTCTTTTTCAGATAGCTTGCCTATTTCCTCTTCATTTATTTGGTCTTGTGGGATTTTACCTTGCTCCTTTTTCTGCAGCATATTTCTGTCATTTCATTTTGTCTAACCTACTTTGTTTATGGTCTTTCCGCAGGCTGCAGGGTCGTATTTCCTTTTGTTTCTGTTGACTGCCCCCTGTTGAGTGAGGTTGGTCCAGGGGCTTGTGCAGGCTTTGTGGTAGGAGGGCCTGGTTCCTGAACTCTGTTGGGTGGAGTTGAGTCTTTACCCTCTGATGGGCAGGGCTGCATCAGGTGGTGTGTTTTGGGGTGTCTCTGAGCTTAGTACGACTTTAGGAAGCCTGTCTACTGATGGGTGGGCCTGTGTTCCTGGCTTGCTGGTTGTTTGCTGTGAGCTGTTTAGCACTGGAGCCTGCAGGCAGTTGGGGTAGGGTCTTGTTGTTGATATGGATAACTTCAGGAACACCCATGCTGATTAATATTCCCTGGGCCTGAGAATTCTCTGGTTTTCCAGCATCCTGGACTCTATGTTCCCACCCTGAAGGCCCAGGCCCACCCCTGGTCAGGGAACCAAGAGCCCACAAGCCGCACAGTGCAGCCTGATAAAAAACAGAGAAAAGAAAGAAAAAAGAAAAACAAAACAAAATAAGACATAACACAAAACAACAACAACAACAAAAACCAGACAAACAAAGCTCAGGGCAAATAGCAAGAACAGCAGCAAACAAACAGCACCAACAGCAACACAACATACACTCACACACACATATACTTACACACACAGAGAAAAGAAAAGAAAAACAAACAAAAACAAAGCCAAAAACAAAACAAAAAACAAAAAACAAAAACCAAGGGAACAGACAACCAAACAAGAGAATTCTAATATGAGAACATTTGATGAAGATTATACTAACGAAAACAAAGAATGAATAATAAAACAGAAACGGGGGCAAGCTAAGAACATCAACAACAACAACAAAGTGAATTAAACATAAAATATACACCTAAAAACAATTAAAAAAGAAAAGGAAAAAATATGTATATAAAATGAAGAACAAAAACAAGACAAAAACCACAGAGCAACAAAAAAGTAAAGGAAAAATATAAAAATAAATACGTTATATATATTAAGAAAATAATATAAGATAAAAAATAAAAAAATAAAAGTAGAAAATAAAAAATAAAAGATAAAAAATAATAAAAGCAACAACACCAACAGCTGAACAAAATGAAACAAACCAACAAGGAATGTCAGTAATAAGAATATTTTCTTGGTGCTGCCTCCCCAGGAGGTCTTCCCATACCTCTAGGTACGTCTTTGGACCTGTTGTGCAAACTGTGGAGCCAGCTCAGACTGATCTGGTCATATTCCTATGTGCATGCCCACAAAGTCCAGTGTTGCAAAGGCTAGACTGGTCTCAGATGTTGAAACACTCATTGTCCATTGAGGTATTCCACAAACGCAGGATTTACCCAGCTGATCTTGGGGATTTAATTCACAGCTTGTGCTACTGCATAGAAAGGTTTGTGTTTCTCTTCCTTGGTTGTATCGCCCCTTGGGCTCAATTTTGGTTTTAACCCCACCTCTGCATGTGTGCCACACTTAGGCATCTGATCCTTGCCCAGGTGAGTGGGAGCCCAGGTGGAAAGCAGCAGATGCTTGGAGCACACTTGGGTACTCCCAGTAGCTGCAGCAGCAAGAGCTGGAATATGGGAGCTCTGTCGTCCCTGCCCCCCACGTGCCTCTCAGCAGTGGCGCCTCACTTTCCAGGCAGACCATGCTTCTTCTAGGGCCATTCCTGGCGCACGTCCCCTCACTCCCATTCCTTCTGTTGTCTCCATGCAGCCAACTGCGTTTCTCTTCCCGGGTCTGTTCTTCCAACCCTACGCTTTAGCCCTCTGACCCTGCCAGCTTCAGCAGACTCTCGTCCCAGGCAAGGTTGCCTAGGGCTGTTTCCCAAGGAGGTTTTGGGGTGGGCGGTACTCAGGCCCCCGGGAGCCAATGCAGGCGGAGGCAACACCAGCCGGAGGGGTGGGCGGGCCTGCTCAGGTGGGAGCCCCTCCCAGTGCCTGCAGAGGCTGAAGAAGCTGGCAGGTAAGGAAGGGGTTATGATGGCGGTTCTACCCCTTGCACACTGCTTGACAATGACTGTGCTATAGTGTCTTAGGCTTTTTCCACAGACTTTCCCGGTTGTGGCACCCCTTGCTCCTGTCCCTTCAGGCTGTCTTTTCACAGCCAAGAGCTGTCCTCTCCCTGGGTCTGCACTCAAAACCCCTCTTTCCAGCACCCAGCTCCCCTTCACAACAGGCGACTCACAATTCAGGCTGGAATGCGCAGAGCTGCGGTGTAGACAATGCATGCAGTTCTTACTTTGTCTTGCCTTCCACAGACCATCTGCTGAATTCTCCTTTGATCCCCTGAAGTTCCTTTTCTGTCCTGGCTGATTTCCCCTCTGTGAGGGAGTCTTTCTTAATGTGGGGATCTCTGCTCAGCTTCAGCTTCAGACCAGCCAGGGTTGCTGGTCTCTTTTTTGATTCTTCTTTTCTTTTTCTTCTTTCTTTTGTTCTTTTAGGTGTCCGAAGTCTACCGCTACTGTTCAGCAGGAGCTCTGTGGGAATTATGCCATTTGTAGATGTGTTTTTGAGGAACTTGTGAGGAGCGACAAATTCTGTGTCTTCCAATTCCACCATCTTGACCCCTACCCCCTGGATTTCTGATACAAGAAAAAATTGTCTAAAAGGTGCTTGAAAAGGCTTCTGTCCTATGTTGCTGAAGAGGATTCTCACTCTTAATTCTTATTTAATTCTTATTTAATTCTCAAGATTAAATAGGATGTTGTCAAGAATGGGGCAATGTGCCTAGTGCAGAGTAAGTTTCAGTCTCAGCCCAAAGAAGTCTGTTCCCATTTCTTCAGCTGGTACTTAGCGCTTCCTTCTTGGCACTTCATCAGCACTGAGTACCAGGTGGATTTTTTGATCTTTGGCACTTACTTCTATATTCTTGACTTACCTGTAAACTCTTTGAGGGTAAAATACCACTTACAATGCTCATTTGCTGTGCCTCTGAAGTGCCTAGCTAAGTGCTGGGCCATATATTCCCACAGGAAATATTCGGGTTTGATTCTATTAGAAGTAAAAATCTGCTATTTTCTTAGGAAGATCCCATTCTCTGAAAGTGACATTAACCAACACTTGAAGAAGGACAAGTGCCTACAGGGCCGAAACGATAAATCTGTGGAAGCAATTTCAAAATTCTCACCTCCTTTCTGCAGAAGATCAAGCCCAATTGTCACAAAGGACCATAACAGTTAATAATATATGCCAGATTGTTACTACTGACTCAACCAGCCATCCCCTAGTTTTTTTTTTGTTTTTTTTTTTGATTATAAACTGCAAGACTGTTCTGATTTTAACACCAAAGGTCCTACTTCTTTGGTTACTCCACATTCCCAGTCAAACCAAATCAGTCACTATATATTTTATATATATATAAATATATATATATTTTTACTGATAGTTGTGTTTTTTTTAAAAAAGTGTGAAAACCACTAATTGAGAAATTATCACAGCCTTTTTGTTTAGGCATTAAAACAGGTAAGTACATTAAATGCCAAAACTGCTTCTGCAAGGATGTATGTTTCTCCAGCCTGTGGTTATCAGTGTGTGCTCTTAGCACTTATATCTTCATCCCCTCCACCTGACAGCTTGAGAGTGGGGACCGTGTCATAATCATTCTTGAATTTCTTTGACTTAGCACATAGTAAGTATTGAAACATGACTGCTCTGTATACAGAGATTTGTCAATATAACTAGGGTTTAAATGCCTCTTAGGCATTTGCTTGTGTTTGTTGACTGTTGAATTATGAAGTCACAAACTATCAATTGCATAGCATGGAATAAGGCTGGGAAGAGAGTAAAACATCAGACCATACATCGGCTTAGAGGCAAAGTAAAGGTTTCAGATTTTACCATAAATATACTAGGGAAAAAAAAAAAAAAAACGCAAAGATTTCAAGGAAGTGACCAGATACACATTTTCCATTTTCTTCATTTCACTGCTTTAGCTACATCCTCACTACCAGAAAGGGATGGTATCCTCCCTCCCTAACAGAATGTTGGATAATGGTCTAATGAATTAGAGTTTCTTGTTGGCCCCAACACTTTGTTGTTGAGAGTAAGAGCTCGCTGTACCGCATCTTCGTTATCTATGAGATGGGTATAATAATAGTATCAACCTCCCTGATTGTTAAGAGTATTAAATGAGGTCATATTTCTAAAGCACTTCAATAGTGCCTGGAACACGATAAGGAGTCTATTGTGAAGAATGGGAGGATGGAGGAACAAATACCTTTCCAAGTTGTATTCAGGTGCAGCAGTGTGAAGAAGAAATTGCTGAATCAAATACGTGAAACAAGAGTTATTCCAATGGATTACCAGCCTCACAAAGCTGAAATCAAGGGGTCACCTAGAGCTATGATCTCATCTGAGGTACAAGATCCTTCTCCAAGCCTGTTGGTTGTTAGCAGAATTCAGTTTTTTATAGTTGTAGGGACTGAGGCACTCACCAGAGACCACCCACTGTCCCATACCATGTGACCCTCCTTACAACACAACAACTTACTTCTTCAAAATGAGTAGGAGAATGTCTCATTCTTCAAATCTCCCCCTTCAGGAAGAGCCCAGGTCTTTTTAAGGGTTCACCTGATTAGGCCAGGCCCACTTGGGATAATCACCTCTTTGATTAACTCAGAATCAATTGATTTGAGACCCTAATGTCATTTGCAAAATCCCTTTACCATTGCCATAGAATGTAACTTATTAAATCACATTAGTGAATTTCATCTTCCCTGCTCTGCCCACCCTGGAAGGCACACAGAGATTGTACATGGCATATATACCAGGGAACAAGAATCATTAGGGCCATTTTAGAATTCTACCTACTGCAGTGTGCTTTTCAGCCCTTGTAGAGCATAACTGCAGGTTGAATAGAGATCCCTCTGGCTCTGGCTGTAATGTAAAGGATTTACTGGGCAGTGGGTTGGTCAAGCAGGAACAATAGTTGGAAGGATAATGCCATAGTGAAAGATGATGGTGGCTGACAAATGTTGTGGCAGTGATGGTGAATAAAAATGGATGGTTTTTGGATGTATTTGGAGAAAAAATATTCAGGCCTTGTTGATAGACAGGTTGTCCAAGAAAGGTGAAAGAAAGGAAGAGCAATGGATGCTTCATTATTATTTTTTACTGTGTAATAAAGTTCCACCAAATTTATCAGTTTTAAAAAGGCAAACATTTGTTGTTCCAATGTTTGTATGGGTTACAATACAAACATGCATGTTATATGCATGTTGATACAACTCAGCTTGGTTGCTATCAAGATGTCCTCTGAGGCTTCAGACATCTGAAGGCTTGACTGTGGCTGAAGGATCTGTGTTCAGAGTGGCTCACTCACATCCATGTTGTCAGGAAACTTCTTATTTCTCAATATATGGACTTTGCCATGGGGTTGCTTGAGTGTCCTTACAACATGGCAGCTGATTTTCCCCAGACAAGTTATCTAAGAGAGAGGGCATGTTAGAAGCCATAATGTCTTTTCTAAACTAGTCTCAGATTTCACACACTGTCACTTTTGTCATATTCTACTCATTAGCAGTGAGTCACTGAGTCCAGCACACACTCAAGGGGATGGGAATTTGGCTCATTATTTGAAGAGAGGAATTTCAAAGGATGTGAATATATTTTAAGTGACTATCAACACATTTCCATAATAGTTTAGAGAAGAGATAGGTGGGTATGAGCTGATGTGGCCAAGAGAGATTTAAATTTGAGCTAGGCCTTAATAATGAGTAGGATTTTCATAGGGAGATACAGAATGGTTATCCAAGCAGGGAAACCAGAACAAACAAGAGCATGGATATAGAGAGAGATCCCATTGAAGCCAAATGTTTGATTTGAGGATAATAAGAGAATGGTCAGTAAAAGCTGGGAGCCACTTCATAAAGGACCTTAGGTAATTTCATGCTAAAGAGTTTTCACTGACAATTTGTGATAGTTTTCAGAGAAAAAGAAAATCGACAACACTTTGCCACAGCACAAACTTGGCACAGACAAGTGATGTTTCTGCTGTTGGCTTGTGTTCCAAATGCAAGACTTGCTCCTCAAACTTAGTGATCCTCAGGAACCTAGTATTTTGTGCATTGAAGAGACTGATTGTGAATCAAATTATTCATCAGGTTTGGAAGGATTTATTGAGGAATCCTGAAGGAAAAATCTCCTGTCACCAAAGCAAGATTTAAACCACTTAAGTGCACATAAGTCAAGCAGAAATTATAGTAATTGGACTTAAACCTGCTTCCCTTTCTGCATACTGTAAATAAAAGAAGACAGTTTAAACAAAGGGGCAAATGTAAATACAAGAGTGAGATCAAAGCAAATCTGGAATTTAATTCTGCACAGAGAAAACAAAAATCCAAGATATGCCATCAACACTTTGTAATGCATTTTACAGCACTAAAAACTGGCAGCCTAAAATATGATTTTTTCAGCATGTCTACACAGAGTTTGCAAAACAATTTACAATTCACCCCTTTTTGTTGTTTCCCAATTATCTTATATTTAATGAATTCATTTACTGTTTCTTCACTGAAATATGCACAATGACTGTCATATTTGCATACAAATAGACTACCCCCATTCCTGAACTTTTCTTTATCACTTAAACCACCCATAGTCATGATGTTTATGTGTTATTTTCTTTAGTAATAATATAATTCTTTTTGAAAGCCAATGAACAAAATAAAATGAATGGATATTTTTAGGTGTGGAGAGACTGGTGATATAAGATTGCTTATAGAATCACTAAACCTTATCAATTTATTCTAATAAAGAATAACTTGAAATTAGGTCTTCAAGTAAATAGAGCTAAGAATAAAGAATTTTTGAATAAGGAAGTAAGGGTGATGGCAAATTGTAAGGCAATACTGGGGCTAAGAGACAAATGCAAGATAGAGAAATGGGTTCAGAAAACAAATTGGGTAAGGACAGGGCACTAACACAAACATTACTGATCTATCATTTTTAATCAAGACAGTGACGAATGTGCAGAATTAGTATTTGCCAAATCACCTCCTAGATAATACCTGGCCAACTATTCCTAAATAGAAATTTCTCTTTCAATCACAAGTCCATACATGAATACTGTGCATTCTCAATGCAAGTAGTCTTGCCTCCAGTGGGGTGAAAATTGGGGCAAACTGTCTTACTTGTTTTATGGATAAAACACAGATATACATGCAGCACCTAAACAGCTATACAGCTTATCTATGGTATTTAAATTTCATGGAGAGAATAATGAAGTAAAAACTGTCTAAATGGTTCTGTGTATGTTTGTTGTAGAGAGTCATGAAAAAGGAAGTTGACGAATATTGTTCTATACCATACTATTCTAAGTCTTGTGTAGCAGTCCTCTAGAGTTCAAGCTCCTTTAGCATATAGATTTTTTAAAATTTCACTGCTGTATCCTCAGTGCCTAGAACCATACTTGACACATAGTTGGTATTTATCAAATATTTTTCAAATAAGTTACTCTTCTTACTTTAAAGCAGAGACACCCAGGATGATGGTAGCTGTACCCAGATTGCTTTTAAGCAGTGTCCATTGCTTTTATGATCAAAAAGGAACAATCTAACACTTGGTCCTGTCCCTGGCTACATGTCCAGTTCCATCTATGACCAACACCTCCTTTAAGTGGCTTTAGTCCCCCTCCCCACACCGGCCCCTCACCTGGCATCTTTTATATTCTCTGTCCTCCCTCCTGCAACAAGGCCTTTGTATATAATGCTCTTTCTACCCTCCTCCCTCCTG
The DNA here is from genome assembly GCF_965194805.1 of Balaenoptera borealis. Taxonomy (NCBI): domain Eukaryota; kingdom Metazoa; phylum Chordata; class Mammalia; order Artiodactyla; family Balaenopteridae; genus Balaenoptera; species Balaenoptera borealis. The sequence continues at coordinate 95,270,316 of NC_138874.1, forward strand.
CAACAAGGCCTTTGTATATAATGCTCTTTCTACTCTAAACCTCCCCACTTATAGCCTAATCAACTCCAACTCATACTTCATTCACACCACTGACAGACTCAAAGGTTTTCATAGCTCCCTATATTTCTTTTTCACAGCATTTAACACTGGGCCAAGGTAGCATGTCCTTATGTAACATATCAATCATGCCTATTTTCCCACTAAACTGTAAGCTCCATCACGTCTGTTTGAGCTCATTATTTTACCCTCTGCACATAGCACTTTCCCTAGTACGATGCTCAATAAATATTTCCAAATAACAAAACATTATTAATTCTTCTGCAAATCCCAGAATTAAACAGATGCGAGTGTCTCAGGTATGTGATCAGGATAAAACAAGAACCATATACTACCTTCAGTTAATATAAGAAGCAGGTATTTTCTACCAGTTAGTCCCTGATGAGCCACTTGGAAATGAGAATGAATTAATCAATGGGTAATAACTGAGAAATTACCTTGTGCCCAGCACTGTACTAGAACCTATATTTAATCAGCTTCTTAGTGTCTCTAGACGTTAGGCGTACATACTGGAATCTGACTGGCATTTGCTAGAGTGTGGAGTTCAGCTTGAGAGAAGGCTGTCTGAGGGTTGAACTCTCTGATAAGGGGTTTCCATTATCCAGAAAAATCAGATGGGAAGGGTTAAAGCAAAACACACTCTTTGCTGAGCACTTTGTGATTGAAACATTGACAAGCACTTCACATGCATTCTTATTTAATCCTCATTAAATAAGAGAGATCTATGAGATCGGTATTATTTATTACTATCACCATTTTAAAGATGAAGAACCTTTGGTTCTTAGTGGCGCTGTGACCTAGTTATCCTCTCATGGAGCAAGGATAGTTTCTTTTAGGTAATGCCCATAGCAAAAAATAAATACATAAAAAACCAATATAGCATTATTATGCTTCTATAGAGAACAAATGAGAGACAGTAAACAAAACTTCCAGAGCAAGGATTGGCAAACTGTTTCTGTCAAGGGCCAGATAGTAAATATTTAAGGCTTGATGGGCCACATGGTATCTGTTGCAACTACTCAACTCTGCCATTGCAGCTCAAAAGCAGCCACAGACAATTCTAAACCAATGAATGGGGCTATATTGAAATAAAATTATTTGTGGACACTGAGTTTGAATTTCATATAGTTTTTACATGCCACAAAATAGTCTTCTTTTTATTTTTTTCAATCATTCAAAAATGTAGAAATTATTTTTAACTCTAGATTATACCACAACGAGCAGTGGGACAGTTTTGACCCATGGGTCATAGTTCATGGACCCCTGCTTTGTGTAGAAGGAACAGTATTAGTAGTTATAGCTAATACTTATTGGCTCTGTACTATGTTGCAAGGACTATGCTAAGCGCTTTATGTAAAAGAGTTTATTTAATATTCACGTATTTTATCAGGTAGATAGCAATAATATTAGTCCTCCTTGCTCAAGATCACACAGCTATGGATGATAGAAAAATCAGGATACAAACTGAGGTCTTTTATATTCCAAACTCTAAGCTTATAATATATTTATGAATAAAAACTTATTTATGCAAATCAGAAATATGACTGGGTCTGAATTTATGTAGCACCTAGTATACATAATAGGAGTTTGGGGATGAATAAATCCATGGCAGTGGGAACAGAACACGGAAGAACTGAGTCTTAAATTGGGCCTTGACAGGATTAAGGAGGTTCTTTATCTAAATTTTAAGTAGGAGGTGGTGGGTGGTGTAGGGATAGCATAAACAAAGTGAAAAATAAATTCAATTTAGCTTTCATACAAAGCTTGGTTATTTTACATATAATCTCATGTGCATTCATATAATGTCTGGAGCTTCACAGTGTATTTTTAAAAGGCTTTTTGAAAAAGAATACTATTTTAAAAGCCTTTGAATATATCAGTGTTGTTTCTTAGTTCTAACAAATGTAGCATGGTGACATAAGATGTTAACTTAGGGTGTGAACAAAGAACAAAGAGCATTGCTCACCACTGAGTCCTACAAGAGTTAAGTCTTTTTTTTTTTATAATTTAATTTTTTAAATTAATTTTTTATTGGAGTATAGCTGATTACAATGTTGTATTAGTTTCTGCTGTACAGCAAAGTGAATCAGCCATACATATACATACATCCACTCTCTTCTAGACTCCATTCCCATATAGGTCATTACAGAGCACCAAATAGAGTTCCGGGTGCTATACAGTAGGTTATTAGTTAAGGGTTAAGTCTTAACGCACTACGGTCTCTGATTGACTGTGCACCCGGAGAGGAAATTAAGAAGATAACAGAATGAGGCACTCTGTGCTTTGGACAAGCAGGACCCTTAGATACTTAGATGCATATCTCAAGAAGAATTTTAATGACCCCAGATTTTTGCACCTTCACATTCATAGAAAAGTACTAAAATTATTAACTTGAGATATCTGTTCTTAGTGATTAGCAGTAGTCTTTACCAAGATGCTTGACTGCATGTATTCCCTAGCCAAAAGTCATATATAAACTGGCTTTTCCCCCACCTCTTTGGGGCAGTTTCCTCAGAGCTAACTGAGAGAGTGTCTCCCCAGCTATAGTCCTCAGCAAGACCCAGCATAAAACTTAAACTCACAACACTTATGTTGTGTGCCTTTCTTTAAGTCAACAAGGGGAAACTTGGTGAGGGGTTGCTAGGAACTTTGTATTATCTTTGAAAATTTCTCTGAACCTAAAATTATTAGAAATAAAAAGTTCATGACGAAATCTCTGATATCTTTCAAATGCAAGTTTGAGAAGCCTACCAGTTCAGACTATCTCCCAACTCAAACAATTCATTCAGTTTTTTCTGTATATGCCCTGGAGTTAATCTGAGGATCTGAGTTTCCCACAGCTAGCCCCGATTTATTTCCAGAGGAGGAAACCTCAGAATGATTTAGAGATGAACATTCAGGATGTAATACTCCATCTGCTCCTGCTGTCACTCCAAATCTTTTTGATATCAGATCCATGGCATGGTAGCTTTTTGATGTTGGATCGATGATATAAACAACAATTCTGAGTGACAGCTTAATCAAGTTAAAACTCCAACAACTGTACTTCAGAGGTACAGAAACATCTGCTGGAGATCTACTAAGAATCAAAGGATGAACCTGAAAGAACTTAATGTTATAAAAGAGGCTTCCCAGAGGCCTGCTCTCCAAAGGGTTTCTTTTCCATTAAAGAAGATTGATGACAAGTCAACAAAAGGAAAGCCTTTCTCTTTGAGCCAGGTGAAGTCAATGCCAGTGAGATATTGGAATAAAGCTTTGAAATTATCTCTTTCTACAGATCCTTTGGCAGCATAAATATAGTCAATCATTATTTAACCATACCCAGAATCTACTCAAATGCTCTATAGTATTGTAATGCCCATTGTAAAGGAAATCCATTGAGTAGAGATTGTTTAATTCAAGTAAATGAAGTAATAAATTAACCATATTTTCATTGGCTATAATATGCACATATTTTCACATGTTAATTCATTCATCTGAAATTAGGATGTGCCTTAAAATCAACAGTGTCTTACATTGCTGTCTGCCTTCTGTCTGAATTGAAATTGTTTTTGAGAGAGAATTTACATTGGCTTGTCAGTTCACTTAGGTTGGCCACTACCCATCTAAGAGATCACTTTAAATTAAATTCAGGTTTTGGAACTGCACTGGTAGTCTTCAGACTTTGAACTTGAATGAATATGTACTTGGTTAAAAAAAAACTATTCAGAGGAGATTTTCTTTTCCTCTCCTTCTAATTGGTGCCAAGTTTGAGACATGCAGGTTTCCTTGTGGTCTCTTTCTGCATGGTGGGTGTACTGCTAGTTTACCCTTGCAAGGAGCATAAAGTTCTTTTATATCATGGCTTTAAGCACCATTTTCTTACTAATCTCCTCTTTTGGGGCAGTTTTGGTTTTCCTGCTGAGATATATAAAATAGTGGTGCATCTTACAATTAATGTCTACTGTTCAGTGAAATATGAAAACCTCTCAAGTTTGAGTGTTGTTTTTACTAGCTGCTGTGGTAAATGTTTACATACATTATATCATCAAATTCTCCCTCTAGGACTGTGAGTAGTACTCTTTGTTTTGTAGTTCATCTTTCCTTGAATGTGACAGTGCAGTATTATGTGTGCATGGCTGTTTCTTAAGCAGCAACTTTGGTTTAGTTGATTTCAACAGGAATTCACACTCTGGGAGTACTGAGCTAACCATCTAATCAGGAAGCACCTACTTCAGAGGCAACTACTCCAAGCATTTTTGTTATTCATATCCTAAGAGGAAACAACTGCTTCACTAATGAACAATTTCAGAAATAAATTTTATTGATGAAATTGCAAACTTGTTAAAGAACATGACAAATGCTAGAAGTGGGCTTTCATTGGTGCCATTAAAGATTTCTATATAAGCAATTGCTAAAATATAGAGATTCTCCCTTCTCTTGCACAACTGGGTATAGCAACCTGGTGGGTCCTGCTCTGTCCCCGGGGCTGGCACCTGAACTTTATCCTTAAGTAGGACTGTGCCATTGGTTTGGAGAATTTCTATCTGCCTGATGCCAATTAATAGGAAAAGAGTGTCTTGCCTCTAAATACTGTTTTACCTGTCTTGCATGAACATTTCATGCAAGGTACGGTTGGAACATCTAAAAGAAGAGAGAGGTAGACTATTGGTTCTGTTTCTCTGGCGATCCCTGATTAATACATTAGCTTTAGAGGAAGTCATGAGGGTGGGGCCCTCATAATAGTATTAGTGCCTTTATAAGGAGAGATACCAGAGAGCATTCTTTCCCTCCCTCTCTCGCTCTCGCTCTCTCTCTCTCTCTCTCCAAATGTGAGCACACAGTGCAAGCCAGAAAGGGAGTCTCTATCAGGAACCAAATTGGCCAGCACTTTGATCTTGGACTTCCTGCCCTACATAACTGTTGTTTAAGCAGTCTGTGGAATTTTGTTATGGCAACCTGAGTTGACTAAGAGAGTTGGCTATGCAAAACCAGGTGATGTGGCTTAAGCTGCCTCTCAAAGCCTTCTATAAAATGTATACTAGATGCTGGGCACAAAAGCACTTGATAAGTGCTAATTGAAATGAATTCATTCAGCACTCTCAGAGAATTTGATAATCTCATTGTAAATTTCCACCAAAGGCAGAAGTACAGGGTTGTTAAACAACTGGATTCTGGAACCAGACTACCTGAAATCCAATCCAGGCTCCACCTCATAACACCTGTATAATCGTGAGCTTAAACCTGTTTCCTCATCTGTAAAATTCGCATAAAAATAGCATTAACCTCATAGGCTAGTGAAGATTAAAGACTGAAAAAATATATCAGTATAAAGCACTTAAATGAGTGCCGTGAAGATAGTATGTATTTAATAATGGTTATTGTCTTTATCATCATCACCGTCATCATCAAAGGAAGCAGATGACACACATTTTGACGACTAATCTCACTCCTGGCTCCATTTTACTATACTATTATATAGCTATATGCAAAAAAGGGCCACATTTCCACAACATATTAGCGTCACTACCCAAGAAGGAAAGAGCTGAGAATATTTCACAGGCTCACATAGGAAACCTTTATCACTGCTTTGGGTCATCATGAGAATAAAGGTCACTTCTACCTTCTACATTTACTAAGAGACCCTCGTGAGTTGAAGTTCAACTGTCTTTTTCCTAATATTTATTGCAACTTTTATTGACTTTTAATAGGAAATAGGTTATACTCACTCGAGGTATTAATAATTATATAAAGAAGACATAATATGTGTAGATTTTAGAAGCAGAGGCTGTCTGAGTCAATGTCAATCACAATAGGGTCCTGGAAATATCTAGGACAAATTCAGAGCAGGGAAGGCAGCTAAGCTTCAGAACTTGTGCTTACTAAATACATACATAAAAAAAGTAAGTAGAAGTCACTTAGGAAGCAAATAAATTGTTCATCCTCTCTCCTCTCACTGTACCATACAAAGAAGTATTAATTTACACTCCTCTAAGTGGTGAGTTTTCACCATTTGACTTGGCTTGGCCTCCAACTTACCTTAGACTGTCTCTAGGAAGAAAAGTTTTGCTGAGTACCTTAGTATGAATGATATTGTATAAAGATATGTTTAACCTACTGAAAGGAACCAAATGTTTTTAAGGATTCAAGTTCATTAATTAGTTGTGTACAAAGTGCCACTATTTATAACTAGTTATCAAGTAATTAGGATCCACCAGGATTTTACCCAGAAATACTTGTTTATAGTTAGTTACTATAGGTTTTTGAAAGTGATAACTTTGTTTAAAATTTATTTTATAAATATTATTTAGGCCCAATCACATGAATCCACAGCAGTGAAGCTGATGTTTAAAGTGACACTTTTAATAAACTAATAAGTTTCAGCAAATACTTATAACAGGGAGCATTTGAAGGCACCTTGAGTTTTGCATTTAAAAAGTGTGCGAGTTCTCTAAAAATCACCTTATCATTTATATTATGATCTGCATTATTCCTCAAATTTTTCTGTTCATTGCTGATTCTTCAATTTGCTTGTGAAAGCCACATTTTACTTAGAACAACTGATTGATTTTGATTCAACAGTTATATACTTAGTTTTTCCTTTTCTTAAAAAGTAACTTGACCATTACATCTTTATTTGTAACATCGAAAATACATAAAAACATATGTAGCAGTAGTCCAATTGGAGAATGGTAAATGGACTAGAATTATGATAAGTTAACCTTTTGGTTGGAATATTATAACCATAATGGAATATTATATAACCATTAAAATAACTATTATAGATTTATAACAGACTAATGTCAGCTAGATGGCAGAATGCGAGGTCCCAGCCATTCCTACTTCCACCCCAAAAAAACACATAACTACTCACAGATGAAAATAGCTCTGAAAATGCTCCAGACTACAATTAAGGGTGGAACACAAAACCTTAGGATGACCATGCAGAAGAGTATGGGAAGCGTTTTATGTGTGTCTTTAAGAGGAGGTGGGAGATACTGTACATCATACTCATTTTGCTTAAGCCTTGATGGAAATTTTGCCAGTGGGAAGTTATCTCTGTTCTTCTGTGGTGGGAAAGAGTTCAACACACACACACACACACACACACACACACACACACACACACACACATCCAATTATAGGTACTATCTCCAAGTGTCTATCTAATCAGACAATTGAACGGACAGAAGATTTTGCCTGCTGTCAGCACACATTTCAAACTCCCCAGAGATGCCCTTTACTGAGCAAAGCATGAGGAATGAAGAATGACCAGCTGCCTTCCCAGCAGTGGGCTGGGGGCAGCAAACGTCTGGCAGAGTACTAAAGTACTCAATAGCGGGACTGCACTTATGGGTCTCGATTTTTACTAAATATTTCTTCTCTAGATGCCCCCCAAAACTTAATGAACCAAAAGTTTCTAGGAATGGTGTCACAGAATGAATGCTACAGAACGTCCTGACACTATTTCACTGTATTTGTCAATGCGTGTGAAAGAACTCTTTTATTAGCTCTTCATTATTATACCCAGGAGATAACATGATAATCCCAGGGAAATGGGAGAAAGCCAGTTTTGGCTTTGAGGAAAGCAAAAAATGTGGGATGTTGTTAAGGCACGTGCAGCTCTTTTGGTAGGTGGAATGATGTGGGTGCAGGTGTGTGTGTGTGTGCATGCACACACTTGCATGCCCATTGGGTATGTTGGGTAGCATACATCACCAGTGAGCATATCTTGCCATGGGAGATAGCGTGGGATGGGTATATTCATGAAAAACAGGAGGCAACCAAAGATGCTTTCATGAGTTGCCTTCTTCACCTAGTGCTGCCCTACAGACCACTAGCCTCAGATCCTAATTACTATACTCTCCCCTACCACTGCCATTCCACTGTCTTACAGAATACTGTATACCTTTCTTTCTGTGATTGTAGAAGGAAAAAAAACCAACTTGTAAGAGTTGCAGCTGTATTTTATGTGCATCTTAAGAGCAGAAGCCATGACTTTTCACATAGAATGAATTCACCCTGACACAATGAAATACTGAAAAAGATGGCATCGAAGCTGTGTGTCTTTGTTTCTAGTTAGTACCTTTGCCACCCAATAATATATCTGTATCCTTTCTGTAGAGTAAAACTTCCAATAATCCTAACTTAAATACTTAGGGACAAACCAAGGCACTGCTGGTCTCAGGAAAGAAAAATTTGAGAAAATTTTAAAAATTAATAATTAAAAGGAGAAAGAAAGGAAGTCTAGATACAGAGATTGTGGTACTTTTAGAGCATCCTTCTTGGCTTTTCAGAGGGCTTATTTTCCACTTGAGATTTTGGCCATTACCCTTCTGCTTGACTATAACTTAGCAAAGGTGTCAATGACTCCATCCAAAAAATGGAAATGTAAGTCTGGAGTTTGAGGAAGTGACTGAAGTTGGGAAAATACCAATTAGAATTTTTATTGGTGTTGTCTCACAATCCGCATCCCAGGATTGAAGGGGCTCCTTCCTGGAAGAGAAACAGCCATCTGGAGCTTTCTGCACTGGTTTTATATGGGAGTCAGAGAGAATAGCAATGTGGGCAGAGTCGTAGTAAGCTAAGCTGCTTATGCTACTATTATGTACGAGTCCATTCTAGTCAAACTACCGAGAAGTCCACAGACAGGGAACGGTGGCTAAATATATGTAACACTTCCCTTCAGTGAATATTGGAATATGGTGATATAGGTTCAATATTGATGCAAAGATCTCTTGGAACAATGCATTTGATAATGATCCTGCCCATAGTAGGATGTAAGTCCAGGGTGCTTCATCATCTCAAACTTCTGGGGACATCATGGATACAACGCATTAGTGGAATATCCAGTTATTTGAAGCTTCAAAACCTTGTTATTATGATTTTTAAAGTTGTTACCTATACTCCATTTTTAGTAAATAGAACGTACTGAACATAGATTTTTCTCTCTCACTCTGGCTCTGGCTTTGGTCCTTTCTGTCTCCATCTGCCTCTCTCTATTTCTATCTGTCTGCAGTTCAATTCTCTTTCTTCTTTGGACCCTAAAATGGAGGGATGGTGTAAATGATTGCCCAAGTCCCATTCAGCTCCAGCATTTTGTGATTCTCTCATTCCTGCAGTTTCAGGTAAGTCAAATCCCTCCCCCCATTCCTCAATACATGTACTCCATCCCTGCTTCTTCCGTTAGAAATGCAATGAGCAGTTTATTAGATATAATCCCTCAAAAGCTCAAAGGCAATACTGCCACATTGGAAGGTTTTCTCCCCAGAAAGCTGTTTAATTTGATGGTTATTATTTGTTTGTCAAAGCCCACTGTTTATTCAGATTAATTAAAACCAATTGTTCCAGCTGCCACATGGTAGCCCTCCTTGTAACGAAAATATCTACAATCTTAAATTCATCAACCTACATCTGATCCCCTCTGAAAGTCTTCACCCTTACTCTGTAAGGCAATATCACTCAACCTGCCTCAGACCTGTGTCAGTACATGGGAAAATGGAGCTCTTTAATGCGGGTCTTTTCCTGTTGAAATCTCATGGCATAAAACTGTTAGGGATGGCCTCCAAATTGAGATCAGTAAATTGAAGGCCCCAGATGAGGTCTCAATTAGACAACAGGAAGGGAAACTGAGCTGCTAAATCTGAAACTCGTTTAAAATACCATCTTGTAGAAAATGATATTTTAAAAAGTGTTTTGCTGTTTTGATTATCAAGAGTCCTTATGTGTTATGGATTAGCAGATGCTATCATTTCCTAATAAATAAAGATACTTAATAAGAAATAGCTATTTGATGAAATAAGCCTAATTTATTTTCTCTTGTAAAGTTAACGGAGACCAAATACTTTTACCTGCAGTCAAGTTTTGCTTCTCCAAAATAATCTCCATATAATTGAATATCCCCAGATTTAAAAGCTTAACTGATTCACATCTATAATATTAAAAATTGGCTTCCAGCATACACAGATCTGCTGAAGAGAGAGGAGGAAAATAAGGAAGTATTTTCCACCTATATATTAAATTGTAAATGCGTATTAAATTCTCTAAAGCAGTTCATTGTTGCACAAATGAATTCAAAATACTCCAGAGAAAACCATTTGCCTGTAACACTTCCAGATATTCACAACGTTCTACCTTTGAATGTGAGGGAAGTGTGAAATATTTTGCTGATTAAAAGACAAATGACCGTAAGCCTTCTCCACTGTGATTGCTATTGGCAACAGTCCTGTCCTTAGCTGAAATCACAAAGCTATCCGGAAGACATTTCTTAATCAAAGCCAGGCATGTGTTCTAAGGTTGGTTGGTTTAGTGCTTTTTTTTTTTTTTTCTTCTTTTTTTAGCTAGCCTGACTAGCTACTTTAACTTGGTATTTGCTTCCATTCTCCTACTTTGGTGTCCAGAATAAATGTACCAGTGACTCTTCTACCTGAAATGGTTCAGAGGTTAAAATAACTAAACTGTGTCTATGCTTGGACTCTACTAAGGCAAAAATATTTAAAGCAAGATCCCAAGTGTGCCCAGAAGACTGGGAAACAAAAATGAACCCACATAATCCCATCAGTTATTTAATTCCTTGCCTTCTTTCAGTCTGTTCTTTCTTCTAAATGCCACTTCTAATATTGCCACAGTTCTCCTGTCCCCACTTCATCTCCCCAGTCTTTACCTCTGATCTTCCCTGTTTAGGGCTTGGTGTCCTTGTCGTATTTACAGAATCCATTAGGAAACTAATCTGCAAAATACTGACTTTGGTAGGACATATGTGTCGACTGAAAAAAAGTGCATGACCTAAGAGTTGAGAATTATGTTTTATTTAGTGGACTTAAGCCCCGGAGGCAGCTTCTCAGATGCTCTGAGGGACTGCTGTGAAGAGGTCAGGGAGAAGCCAGGATGTATAGGAGTTTCTGCAACAAAAACCGGGTAGTTGGAATATCAAAAGATTACCATTAATTAAAGGAAACCAGACATCTCAAGTTAATGAATTTAGTACTTTTCTCTGCATGGGAAGATGCAAGAGGCTAGGGTCATTGAAATCATTCCTTTGATAGGCACCTTAGCTATTTAGGGCCAGTACCCTGTTCTTTCCCATCCTGGAAAGCTATTTAGGGCCCCCCATTGGGGTGGCTGTAGCTGCTGACTGAGGCAACATCTTTCGTTTACTGATATGGCAGGTAACATTTTTCATTCGCATATGTATCTTAAAGAACTTAAAATGAGTCCCAGCATGCTCTGATTATTGTCTTTTCTTCTAAGGAACACTGTGATTAACCATCTTTATCCTTCCATAAGGTGGATTCATTCTGGGGCTTTACCCTTCTCCCCAGTCATTCTTCCGGGGCTTTGTGACAGGGGCATCTCTTATGCCTTTCAGTAATACAAAATAAACAAGCAGCACTTGTCACTCTGCTCTCCCAAAACAGAGGCAGGCCTTCCTGCCCTACATATATACATTCTCATTTCATGTGGGGAGTTCATTATGGGGAATGTTGCTGCCCGGCAAAGGATGAGAAACCTGAGGCTCTTTGAAAAACAGCACTTTAGAATAGAAAGGCAAAAGGAATGATATTTATTTTTAAGGGGCTCCCTTTTAACCCAGGCTTTTATTTATCTGTCAGGGGTCATCCCACCTCACACAGCAGGGAAGACCAGTAACAAGTATTTGGCCAGTTCAAGAGGCAACTATTTCACACAGGCGGCTTCTCTCAAGAAAACCATTAAAGCACATCAATCCTGACAGCTGCACAGACGCCCTGAGAGCTGTGCCACAGAAACCAGGCTTTAATACATCTGCAGGCTTTCCAGGGGACTTTGTGGCTGCTTGTTTCAGTGAGGTGAGATTGGAGTTCCAGATAGTGATGGAGAGACCATGGGGCTGGGGGGACAAGAGGGATGGCGTGGGGGGAGGGGAGAATGGAACGGCCACCTGAAACCTGAAGATGACTTGATGATGGTCTGGAAGTCCTAATCTGAGAAAACGCTTACATCTCAATCCAAAATGGCCTCAGTCTTCGTTTCTAGCACCAGGTCAGTACTTCCAGGAATTAACCACCATGTTTGCAGAAAATTAGAATGGGTTCTGGTTACCAGCACATCACTCCACCTGCAACTGTCATACAGCATTTGGCTTTTTGAGAGATAATGTAGTGTGTCATCCATCAGTCTGAGGATCCAGTGGGAAAAAACAATGCTCACATGATAAAGGAGGGAAGCTGTTGCAAAAAGGGGGACCCCTTCTAGGACCCGAGAGTGGGCTCTTGTTTCACACTCAGAAATGAATTGTCCAAGGAGACACACATGCTGACAAAGCAAGAGACTTTACTGGAAAGGGGCCCCCGGGCAGAGAGCAGCAGGGTAAGTGTACCCAGGAGAACTGCTCTGCCACGTGGCTTGCAGTGTCGGGTTTTATGATAATGGGGTTAGTTTCTGGGTTGTCTCTGGCCAATCATTCTGACTCAGGGTCCTTCCTGGTGGCGCGCATTGTTCAGCGTCTCCTCTCTCCTTTTGACCTTTCCCGAATTCTTCCGGTTGGTGGTAGCTTGTTCGTTCCAGTTCCTTACCAGGACCTCCTGTTGTGAGATAATTCATGCAAGTGGTTGCTATAGTGTCTGGCCAGCGTGGGCGGTTTTGGTCAGTGGTTCCCTTAACAAAGCTACTAATGTTAATGACAGATTTTAGGCTGTCCCAAATCTTATTCTTCCTCTCTAAACCCTAACTAGGTATATAATCTGTTCAGTCTTTGTGAGATGTCCTGAAACCCAGGAGAATGGCCAGCTGCAGTGGTCTAAATGCTTTCTGGTGTTAGAGTAGGAGCTTTGGCTAACAGGGAAGGCTTTTCATGCTGATACAAACTAAGAAAGTGAGCACTGCTTACCCTTTATCTGGCAATGGTTTGATAAAACTCCCAGGAGACAATGGGGCATGGTGGGCCTCCCAGGCCTTTGAAGAACATGATAGTCCCTGTTGCAGAGTCCTGCCTACTCCTATTTAGAACCTTTCCAGCCAGCTACTGGGTGACAATGGGACCTAAGTGACAAGCACTGGAGATGCCTAAAATATGTAATAATAGCAAATTAAATTAATTTTAATAAAAATAATTTAATTTCACAGGTGCACAGGTCTAACTGCCATGCATGTATTGTCTTATCATAACCCTCTCATAGCCCTATGAAATAGCCCTACTTTTTTTTTTTAAACATCTTTATTGGAGCATAATTGCTTGACCATGTTGTGTTAGTTTCTTCTGCATAACAAAGTGATTCAGCTATATGTATACATATATCCACATATCCTCTCCCTCTTGCGTCTCCCTCCCACCCTCCCTATCCCACCCCTCTAGGTGATCATAAAGCACTGAGCTGATCTCTCCGTGCAATGCAGCTGCTTCCCACTAGCTATCTATTTTACATTTGGTAGTGTATATATGTCAATGCTACACTCTCACTTCGTCCCAGCTTACCCTTTCCCCTCCCTGTGTCCTCAAGTCCATTCTCTACATCTGCATCTTTATTACTTTCCTGCACCTAGGTTCATCAGAACCATTTTTTTTTTTTTTTCTTTTAGATTCCCTATATATGTGTTAGCATACGGTATTTGTTTTTCTCTTTCTGACTTACTTCACTCTGTATGACAGACTCTAGGTCCATCCACCTCACTACAAATAACTCAATTTCATTTCTTTTTATGGCTGAGTAATATTCCATTGTATATATGTGCCACATCTTCTTTATCCATTCATCTGTCGATGGACACTTAGGTTGCTTCCATGTCCTGGCTATTGTAAATAGTGTTGCAATGAACATTGTGGTACATGACTCTTTTTGAATTATGGTTTTCTCAGGTTATATGCCCAGTAGTGGGATTGCTGGGTCATATGGTAGTTCTATTTTTAGTTTTTTAAGGAACCTCCATACTGTTCTCCATAGTGGGTATATCAATTTACATTCCCACCAACAGTGCAAGAGGGTACCCTTTTCTCCACACCCTCTCCAGCACTTATTGTTTGTAGGTTTTTTGATGATGGCCATTCTGACCGGTGTGAGATGATATCTCATTGTAGTTTTGATTTGCATTTCTCTAATGATTAGTGATGTTGAGCATCCTTTCATGTGTATGTTGGCAATCTGTATATCTTCTTTGGAGAAATGTCTATTTAGATCTTCTGCCCATTTTGGATTGGGTTTTTTGTTTTTTTGATATTGAGCTGCATGAGCTGCCTGTATATTTTGGAGATTAATCCTTTGTCAGTTGCTTCATTTGCAAATATTTTCTCCCATTCTGAGTGTTGTCCTTTTGTCTTGTTTATGGTTTCCTTTGCTGTGCAAAAGCTTTTAAGTTTCATTAGGTCCCACTTGTTTATTTTTATTTCCATTTCTCTAGGAGGTGGGTCAAAAAGGATCTTGCTGTGATTTATGTTATAGAGTGTTCTGCCTATGTTTTCCTCTAAGAGTTTCATAGTATCTGGCCTTACATTTAGGTCTTTAATCCATTTGGAGTTTATTTTTGCATATGGTGTTAGGAAGTATTCTAATTTCATTCTTTTACATGTAGCTGTCCAGTTTTCCCAGCACCACTTATTAAAGAGGCTGTCTTTCTCCATTGTATATTCTTGCCTGCTTTATCAAAGATGAAGTTACCATATGTGCGTGGGTTTATCTCTGGGTTCTCTGTCCTGTTCCATTGATCTATATTTCTGTTTTTGTGCCAGTACCATACTGTCTTGATTACTGTAGCTTTGTAGTATTGTCTGAAATCAGTAAGCCTGATTCCTCCATCAACACTTTCCTTTCTCAAGATTGCTTTGGCTATTCAGGGTCCTTTTTGTTTCCATACAAATAGTGAAATTTTTTGTTCTAGTTCTGTGAAAAATGCCATTGCTAGTTTGATAGGGATTGCATTGAATCTGTAGATTGCTTTGGGTAGTATAGTCATTTTCACAATGTTGATTCTTCCAATCCAAAAACATGGTATATCTCTCCATCTGTTTGTATCATCTTTAATTTCTTTCATCAGTATCTTATAGTTTTCTACATACAGGTCTTTTGTCTCCTTAGGTCGGTTTATTCCTAGGTGTTTTATTCTTTTTATTGCAGTGGTAAATGGGAGTGTTTCCTTAATTTATCCGTCAGATTTTTCATCATTAGTGTATAGGAACGCAAGAGATTTCTGTGCATTAATTTTGTATCCTGCTACTTTACCAAATTCATTGATTAGCTCTAGTAGTTTTCTGGTAGCATCTTTAGGATTCTCTATGTATAGTATCATGTCATCTGCCAACAGTGACAGTTTTACTTCTTCTTTTCCAATTTGGATTCCTTTTATTTCTTTTTCTTCTCTGATTGCTGTGGCTAAAACTTCCAAAACTATGTTGAATAATAGTGGTGAGAGTGGGCATCCTTGTCTTTTTCCTGATCTTAGAGGAAATGGTTTCAGTTTTTCACCATTGAGAACGATGTTGGCTGTGGGTTTGTCATATATGGCCTTTATTATGTTGAGGTAAGTTCTCTCTATGCCTACTTTCTGGAGAGTTATTATTATTTTTTAACATCTTTATTGGAGTATAATTGCTTTACAATGGTGTGTTAGTTTCTGCTTTATAACAAAGTGAATCAGCTATACATATACATATATCCCCATGTCTCCTCCCCTTGTGCCTGCCTTCCACCCTCCCTATCCCACCCCTCTAGGTGGTCACATAGCACCGAGCTGATCTCCCTGTGCTATGAGGCTGCTTCCCACTAGCTATCTATTTTACATGGTAGTGTATTTAAGTCTGTTCACTGCAGCTCTGAAGAGTTTTTGTCATAAATGGGTGTTGAATTTTGTGAAAGCTTTTTCTGCCTCTATTGAGATTATCATATGGTTTTTATCCTTCGATTTGTTAATACGGTGTATCACATTGATTGATTTGCATATATTGAAGAATCCTTGCATCCTGCCATAAACCCCACTTGATCATGGTGTATGATCCTTTTAATGTGCTGTTGGATTCTGTTTGCTAGTATTTTGTTGAGGATTTTTACAGCTGTGTTCATCACTGATATTGGCCTGTAGTTTTCTTTTTTTGTGCCATCTTTTTCTGGTTTTGCTATCAGGGTGATTGTGGCCTCTTAGAATGAGTTTGGGAATGTTCCTCCCTCTGAATAGCCCTACTTTTTGTGCCACTACATAGATTAGGACTTGGTGTCAAAAGGAGGTAAAATAGTTTGTCTGCAGTCAAATAGAGTAGTATGATATAGGGTCATAAATTGTGTCGCCATGTTGACTTAACTGTGAATTCTGATTCTCTTGTTTATGAACTGTGTGATATCCTTCAAGTAACTTAACTTCTCTGATCCATGTATTAATGGCTCATCTCTTAGTAGGATTATTATGGGGACTAAAATAAGGTAACAGATTTAATTTCAGGTAGATCAGGTTATGCGGGTAGCAGAAGACTTGATATGGAGGAAACACGATGAATTCAGCTAAAAATAATGAGCAAATTATATTGTTCTCAATTTAAAGAGTAGTTAAATGGTATCCAAAGAATCTGAGTTATTTTTCCAAGTCCCCAAACTAGAGGTCACAGAACTGAACTAGAGACTAGAATTTCCAGCTAGTTTGGTATTTCTACATTTTCACAAATTCACTCTACTTTAGAGGACATCAACATACATGTTGTCAGTGGAATCCTACTCAGTAGAGACGTCAGATAAAGAAAATTCACTTTACAGCTTAAATCTGTTGAGTCAAGAGTGATTAGAATTATTTTCCATTGTTGGGTAAATAAAAAATGAGATACGTTAGCTTTGTAAGATTAAAAGGCAGTAGCCTTAAATTTCATGGAGAATAAACTTTGGGAAGTCCATTGTCAGGCAGATGCAAAGAATGACCTTTTAAAAGTCTTCAGTTCTCTATGATCAGGGCTAACAAGATCTTTAGCTCCAGACTCTCGCTTCTGTTTACATTTCTGTCTCAAGAAAGTCCAGGGTAGGGCAGGTCAAACTACAAGTAGAATATCTTAATTGCCTCCCTCCAAAATAGTTGTCTGACAAAATGAATTACATTTACTCATAGATACTCATTTATTTTCCCAACTCTAAGGAGTGTAGTGAAGACATTCCCACAGTCTTAGGTAAATAAAGAGGAAGAGAAGTGCTTATTTTTTTTTTTTTTTAATGTTCAGAAGGAAGAAAATATAAAGCCTTTTCTCCAGTCTCCATTCTACAATTTGGTTGAGTTGCATCCGGGTCGAATAGGCTGTAGTAGTGAATATTTTATCAGATTTTTGACAAGACATCCATTTCACTGTAGAATGAAGCTAGATCTTAAATCACCTTGGACAGTTTTGCTCCTTAATTAGACGGTCAGTACACTACCAGTTGGGAGATTGGGGTTATATTTGGCTTCTATGATTGTGAGATGGCTGAGATCATTGAGAATTTGGATCTGTTCCAGTTAATTCTCTTGATAGCTTACTGTCTCTTCAGCTCTGCTAAACACTTGGGTACTGACGCAGCACACTTGTATTAATTTTAACTTAAGCAAGGCACAGTGAAATAGCATTGGTTGAAGCCTGAACCAAGAATTCTGTTTAAAATGGTATTACATTTGTATATATACACAGTGTAAGCTCAACACACTCCATTCCTTCATTAAAACTGAAGATTTTCTACTGCCATCCAACTTCTTCAAGTTTTAGTTCTGTCAGAATGATTATCGGTCACTAAGTTCTTGGCTGTGCCTCAGATATCTAATTAAATTTGAGGCTTTTTGTCTTGAAACCAATGGAGAATAGTTAACTACTGATTATATGTTAGTTGATAAAAAACAGGTAGTTTTATAGTGGCTTGCAATTAAAAATTCAGTATCTTATCTTCTTCAGCCAGCAGTTTGGCTAGAACAAGACATACCCTGTCCTGAAATATTTGGGTCAATAAGAATACAGCAGAGTCTACTCTGTTTTCCAGAAAATGTGCCTTTTTTTTAAGAAGTGGGAAGAGGAGGTAGAAATGGGCATTTGAAAGCAAAATGTGTTAGAACTCAAAATATTAAATGACTCAGCACAGTAAAATTTATCTTTTCATTAGCCAAAGGTGGAAACATATGAAGTAATTAGAGGGTAAAAAGAGGTATCTTATATAAATAAAATATAAGACTAAAATGGCTAAATGCTCTACCATGATTCTGGCTAAAAATGGTGACTTGAAAAACAAAATGCTTTTATATATATTTCATTCGATATGCCCCCAAAATGACAGTTAAAAAATAAAGATATTACCACAAAAGCACAAGCAGAATGGGAGAGGAGACAAGATAACAGATGTCATCAAGGTTTTGCAAGATGAAAAGAAGCGAAGTAACTTATTTTGAGGAGTAGACCATGTATGAAATTGTGAGAAGTGGCTTTCCCATAGAACCCTGAAAAGCCTAGATTCTTAGAGTTTCCAAGAATCACAGCAAATGGGAATGAGGTATAATATGAAAAACATGTGGATTTGTTCAAAATTCATTCCCCACATCTTCCCTCTCATGCCTTTTAGCCAAACAGGTACCCTATTCCTATCTCTCAGAAGACAGGATATTCATTCTTTTCTGGAGAAGCTGAACCAGGCAGAGTGGGGGACAGTGTAAGTGTGTTTGCCTGGACCACCTTCATGTTTGTACAAGCTGTGTGATCATACAGAGTCCCATACTCAAAAGGGTCCCTTACTTGTTTAATACTTTGCTGTTGTAATCTTAAAATTCTTAATCATACTTTTTTTTATCAATGAGCCGCAAATTTTTTGCACTGGGCCCCACAAATTATATAGTTTGTCCTGGTGTTTATGGTAGTGAGTTGTACTGAGATACCAGACAGAAGATATGGGCATTTAGGAAAGCATGAAAAGTGAATCATAAGTCACCCTACCCTGTTCCTAGTGTAAGATCAGCAAGATATATTACCCACCCATTATACCCTCACACACTCAGGCGAAAGACTAGAGACATTTTCTTAGGAGATATAGAACAACTCTAAAGAATGCAGATATTAGTATTTGAAGGAATTATAGTAAGAATCAGAGTTGCTATCCAATCACTCTCCTATGAAGGCCTCTAGTTAGAAGGAACTTCCCCAGCATGTGGAAATTCTATTAGCTATTTAATGCCTTTAATCTACATTACAAGTTGATAGCCAAGGAGTACCAGATACTTGAGAAGAGCCTTCAACAGAAACTGAAAAAAAGAAACTGAAGAAAAATGGATTCAACACAGGGGACAGAATAATATGTCAAAAATTTTATCTATTTTTAATTATTTTAGAGAATTAAGAGAAGATGCTATAGCATATTCTTGAAATTAAACACAGAGTGCTATAAATGGGAGTAGGGATAAGAAACCAAAAGTGAAATTAAGCTTAAAAATTTAAAAAAAAAATAGCCCCCTCCCCACAAAATCAATAAAGTGATTAGAAGATAGAATTGTTAAAAAACCCAGAAAGAGAGAGAATGGATGAAATGAAGCCTAAGGGATTATCAAATAAATCATAAAGGGAAATTTCCCAGGACAGAAGGGTATGTGTCCTCATGATTGAAAGAGGTCACTGGGTGAAAAAGGATCCACACCAAGGCTTCTCATCATGCCTCATTGCAACACCAGCAGCTGAATGAAGTTTTCAAAGGTTCAGGAGTAAGAATGGCATCAGACTTCCAGCATTGCATGCCAGAAGACTGCAGAGTTACGCCTTTCAAATGTTGACAGGAAATTCTTTCCAAACTTTAATTCTTTACCCCACCAACCACCACTATTGGTTCAGGGTATAACTGATACATTTCTATATTATAAAGAGACTCAGAAAATGTACTTCCAAGCACTCTTTCTTAGAAAGCTACTAGCTAGTGTACTTAGCAAAACCAAGGAAAAAGAATGGGACTTAGGATCCAGACAGAGTAAATCTCAACCAAATGAGAGGTGAAACATTAATCCTACATATACTGAGAAAGCAGCCAGTTTAAATTGAAGCAGGAGGTTGAAGAAAAGCAAGAGAGTTGACTTCAAGGAAAACAATAAATGGGAACTGAGGGTGTTTTTGAAAATGTTGAGCATTTGGACAAAAACATTTACAGGCATTTGACAGCTCTCTCAGAACATTTAAAGAGAAAACAAAGACAACTTAGTAAGAGAACATAGGAAGTTAAGGGAGGAAATGGCCATTATTGAACAAAGGAAAAACAAGAAGAATTATAGGAAGAAAAATGTAATCATATAGACTCTGACTTTGCAGTGCAACTTGCAAATAATTCTAATAAAGCTAAACCCGACATTTGGTTAAGTCTCTCCCAAAAGTGGCATAATTATTTTGGGAAGATTTTAGCAGTGGTGGTACAAGAAAGATTGTAAAAAGTTTTGGAATGTTTGAGAAATAGAACTAAAAATCCTTAGCTATTTAACTGGAAGAAAACAAATATGTATAAAATTAAAAAAAAAACACTAAAAAAATCACAGTAAACTATTATTTATAAAGATGGGAGATTATAATAATGAACAGGATAATTTCTACTATAGATAGATAAATCATCTGATAAAAAATAAAAATTAACTTAAAACAGTTAAATGATAGAAAAAGTTTTGTTTCATTCATTGAGGGAGTTCCATTAAAGTTAACAAAGAAATAGTTGATTGGAGGATGAGATTTTGTTAGTACTTTAAAAAATGTAGGCTCTGTCTTATTGGTATCATTTTTGTCGTTGGAGGGTGTTCAAATGACCCTAAAAGAAAATGTGGCATCTATATTCATAATAATCAAATATATGGCTACAATTGTCTCTCCTCCCATGGTTGACACCCATCATTATGAAGAGAATGAAACACAGAAAAAAAGCTCTTCTCTGCATTTTTTACCCTTTCATTGTCCTCTTGGCTAATGGCTGTTTTGTTCCTTTAGGAGTAAAGTGAAGACTTCCAAAATGCTAAGAATATTCAAAGACTTTCTCAGGGAGGGTCAACTCATAAAATAAGAGTTGCCGCAATGTGAAAATTGAACACATTAAGTCTGATAAGTAAACTTCAAAAAGAAAGATACTCATGTTTCCAAAAGTCCTTAAGGTGGATGTTTGCAGCATTTTGTGTTACAGTAAAAGACTCGGGAAAAGACTGATTAAAATACTGTCCATACAATGTTACACTCTACAACACTGAAAATAGAGAGTGATAGGTAGGCTGGTGTGAAATGATGTTCAAGACTTATTGCTAAGATAAAAACAAAACAATACAACAACAACAAAAAAAAACAAACGACCAAACAAAACAAACAGTTGCAGAACAGTGTGTATGGTACACTTATCCCTACATGAACTTATTAGGAAGGTATAACTTTGCTTGTTTTGGACAGCATCTCTGAGGCTGGAATCCAAGGATGGATTATCATATATATATATTTTTATGTTTGTCTTCATGTTACTTTCAATTTTTATAATGGGAAATAATTTTTAGAAAGTCCATAATACATAACTAATACATGGTATTAGTCCATGTGATCAGCACCCCATACCTTAATTTTAGAACTTTCACTCCAAGTTCAGTTCAGGAATTAGGGTGAAATTGGAACATTACCTTAGATAGTTAACATGGTAAGAGCAAAGAACATGGGATTTAAGTCAGGAGCTCTAATCCCATTTTCCCATGTAAAATCTGGGCATGTTTCCTTTTATCTTTTAGTCTCAATTATGTGATATATAAAATAGCAGTAATAATGACCTTTCCTCCTTTTTTGGTATGAAAACAAAGTCAAGTAGAAGAATAGGTTTTGTGCACTGGAAAGAACCATATAAGTATTCATTGTTTTGCAGAAAACTGGTTCTTGCAACTTCATACACATGATATTTTGCATTGATAATAACAACTAAAAAAATCACTAACATCTTTGAGCACTTATTGTTCCGCGTGCTATTTTAAGGGTTTTACATGCATGAATTCACTACTCACAACAACAAATGTGTTAAGTGTATAGTGTTGTTATCCCTTTCATAGATGAAGATGCTCAAGTAAAGAGAGGTTAAGTAACTTGATTGAAGTCACACAGTTACTAAGTGATGGTGCTGGGCTCTGTAACCACACAGTCAGCCATGCTTTCTGTCATTTGATAAGAGAGTGTCTCTAAGTGAATGCAGCTGAAAAACTGATAGGGACTTTCTGTGCTTTGTAGTAGAAGAAAGTTTTGTTTCTTGAACTAACCCAGGTTTTGCCTTTTTTCTTTGTGAGTTTTCTTCCGAAGTTTCTCCTCTAATTTGTCTTTAAAATTATTTCTCCTTATAACCACCAATGCACTGTACAACACCTAGGACATAAATCACAAAATTACAAATGTATAAGAAGAGAGTAACTGCCTCTGAAAGTGCCAAGGTGTTTTTGTCCTGGTTCACTGGTTCATCTCCGGCAGATGGAAATGACTCACCTAAATTACCCTGAATCATCGAATCCCAACATTGCAGGGCTAGAAAGCACCAGTGTTCTTTCACAAGTGTTCAATCAAAGTTAAAAATGATGACTTGCATCAAAAACAATATAGAATTAAAAATGGAATTTAAAAATTAAACAGCAGGTGGGATTCCCTAATATGAGTCCTGAGCCTGAAGGCAGTGCCTTAAGGATGTCGAGGTGCTAAAGTGGACAGCAGTAGGGATTGGGTAGCCTTCCTTCTTTCCTTGACTCTGTTTTTCAATCTGGTTTGTGGTCTTGGAAAAGTCGTTTACATTCTCTGGGAAACACTTGTCAAATCTGTAAAGTGAAATGCATGGAGTAGATGATCTATAAAACCCTCTCTGAGTTTACTTTTCATTGATTTCCTTGGTTAGTGTTACTTTGTGTCCAAAACATAGGATTTCCATCAGTGTTTTGGGGGAGAGAGTGGTTAGAAATGGAAATAAGGAAACATTAGCTGCATTGCTGGGAAGAAATGCTTTAGTAATGCCTTCAGCCTGAAGAAGACTTACACAAAAATACACCTCCTCATGCGCTTCCCAGGTCAAGGACACCAAGAAAAGAAGAGCAAGCTCACAGCTCATTCTTGAAATGAACTCCACCTCTGAACTCCCCTGCCTGCATTTGTGTGACGTTTCATGTTTTTGCCACTTATAGGCATTTGCACTTAAAAATGATGTTCTGGGATGCTTCAGTTACTTTTAGTAGAAAAATGCAAATAAATGTAGATTTCTGTTATTATCAGCTTCATCAAAGCAAACAGACAGAAGCAGGAACGTTATTAGAGTTTGATAAGAGTATATATTTAAATGATTTCCCCAGAGGACTGGGGAAAACTCAGCTCATTGCATTTCCTATTATAGACGATCATGAATTGCTTCATGTGGAGTTACCTGCATTTACCACTTGTCAGCCCCACCCTCAAGCCTCCACCCTCACTTTTTTTTTAGTGTGAGAGCTGCTCTTTTGATTTCTGAAATGTAACTGCAATAAATGGGAGACTTGAATCAAGACTTTTAGGCAGAAGCCGGTGAGAAAAGGCATGAAAAACATAATAGAGCATTGGAAGAATAATCATTTCAAAAGGCAACATTTATATCACAGAAAAAATAAAGGAAAACTTAGACTGCTAGTTCTCCAGTTAGAACTAAGTGAAAATAAGGAATCTTGGGACCTCCTGTTGGATTTCCAGTCTGGACCATGTCACTTACCTTTGAATATAGTTTGGAATATCTTCTGACATTTTTCCCTTAAATGAATCCAAATTTCTTTGAAGGCAGGGGTCTTGAGTTTAGTTAAGTATACTACTAAGCCTGGCACATTCCTGGGCAGACGGAAGGCTCTTAATAAACTAATGCTGATTGAGTGACTCTTAATCCACAACAGGGTCAAAACTGGAAATGGTCATTTGATGGCAGGCCAGTAAATGTGACCAGGTTTGTTCTAAACATCTAATTATTCATTCTAGAAAAATATATCATTTTCTTTGCTGAGATGCAAAATAAAAATCAATTAGATGATTGTCTCCAAAAATGTATAAAAGACTGCATCATTCCTAAGTGCCTATTATTACAGAACAAAATGCCTAAAATGAAATGAAATCTCTAATTGTACTTCTAAATGCAATGGGATTTCAGGAGCAATTCCATAACAGATGGGATATTTTAGAACGATTCCTCTAATTTTTCCTATCGACAACCTTGGGAAGTTGGGAAATAATATCGTTTTCATACTGATTTGCTTAGTTCTGGATTAGACTCATCCAAAGATCACTGGACAGGAAGTAGGGGCCTTGAATTCTGAATTTAGCTCTGTAGTTCACTGGCTGGGTTAAGTCATAGATTTTTTTTTTGGGGGGGGGTGACCTTTTTTAAAATTAATTAATTAATTAATTTATTTTTGTCTGTGTTGGATCTTCGTTTCTGTGCGAGGGTTTTTTCCAGTTGTGGCAAGCGGGGGCCACTCTTCATCGCGGTGCGCGGGCCTCTCACTGTCGCGGCCTCTCTTGTTGCGGAGCACAGGCTCCAGACGCGCAGGCTCAGTAGTTGTGGCTCACGGCCCCAGTTGCTTCGCGGCATGTGGATCTTCCCAGACCAGGGCTCGAACCCGTGTCCCCTGCATTGGCAGGCAGATTCTCAACCACTGCGCCACCAGGGAAGCCCCAAGTCGTAGATTCTTAGCAGAGAGAGGAAAAGTTCTCTGGGGGCTGAGTTTATTCCCTAAAGCAGTTTTCAAGCTTTCATTTGCATCAGAGTCACCTGGAGGTTTTGTTAAAACTGATTGCTAAGCTCCACCTCCAGAGTTTCTGATTTAGTCGATCTGGGATCTGGAGTCAGGGTGAAAATGTACATTTCTAATGAGCTCCCAGGTGAAGCTGCTGCCATAGCTGCTGACCCTGAGGACCACTGCCCTAGGGAAAAAGACCAAATAGAACCCTGCTAGCCTCCAAGCTCTTTCTCTGCCTACCTCTTCTGTTCCTTAGCATTCGTGTTTCTTTTGGGCTGGCTCTATCTGCACAGCTTGGCTCTCTCTCTGAGCGCCTCTTTCCTGCAGGAGCCCCCAGTGATAACAACAATACCAGCGAGCCATGCTTCTCTCTTGCATTCTTCCTTATGAAGCCTCAGCTCTCTGGAGCCACCTTAAACTGCTCTCCACTACTCCACCAGATCAGCGCTCAGAGTAAACTGGCAGACCTCGCAAACAAAGACTGAGAGTACAGAGCGATCCCACAGCTGATTCTCTGCCTCTGGCGCTTCACACCGCGTTGCAGGCCCCCTCTTTGGCCTCCAGTGGAAGGCTCTTTGCTCAGACCTGCTCGCCTGGGAGGTGGCGTGTAACAGGGCTTGTTAGTTGGGTAACACATACACTCTCGGGGCACTTTCACTGATTTGCTTTTACGGGCTTTTGAAAAGCGTTCTTTCCTCCAGCTCTCTGGAAGAGAACAAGTTTAATGGTATCAGGCAAAGGAAAGGGTAAATCTTCGTATGGGGGAAAACAGAAAAGAAAGAAAGAATGTTCCTCGTTCGTGATGCAAGAAGAGATCTAGCTTGCCTCTTCAATGGTTTAAGCTAATCTTTGGACCCATAAAGTATGGTGGAGAATGGCTTGCCAATAAATGCCTTGTGGATGTGCCCCTTTGGAAGTGAAACGGGATAATTAAAGGATAGATCCGCAGGCCTGGCTCTGTCAGCCCCTCACTCTCACCTTCCCGCCCCCTCCCTACTCTTCCCAGGCGTCTTCCTTTCTCTAACCACCATCTTAGGTGGTTTTTTACTAGAATCTTCACCACATCGAAACAACTAATAAATGTGATTTATTTGTGACACCAGAGTCTACTTTCTTACCCCTCCCCCCTCCATTTTAGAGACTTTCTGTGGCTCAGGAATTTATGTGGCTTCAAGTCTAACCCCAGCTGCCTGACTTCCTGCTAATGCCTACATAAAGCCTCTCCTTTGGCCTTGCTGACTTCTTCCCTGAACACCAAATGTGCTGCTGTATACTTCTTGACTCAAGACCTTCGTTCACGCTCTGCATCCCTTTCTGAACCTTCTTGGTTTCTTTCTAACCTGCCCTCCCCAAGGTGTCATCTTTTTCGTGAAGTCTTGCTTGACTGCTGCAATCCAATGATTCAACTTTGTTCTTTGCTAGATACCATATATACGAAGCCAAGAATATTCATTTGTCTCTGATTTTGTTGCATGGATTAGACTTACCTTCTTCTTTTTCAAAGAAACCTAAAGGCCAGGATTTAATCTCATGCGTTTGTAGTTTAACAAAGTTTTGTCACATGTTTGTCTTTTGGTAGTGCCTGATACGCAATTACAGTTAGTTAATAACTTCTTTGAATCCATCTTCCTATATCCTTTGCCAGTGTTTTTGTGTACATGATGCATAATAAATGCTATAATAATAATAGCTACTCAATCTGTTGCCATACATGTTGCCTCATTAATAGTCATTAGACACCTATTATCATCCTACTCATCAACCTATTTATCTAAAACTTAAAAACAAAAAGTCCCAGAGAAGTTAGGTAAACTGCATAAAGGTACCGAGCTGTTAATTGATGGGGGGGGGGGTCGGTTACAAACTCAGGCCTATCTGACTTTAAAGAGTGTACCTTCCTACAGACTCCACCCCAGTTCTAAACTATTGGGGTAGGAGTGAACTTACTAAGGATAAACAACTTGCCCAAGGTCACATCATAAGCTGTTTTCTGAAGAAATAGATACACATGTATAAAACGAATCATTATTCTTTTATCATGACTATGTTATACAGACGATGAAAACTAGAAAATCACTCTCTCCAACATCTGAGCTGGTGAACTCTAATCCTAAATTGAGGGCCCAACTTCTCTGTTGGCTCTAGTTCTCTCTCCCCTCTAAGTCTACCAAAGAAGACGTGTGAGGTGATGGTAGCTTAGCTCTTCTCAGTGGCTGAAATGAATGTACTTTAAATGAACGGTGGGTTTTATAATGCCTCCTGCCTCTCAGGTCTCCATGGGAGAAACTGCCTGAAACATCCTGTCTGATGTCCTCATGGGAGCCAGGGCTTTATGATTATGTATAAGAAGTTCCTACAACTGCTTTAACTAATAGCATTTTAATTTACCATATTTCATATTTCCATATTTATTGTGCTCCAGTCATGTTTTATGAGGAGACAGAATGTGGAAACCGATGTAACTGATGTTTAGTATGTATGCATAGTGTACTTTCCTCAAGAGGTTCCCCTGCTGAGCATAAATGTAAAATAAATACAAATAAACTCTTTGATAGGCCTCCAGAGTGCCCCAGCCTAGCTGATCAAATCGTCCCCTGCCTTCCACTTAAATAATTCTCTGCAGAAATGAATAAACTGATTAGAACCAAATCCCCTTGCAAAATAGGGTTTCCTCTTTCAAGTTTACTAATCTGGCTCCACTCAGAGCCATGTTACTCGCCAAACAGAACTTGAAAGATGATTCCAACTCTCCTGCTTTCCAGCTAATGAAAAGTCTTTGCTGGGAAGGATGGAGAGTGTGAAGAAAAAGGTTGTTGTAGTCTCCAATCTGTTCATATTACAGCTGGCATCAGGAAGAATCTGATTTGCAAAGAAAAGGCTCTGGATCTTATGTCATATCCAGAAAGGGACCTTTAGGAAGATGGGAAAGAGAAGCTGCTCAAAAGTTCCAAAGACTTTCAATGAAACTGGAGGATGCACTCAGGTAGGGTTGCAAATTCTCTGACCAGGTTTCATTTTGTAATTATCTAAGACAATGGTGAGGAATGGATATTTCACGCCAATTAAACTTCAGCGCTGTGTTTTGTAGTCATGTCACAGGTAATATATTTATATCCACTCCATTTTCCTCTCCTTAAGAATTAAAATCCATGCTCTTTTTCATTTTCAAAATTTGGATACTTCTTGAAAAGAAAAAAAAATCTCTTTCTTCCCCTTCATTGAGAATCTTTTCTTGCTAAGATCCAAAGAGAAGTGGGTAAGCAGGATTTTTTAAGTTAGAATATATTCGAAATCATTTTTAGTCATTGAAAGTGAAGCATTTTGGGAGCTGAAGTCTTTCCTTCTATATTAAAGGAAACGTAATTTAGAAGCAAGAATGGATATCAATTGATATTAATATCATTATCTTAAAGATATCTGTCTTAACGAGGAAACACCTAGAACAAAGTTTTTCCAGTTCATCAAAATCTTCAACATTTGAAACAAACTTAGATGGTTCACATGCAGCAGGTAGATGTTTAGGGAATAAAGGGGCAGGGGTATTCTGCTTCCAAGTGTCTCCATGATGAGACAAGAATAAGTCTCAGCTTCCGATTCCTTCTGGAGAGTCTTAGATCTGAGTTCACAGCGTCATCTTCCTGAAAGCATTGAAGAAAAGGATAGGTGCCCTTCTGTCGTGGTCTGGAATGACCTAGGCAGTTGCTACTTGGGGGCTCAATGACTGTCAAGTTTTCTGTTCGTCCAGGGCATCTGTTAATTTACTGTCTTATCATTTTGTTCTTATGAATCTGTATTAACTTGTCAGATTCTGTGGTGGTGTATTCTAAGTGTCAAACAGGAGATTTTGTTCTTATCAATCTGTATTAACTTGTCAGATCCTGGCGTGGTGTATTCTAAGTGTCAAACAGGAGAAGAGGAAAGGAAAATGGAAACTAATGTAAATTGTCTGCTGTGTTCTAGGAACTATGCTATTATATCTTGTTTTATTCCCTCCCAAACCGTGTCATCATGTAAGTCATTTTTCTTTTTTTTTTTTAACATCTTTATTGGAGTATAGTTGCTTTACAATGGTGTGTCAGTTTCTGCTGTATAACAAAGTGAATCAGCTAAACATATGCCTATATCCCTATATCTCCTCCCTCTTGCATCTGCCTCACACCTTCCCTATCCCACTCCCCTAGGTGGACACAAAGCACCGAGCTGATCTCCCAGTGCTATGCGGCTGCTTCCCACTAGCTATCTATTTTACATTTGGTAGTGTATATATGTCCATGCCACTCTCTCACTTTGTTTCAGCTTACCCTTTCCCCTCCCCATGTCCTCAAGTCCATTCTCTATGTCTGCGTCTTTATTCCTGTCCTTCCCCTAGGTTCTTCAGAACCAATTTTTTTTTTTTAGATTCCATATACATGTGTTAGCATACGGTATTTGTTTTTCTCTTTCTGACTTCACTCTGTATGACAGATTATAGGTCCATCCACCTCACTACAAATAACTCAATTTCATTTCTTTTTATGGCTGAGTAATAGTCCATTGTATACATGTGCCACATCTTCTTTATCCATTCATCTGTTGATGGACATTTAGGTTGCTTCCATATCCTGGCTATTGTAAATAGAGCTGCAGTGAACATTGTGGTACATGACTCTTTTTGAATTATGGTTTTCTCAGGTTATATGCCCAGTAGTGGGATTGCTAGCTCATATGGTAGTTCTATTTTTAGTTTTTTAAGGTACCTCCATACTGTTCTGCAAAGTGGGTATATCAATTTACATTCCCACCAGCAGTGCAAGAGGGTTCCCTTTTCTCCACACCCTCTACAGCATTTATTGTTTGTAGATTTTTTGGAGATGGCCATTGTGACCGGTGTGAGGTGATACCACATTGTAGTTTTGATTTGCATTTCTCTACTGATCAGTGATGTTGAGCATCCTTTCATCTGTTTGTTGGCAATCTGTATATCTTCTTTGGAGAAATGTTTATTTAGATCTTCTGCCCATTTTTGGATTGGGTTGTTTGTTTTTATGATATTGAGCTCCGTGATCTGCTTGTATATTTTGGAGATTAATCCCATGTCAGTTGCTTCATTTGCAAATATTTTCTCCCATTCTGAGGGTTGTCTTTTCGTCCTGTTTATGGTTTCCTTTGCTGTGCAAAAGCTTTTAAGTTTCATTGGGTCCCATTTGTTTATTTGTGTTTTTATTTCCATTTCTCTAGGAGGTGGGTCAAAAAGGATCTTGCTGTGGTTTATGTCGTACAGTGTTCTGCCTATGTTTTCCTCTAAGAGTTTGATAGTGTCTGGCCTTACACTTAGGTCTTTAATCCATTTTGAGTTTATTTTTGTGTATGGTGTCAGGGAGTGTTCTAATTTCATTCTTTTACATGTACCTGTCCAGGTTTCCCAGCACAGCTTATTGAAGAGGCTGTCTTTTCTCCATTGTATATTCTTGCCTCCTTTATCAAAGATAAGGTGACCATATGTGTGTGGGTTTATCTCTGGGCTTTATATCCTGTTCCAATTATCTATTGGGCTAGTACCATACTGTCTTTGGGCTAGTACCATACTGTCTTGATTACTGTAGCTTTGTAGTATAGTCTGAAGTCAGGGAGCCTGATTCCTCCAGCTCCGTTTTTCTTTCTCAAGATTGCTTTAGCTATTCAGGGTCTTTTGTGTTTCCATACAAATTGTGAAATTTTTTGTTCTAGTTCTGTGAAAAATGCCATTGCTAGTTTGATAGGGATTGCATTGAATCTGTAGATTGCTTTGGGTAGTATAGTCATTTTCACAGTGTTGATTCTTCCAGTCCAAGAACATGGTATATCTCTCTATCTGTTTGTATCATCTTTAATTTCTTTCATCAGTGTTTTATAGTTTTCTACATACAGGTCTTTTGTCTCCTTAGGTAGGTTTATTCCTAGGTGTTTTATTCTTTTTGTTGCAGTGGTAAATGGGAGTGTTTCCTTAATTTCTCTTTCAGATTTTTCATATTTAGTGTATAGGAATGCAGGAGATTTCTGTGCATTAATTTTGTGTCCTGCTACTTTACCAAATTCATTGAATAGCTCTAGTAGTTTTCTGGTAGCATCTTTAGGATGCTCTATATATAGTATCATGTCATCTGCAAACAGTGACAGTTTTACTTCTTCTTTTCCAATTTGGATTCCTTTTATTTCTTTTTCTTCTCTGATTGCTATGGCTAAAACTTCCAAAACTATGTTGAATAATAGTGGTGGGAGTGGGCATCCTTGTCTTGTTCCTGATATTAGAGGAAATGGTTTCAGTTTCTCACCACTGAGGACAATGTTGGCTGTGGGTTTGTCATATGTGGCCTTTATTATGTTGAGGTAAGTTCCCTCTATGCCTGCTTCCTGGAGGGTTTTTATCATAAATGGGTGTTGAATTTTGTCAAAAGATTTTTCTGCATCTATTAAGATTATCATATGGTTTTTAGCCTTCAGTTTGTTAATATGGTGTATCACATTGATTGATTTACGTATATTGAGGAATCCTTGCATTCCTGGGATATACCTCACTTGATCATGGTGTATGATCCTTTTAATGTGCTGTTGGATTCTGTTTGCTAGAATTTTGTTGAGGATTTTTGCATCTATTTTCATCAGTGTTATTGGCCTGTAGTTTTCTTTTTTTGTGACATCTTTGTCTGATGTTGGTATCAGGGTGATCGTGGCCTCGTAGAATGAATTTGGGAGTGTTCCTCCCTCTGCTATATTTTGTAAGTGTTTGAGGATAGTTGTTAGCTCTTCTCTAAATGTTTGATAGAATTTGCCTGTGAAGCCATCTTCTCCTGGGCTTTTGTTTTTTGGAAGATTTTTAATCACTGTTTCAATTTCAGCACTTGTGATTGGTCTGTTTATATTCTCTATTTCTTCCTGTTTCAGTCTCAGAAGGTTGTGCTTTTCTAAGAATTTGTCCATTTCTTCCAGGTTGTCCATTTTATTGGCATATAGTTGCTTGTAGTAATCTCTTATGATCCTTTGTATTTCTGCATTGCCAGTTGTTACTTCTTTTTCAATTCTAATTGTATTGATTTGAGTCTTCTCCCTTTTTTTCTTGATGAGTCTGGCTAATGGTTTATCAATTTTGTTTATTTTCTCAAAGAACCAGCTTTTAGTTTTATTGATCTTTGTTATCGTTTCGTTCATTTCTTTTTCATTTATTTCTGATCTGATTTTTATGATTTCTATCCTTCTGCTAACTTTGGTTTATTTTGTTCTTCTTTCTCTAATTGCTTTAGGTGTAAGGTTAGGTTGTTTATTTGAGATGTTTCTCGTTTCTTCAGGTAGGACTGTATTGCTATAAACTTCCCTCTTAGAACTGCTTTTGCTACATCCCATAGGTTTTGGGTCACCGTGTTTTCATTGCCCTTTGTTTCTAGGTATTTTTTGATTTCCTCAGTGATCTCTTGGTTGTTTATTAGTGTATTGTTTAGCCTCCATATGTTTGTATTTTTTACAGATTTTTTTCCTGTAATTGATATCTGGTCTCATAGCGTTGTGGTCAGAAAAGATACTTGATACGGCTTCAATTTTCTTAACTTTACCAAGGCTTGATTTGTGACCCAATATATGATCTATCCTGGAGAATGTTCCATAAGCACTTGAGAAGAAAGTGTATTCTGTTGTTTTTGGATGGAATGTCCTATAAATATCAATTAAGTCCATCTTGTTTAATGTATCATTTAAAGCTTGTGTTTCCTTATTTATTTTCATTTTGGATGATCTGTGCATTGGTGAAAGTGGGTGTTAAAGTCCCCTACTATTATTGTGTTACTGTTGATTTCCCCTTTTGTGGCTGTTAGCATATTCCTTATGTAATGTAAGCCATTTTTCATTGATGAGGAACCTAAAGCTCTGAGAAGTTAAGTAACTAAGGATGTCAGTGGTAGAGGTGGGAGTGGAAGCAAGAATGTCTGGCTACATGCTCTCTCTGCCTCTCCACACAGCACCCACAGTGACAGTGGCTCAGAGGAAGTGGAGGTTAGAGAAGACAGGAAGGATGCTCGAGAATTTCATAAAGGACATAGAACTTCAGCTGAAGTTGAAGGAAAATGACATAATGGTAATTGAAAATCCAGGGAGGGCAGTATAGGGGAAAGGATGTTTGCAAATACTTGTATGTATAATGAGCTGGGAAAGAAGGTAAACTAGTTTGGTTGGAAGAGAAACTTTATAGGTAATATAAGGTAAGGAAGACTAGAGACCAGATGGTCCTTTTTTCATCCATTTGCATGGGGCTCAGAAATGCCCTACAATGTTACTCCTGTCATTTCTCAAGGTTGGTGTCACTGGAGGAAGTCAAATCTATACTCAGCTTGCTCGGCCAACTTTGGAGAAGGTCAGAGTGAAAGGTATCTCTGCAGAGGTCATGTTTAGATAAAAACTAAAAGAAAACCAAGAGTAGCAGTGTGTGCAAATGCATTAACAAGGTGGGAAAGGTCGATGTATTCAAGAACCTAAGACCACAGCTGCTGGAACCCAGTGAGCTGCATGGAAAAGTAGCACGAGGGCACAGGGGAGAGGTATGCAGGGGCTCAATCGCATTCAGCCTTGTGGGCTGTGGTAAGGAGTTTGATTTTGTATGAAGTTGAAGGGGATGCAACTAAGGGTTTATAAGCAGGGAAATACAGTGATTCCCTTTGGCTGTGGAATGAAGAAAAGGTTGAAGAGGGTGTGTGTCCACTCTAGTCAATTGGATTAACCCAGGCCAGAGATCATGGTGTCCTGAACAACAGTGGTAGAAGTGAGGATGGAGAGAAATATATGGAGCTTGAGACATATCTTGAGGATAGATTTGTAGGCACTTGCTCATGAACTAAATTATGGCAGCAGGTAGAAGAACCCATTAGGGCAGGAATTCCGGTCTCAGTAACTCAGGAGTTCAGTTTTTGATATATTATGAAGAGTCTGTGAGTCATTTAAGAGATGTCTAGTTGACAGCTAGATATTTTTCCAGCTTGGACTACAGCTCCAAGTTTTCATAGCTGGCTTTGCCCTTAGATCAATATTAAGATCAGATAAGAACAGAATTGTCCAATAAAATACAGGATGTCTAGTTACATTTGAATTTTAGGTAAACAGTAACTTTTGGGGGGACTTTTTATTGTTTGGGACATACTTTCACTAAAAATTAACTGTTGCTTATCTGAAATTCAGATATGACTGGGTATACTATTTTTGTATGTGCTAAATCTAGCAACCCTATGTATGAGCTCCACCACTTATCATCCCCGAATCGCCCTATCCCCCTCCTTACCTCTGTTTCCAAATCAGCTCTCTTGTCCTTCCTTCTTTTCAGAGGAAGAGGAGTCTTCCATTCTCCTTGGCAAACCTGATTCTATTATCTGTGTTACCTGGTCCAGGGCTCTGATATCACAATTATCTTTTTTTTTTCCCCTTTAAGATTACTTGGAGGCATTTAAAAAGGGGGTGTGCATGTTTCCCTTTTTGACTTACATTGGTTGATCTGTGGTTTTAATCACTTCATAATTTTTTTCTCTTAATTTCACTGCCAAAATGATTTTAAAATTATTTTCTGATTCTCTTTTGTCTTCTTTTTTTCCCCTAAAGAAATTTATTGTATTTTATTGTATTGAAGTACAGTTGATTTACAATATTATATTAGTTTCAGGAATATAATATAGTGTTTCAATATTTTTACAGATTATACTCCATTAAAAGTTATTGTAAAATATTGGCTATGTTCTCTGTGCTGTACAATGTATCCTAGTAGCTTATTTATTTCATACATGGTAGTTTGTACCTCTTAATCTCCTACCTTTATCCTGCCCCTCCTCTTTTCCCTCTCCCCACTGGTAACCACTAATTTGTTCTCTAAATAAATGTGTCTGTTTCTGTTTTATTATATTCATTCATTTGTATTATTTTTTAGATTCCACATATAAGTGATAATATACGGTACTTGTCTTTCTCTGTCTGATGTATTTCACTAAGCATAATACCCTGCAAGTCCATACATATTATTGCAAATGGCAAAATTTTATTCTTCTGAGTAGTATTCCATTGTGTGTGTGTGTGTGTGTGTGTGTGTGTGTGTGTGTGTGTGTGCCACATATTAATCCATTCATCTGAAGCAACCCCATTTCTTGTCTATTGTAAAAAATGCTGCTGTGAACATTGTATCTTTTTGAATTAGTATTTTTGTTTTCTTCGGATATATACCCAGGAGTGAAATTGTTGGATCTTATGGTGGTTCTATTTTTAGTTTTATGAGGAACCTCCATATTGTTTTCCATAGTGGCTGAACCAATTTACATTCCTACCAATAGTGTACTAGGATTCCCTTTTCTTCACATCCCTGTCAACATTTGTTATTTGTAGACTTTTTGAGGATAGCCATTCAGATAGGTGTGAGGTGGTATCTCATTGTGGTTTTGATTTGCATTTCTCTGATAATTAGTGATGTTAAGCATCTTTTCATGCACCTGTTGACCATCTGTATGTCTTCTTTGAAAAATTGTCTATTCTGCCTCTCAGGTTCAGACAGCAAATCAGACCTATTAATAAACACTTCTCTCCATTTTCTTCCTGTTCAGTAAGTGTCAAGAAGGCTGGCTGCTTAACAACTAACAATGCCTTCAGTTTTTATAGTGTTTATTATTTGCGAAGTGTTCTTACTTTATGAGCTTGTTTTATTCAACATTCAGAATTTGAAACATAAAATTATAGTATAATAGAATAGGAGGAAAACTTAGGACCTAGACACTTAAATATTCATCACACAGATGAGGAAATTGATCTCTGGAGAGTAAGTGACTTGCCTGAAGTTTACAACTAATTAGCATCCAGATTGGTATTAGAATCTGAGGCTCTTCACCCAGACAATCTAAAACTAGATAAGTATAGGGCTGGGGGAAGAAAGGCCAAAGAGTCGAGCATAGTGAATACTTAGAATAGGCTCCCCAGATGTAACTTAGCCCTAAACTGCCACCCGATAAGTCCACATGGATGAACGTGAGTTCGCATCTCCATTCGTTCCACAGAACCTTTTGTTAATTTGCTTTCTCTCCTTGAAGAGGCAAATTTCTACTGGGAGGTCAATGTTTTCTTTGTAATTACAGGGCAGGCTCTACTCTTGAGGTGGCATTGTCAAACACTGCTTGCTATTTCTGGATACTGAAAAGAGGCCAAATGCTGGACTGGGCATCCTCATCAGATGCCTGCCTTCCGTCCTGCCTCCATTTCTCTCCATATCCTTATCTGCCCTGACTAGTCAATCTGCAGTGGTTCCTGAGTAGAGATTCTGCTCCACCCCAGCACTACACGTAGACTCTTGTCACCTGTCCATCCATTTTGGAAACCTGGACAACTGCAACATTACCTTCCTTGGGAAGTTTCTCTTCATCTCTTGAGAAAGAGTTAATATATCCTCCTTCATCTCTATTCCCTTGTCATCAGGTTTGCAGTTTTTGCAACGACAACTTAAAAACACCTTTAATACATGAATAAAAATGTGCAAAAGTACAAACCGTGTATTTTGAAAGCGAGAACATCCATGTATCATTACAAAGTTAAAAAACAAGTGCCATATTTGCAAAAATATTTGCTATAAACATAATATACAAACGTACAAAATACATAAATAATCCTACAAGTCAATAGGACAAAAATCAGTGAAACAAAATTTAAAAATGAAGAAATCTGATATACAATAACACAGTTCACAAAAGGACAAATCTGAATGGACAATAAAGATGAAAGGTGATTAATTTCCCAATAAGAGAAATGCAAATTATACCAACAATTAGATAAGATTTTACCCCATTATTTGGCAAAAATTAATAAATTTAATATGGAGTGTTGATAAACCTGTGGGAAAACAGGAACTCTCGTACTATACTGGTAAATGTATACAGACATTGTGCAGAGAAATTTTTCATAATCTGTTAATATTTTATATAAGCATGCTCTTCACTCTAATAATCTTAATTCCAGGTATCTGTGCATCCAACAGAAATAAACCATACATAAAGATACAGTGCTTTAAAATTTAGAAACAGGTTAATTGTTCATCAGTAGGGAAATAGTAAAATAAACACTAGTGTATTGGGATAAGGAACAGTTAAATAAAATGAGGTAGGCTTATTTCCTAAAAATGGAAAGATCTCCAAGTGAGAGATCTATCTTTCACTCCAAGGGTTCAACCAAAAAAAGAAAAAAGAAAGAAACACATGGATACATGGATCAATATGTAAACATCACTATTTATGTAAAATTAGCCAAACCCAATAAAACAAATGAAACAAAATTGTGTATTTTTATAGATCCATGTATTAGATAAATGTGATTAAAAAATACAAGGTTTAAAAGGATAATACTAAACTCATAGAATGGGTAACTGGGGAAAGACTGGGATAGGCATACGTGATCAAGGAGAAGCTTTATTTCTAATGCTATATTTTTGTATTTTTTCACAATGAGGATTGTCCATTTATAACCTGTAAATTTAAAATAAATCATTTTGAAAGTGAAAGTCACTTTCTTCACCCTAGAAGCCCATGTTTCTTTTTTTTCCCCAGAAGTCATGTAAAAATTAAGCATAATTTTGGATTTGTTTTTTTCTCCTTAGATTTCTACCACTGTTTGCTTTATATATTTTAAATCCACACTGTTAGGTGCATAAAAACTCATTTTTGCATCTTTCGGACAAATTTAATCTTCATCAGATGGAATAGTCTCTCTTTGCTCCATCTAATATTTTTACCTAAAATTCCGTTTGGTTGGATGTTGATGTTGCTATACCTCCTTTTTTTTTGGTATGAATTTGCCAGATCTTTATCCATTCTCTGATTATCTGATTTTTAACACCTTTTCTCTCATTTTTTTGTGTCATCTGTTACCAGAATGCATCTGAATTTGTTCTGAAATTTTACTCAATCTAAGAGTAAATCCATTTTACTCAATTTAATCAATTTTACTTTGCCTTTTTACTGTGATCACTTTTCTACGTTGAACTCTTGCGATCATATTTTCTGTTCACTCTATGTTATTAGTGGGCTTTTTCTCCCCCAGTCTGTCTTTTATTGGATTGGTTGACATTTTCTGTAGTTCACTTTTTCTTTACTATTATTTTTCAAGTTGTACATTCTCTTTCTATTACTCAAGTGTGGAGATTCTCAAATTTTAGAGTTCATCAGAATTATCTGGAGGGCTTGTTAAAGCAGTGGCTGCTGGGCCCTGCTTTCAGAGTTTCTGATTCATTAGTTCTGAGGTAGGGCCCAATAATTTTCATTATTAATAAATTTCCAGATGATAATGATGTAGCTGGCTAGGGCACACCATTTTGAGAATCACTGGTCTAGTGGTCACTCAGTTTTTTTAATCCATAATCACTTTGTATTTTCTGTCAACATCTATTTGGAATCGATATTTTTACCTTTCCTGCAAAATGGTAAAGAATCTTAGTACTCCCCCCTGATGTCTTTTCCAATACATTGATAACATAAAAGATTTTACTGATAGATGTTAAAATATTTTTATATTATGCAATACAATAAAATCTTTCTTGAATTAATTAGAAGTTTTACTTGCTCACCACCATTCTGAGTATCATAAGATACAATAATACAGAAATATCAATGATTACAATACTACATGGGTCTTTTTTCATTTTTAGATTCATATTTAATTTTGATGCAGTATCTCCTGGAATATATACGTATTTGTTCCAATTGGACTGATGGGTAACATTCCTTCTGAGGCTTTTCATTCCCCCAATGCCTTTATTCTCTTACATGCTAAACCTAGTGGTTAAAATTTAGAGTGGTTATAGAATTCACCTGGTATCGCATGATATTAATGATGTTGCTATTTTGATTTGTATTGTTTTTGTAAGTAAAAGGTTTTTTGTTTGATTATTAATTTTTCTTCTTTGGAAACATTCAGACTTCTCTCATTTTTTGGTCTTTTGGAATATCATTATTATGTCTCTGTGTATTGGTATTTTGCACCAATCTTTGGGTGTTAGTTCTTCCACTTGTTGCATGAATTGCCATTCCTTTGAGTTATTGGTTCTCTTCGCATGTTTGCTTATAATTGCCATTTGTAATCCCAGCTCTCCTTTATTGGTTCTCTTCGTATCTTTGGTTATAATTGCCATTTGTAATCCCAGCTCTCCTAATGTCAGTTCTGACTGCAAGAAGCCTGTTTCTGGAATCTTTTGGAGTTTGGCAGGATATGCTTCTAAAAGGGTTATGCTTAATTCTTTGTATTTGTGGCAAAGACTCTCTCTATTCCTCCTGGGGTAGCCAGTCACCTGAGACATTGCCCTACTTTTCATTGCCAATGTTATAATCGCTGGGCAGAAAAGGCATAAAATAGGGCTTCCCTGGTGGTGCAGTGGTTAAGAATCTGCCTGCCAAGGCAGGGGACCCGGGTTCGAGCCCTGATCCAGGAAGATCCCACATGCCGCGTGGGCCACAACTACTGAGCCTGAGCTCTAGAGCCCGTGAGCCACAGCTACTGATCCCGTGTGCCATAACTACTGAAGCCCACGTGCCTAGAGCCGGTGCTCCGCAACAGGAGAAGCCACCGCAATGAGAAGGCCCCACTCGCCACAATGAAAGAAAGCCCGTGTGCAGCAACAAAGACCCAATGCAGCCAAAAATAAAATTAATTAATTAATTTTTAAAAAAAGAAAGAAAAAGCGTAAAATAGAAAAGATTCTAACCATCCTGCTGCTCTAAGAAAAGTTTCTCAGTGAAACACCTTGCTGATATCCCCAGAGCCCTCTCATTTTCTCTAACTTAATCAAATCTGAACCTGAACAACCTCTGAAATTATGCCTCCCTTTTGTAACCATCCTTTTTCTATGTATTTTGTCTGTTCTGTGGTCTTCTTCCTTCATCCAATTTGTACCTGTCTACCTTTTAGAAAGCCTTCAACATTTTTAGTTTGCCGATTACTCTCCCTTATTTTCCAGTTTTTATAAGTTCAAAAATGACATTTATTGCAATTTAGAACTCACCCAGGTGATCTTTCTTAAACTAGTCTCTCACACCACAAAC
Organism: Balaenoptera borealis; assembly: GCF_965194805.1. Lineage (NCBI taxonomy): Eukaryota > Metazoa > Chordata > Mammalia > Artiodactyla > Balaenopteridae > Balaenoptera > Balaenoptera borealis. Next base: position 95,310,056 of record NC_138874.1, read on the forward strand.
AAATATTTATTAGAATTATTTCCTAGTTAAACTTCTCACTACAAGAGAACAAAAATAGTCATCATATCTATAGCCCCATCAAGAACCATAACCTTATACCTAGTGGATCTTCATTGCATTGTACACCAATTAGTAAATGAACAAATGAAATGTACTATAACAGTTATGCTGTGCCCTGTTTGGGGTTACAGCTATTCAGGGATTATATCTACATAACTAATTGGTTTATCTTTAATTTGTCATTAAATGAATTGGGGGTGGAAAAAGAAAAATAAAAGAAAGAAAGAAAAAATTCAGAGAAGCAAAGAGGTTTCTATTCCTGACCACAATTGCACAGAAGAGACTCATCCCATAATGTTCTCTGACATCTCCATCCCTCTCTCCCATCACACTGTTCTTATGGCACTGGGCTCATTGGCTGAGTGCTGTGGAGATACAGCAAAATATTTTTTGTTTTTTGCTGCCTTACCTTATAAAGGACTTCATTTTCTTCCTCTGGGTCAAAGGTGGCTATTTTCAATCTGAATAGTCTGACTACTCCTCTAGCCCCACTCAATCATGAAGCTAGTGTAGAGAAAGCCGTGTGTTTACTGCATTGTGTGCTGTGTTTGTCTAATTTATTTCTATACTGGGTTTCTATTCAGTGATCTGATGGAGTGACCCTCACTATCATACTCTGGTCTGTGGAAAAATAATGGTAAATCTTGTAAGAGCCCAAAGGCTTGTTTCTTTTCTTTCCTTTTCTTTTCCTTTCCCTTTTCCTTTCCCTCCCTCCCGCCCTCCCTCCTTTCCTTCCTTCGTTCCTTCCTTCTTTCCTTCTTTTCTGATCTATATTTCTATTAATAATATTAGGAAGTATACAACTATTCTTCCTTTCAAACAAAGCCTTCTGAAGTGAACAATGAACCTTTGTTTGAATAATCCAAATTATTGGATTACTTTCCTTCCTTTTGCTGATCTTCATAAATTCAAGCAATCCTCACCCAAACCCTTAAGTACCTTCTCAGAGGCCCAGTGATATTCTGAATATGTTTTAACCTTAGCCAATTTTCTCTAAAGACTTTAATGTCTGAAAGCACTTAAAAATGTAGTAACCAAAAAATTAGAAACATTACTAATAGTACTATTCTTGTTATTTTTTAATTAAGATAAAACTTATATTAACCTTAAAAAATAGAAAACTTGGAGTCCAGAAATTAAAATGTGCTCCTGGCTCTGCCAGAGTGCTTTAGGAAAGTTGACTAACATCCCTGACCCTATTTTCAACCTATAAAATGGTTCCATTAACTGTATATTTTCTAAAGTCTGTATTCGCTCTAAAATTATTTCATCCATTGCATGAACTTATTATGCTCCACATATGTAAGGGATTGAAGGTTTAAGTTAAAAAAGATTTATATTGCCAAGTATTGGCCATTTATGAGTGTAATGAAATCTGTTATTACACTGGGGGCAGGGAGCAAGAATGTGACTATCGTACTCAGTGAAGGCAGTCACATTGAGTAATACAGCAAGTTTCTGCTATTTCGTTAGTTGGTCAATTCAGGAAATCTCTTAAAAGCAAATGAAAAGGTCATTGCAAATCTCACATTTTTGCTCTTCTATTAAGACCAATCCACTGAAAATATTTTGAAATGGCCACTTCCCCTGTGGCAGGTTTACAAAGTAAACTGGTAATATGTCTTCACTGGCAAAGGTAACCCAGGAATCTGCAACAGACCAATTTATCATTTTGGGGTGTTTTATTTTAGTTAGATGTAGCCCAGGGAGATTTTTTGTAAAAAAGCATGAATATTATTGAGAGTGATTGGAATCTGAGCTACTACCACCAGAATTATCAGAACTTAAAATTCTCTCCTGCAGTACAAGATTGTGGGGCCCTTATACAGGCTCTTTGGGAGCCATTAAAATGGTCCAGTTAGAGCTGCTGGGTTGGTCTCCCATTGTGACACCTCCTGGTCTTACCCAGTAATGCAACTTAAGGACCTCTAACATTAGCTGTGTCATATCTCCAGTCTCCAAATCCTAGTCTTGCGTGGAGTTCTCCTTGCAACTAGGAGAAGAAAGCATTTCCTCATCATTGGTGTAACTATTAATGACTTGCCTATGAGTTAGTCTTAATGTTGCATTTTTCTATATCCTTAGTGAACTGGGATTAACCACTCTATTATTTGGGGGGTCAGAGGACAGAGAACTGTTATAACCAAAACAATCTGTCCCACTAAAAATCAGCTTTCTGAGCTAACTTCAAGTATCTTGCCGATCACTCTTCTGGATAAGTTCCTTTTGTCCCCTTATTTATTTGGAGACTTCATCCTTGTACTTTGGAGTCTACATCCTAGGTATTTTGGCACCAACTCTAACATTTTTCCCAGAGGTCCCTTGGGTCATCTGCAAAACAACCTGAGCAGCACTTTCCAGTGCCAGGTTTTTAAAAATGGATATGCAGATTAAGCCGCATGCCACTCCATCCCACCCTTGGGACCACACTGCACCATAAGGCAACACTTTTTAAGTACAGTATGAGCTCGCTAACAATCTCACAAGGAACAAGAAAATTGACTCACTCTAATGATTCATGAGCTTGCTGTAAAACTTCAAACTTTTTCAAGCTTCTGGAAAAGTACTTCAAATAGTTCTTTCCAGTCCCTTCACTTTTCCCCTGTATCAGTTGCTAGAATTAAACGCAACCTTGCCTTTACTTACTCTCCACACCCAAGCCCTGACTCAGAATCTAATTTCTATATTATGATGATGTCTATAAAAGTATGGATAGGTAGATGAGTACATAAATAGATGTAGATATATTGGATATATAGATGTATTTGAATTATCTCTTACCATAGCAAATATCTCCTAAGGATAAATGGAATCTTAAAATTTGCCTCATTTGCATATCATGGCAGGTAGAACTCTTAGCCCTACAGCTCCCTCTACTGGGTGGATTTTTCCAGATTTATTATGCATACCTTAAACAGAAAGTCTTTGTCATCCTTTTCAGAGTCTCTTGTTCATGGTCTAACTAACTCAAAATCCCATCCCTGTTCTGACATGGAACATCCTACATGGATTCTGTTTCAGACTAAAATCCACCTTTACTCCATTTGGTCATAAGTCCAAAGTCCATGCTATTAAATTAATTAAACAAGGAGGCCATCAGACTGTAGCAGTTCTAAAGCTGTGGCACCTACGTAAGCAAACCAAATTCTAACCCTGAAAATGCCTCAAGGTTACAAAATCGAAACCTAAGGACAGCAGATCACAAACAACCAACTAAGCTTTAAGCTATAGCCAATGAATAACTTCCTCATTTTGCTTCTGCTTTTTCTCTACAAAAATCTCTCCTGGAGCTCCGGTGGGTGGAGGGCTCCTAATCATTTCCAGTTTGGCACTGCCTAGTTCCCTTCGATTTTTGCTGAAATAAACTCTTAAAAATTTTTATATGCCTCAGTTCATCTTTTAACAGTACTCATTATAAAGATACTTTTGTTTCCCTTTTTTTCTCTTGAACATCTGATATCATTAGTAAATGAGATTCTTTAGGGTCAGAAGCTCATTGATTACTGAACATCAGGTATTGGATGCCTATCGTGTACACGGTACTAGGATCTGCAGATACAGAGAAAGCTGAGAGTTATTTTGTTTGATATATTTCTTTAATTGAGTTTTGCATATGCTTTTTTTAAAAAGCAATAAACAAACAACAACACAACAGAACACATAGGGCAGATGGGTTTTTAAATTTGTTTTTTGAAACAACTTCATGGGCCAAAATATTCCCCTTTTCTTTAAATAGAGGACACCAAGTTCCCCCAGACTACTCCCAGACACTTAAGTGAACACAGTCTGACTTAAGCAAAGTCTTGGTAATGAGATTGTTCTCTGAATCTTTGATCTGCCAGAGCAATATGGTTTCTGCCAATTCTCCTAGGAAGGAGAAAAAAATTCGATCAAAGTCCTTATAGATAGGTGCAGTGGTTAAGAACCCACCTGCCAATGCAGGGGACACAGGTGTGAGCCCTGGTCCAGGAAGATCCCACATGCCACGGAGCAACTAAGCCTGTAGGCCACAACTACTGAGCCTGCCATCATCGTTGATATTTATTGGTCATTTGTTATGCTTAACTCTTCTCTGATTATTGTTCTTTTGCACTCAATAGCCATGTTGGAAATCAGTTTTGGGTGATGGAGGTCTTAAGGAGACAGAACCCAATTGCTGAGGGAGTAAATTTATGTTATGTCGTTAAGTTGATGACAGTACACAGGAATATAGAAGCTCCCAACAAGAATATGGAACTTGAAGAAGCTTTCAGCCCAGCTCCATGGGCTACGTAGGTAAAATAGTTTGAAGTCTCTGGAAGTAGGCAGGAAAAATTCAAACTTGTCCTTTTTATTTCCTTCCCTCTCAGCCTCCCTCCCTCCTGCACCCCCATTCCCCTTTCTTCCCCTCTTTTCTTTCTTTTTGTTTCTAAGACACAGCTATTTAAAACGTGTGGACCTTCTCTATGATTTTTGGTTGGTACCTTGTTTGTTCTAGGATGGGTGTTCCTTTAAACTCTATAGCATGAATCTGTTTGCTTTTGAATTGTTTGTTATAAACCAGGAGCTATATAGGAAGGCAAAAGACACCCCTGATAATAACCCTTAAGAAATAATTGTATACAAAGGGACCAAGAATAAACCATTGTGAAGCAGGCCACGTAAGCAGCATTAAACAGATGGCATAAACATCTCTTTAGGGGTTTGAGATTAGTGTTAAAATACACACTGAGTCAGGGTAGAGGTGTTTCAATCTTTATCCTTTTCTAATTCTTTTTAGAATTAGATTTTCTTAAATTATCGACGTTTCCCTGGGGACTAGTATGAAAGCAAACATTATACAGTGTCAGGACCAAAGCAGCAAAAAAGCTCCCCACCTCCCTCTCAGCCTGAGGCTCTTTATACTGGGTACTAGTTTCCTCTGGCACAATGCTTCTTTTGCTTATCAAAATCAACTTTCAGGAGGAGAGCCAAAGGTAATTATTATGAATGTGACAATGACTGAGAGCTGATAATTAATCCTTCTACTCTTACTTATATTTGTATTTTGATGGAAACAACATTTTACAGAAAAAGATTGGAACTTTTATCCTGGAATTTTAAGTCATCTTAGAGAGTTTGTGACGAATGTATGTAGATTGGGCATGCATTGTTTCTGACCCCCTCTTCTTACCTTTCCCTTTTTCCCACTGAATTCGTATTATATAGATATCTGTCAATAATGCAGACAACTAAATCTGAATCCTGGATCAGTCATTTGCTTGAAAGTCAGAGATAAGTTAAATAATTTGTCCAAAAGAATATTTCATCTGTAAAATTAGTAAGGACTTAATTAAATAAAGTATATATATGCATTATATATATAATGTATATATATATATATATGTATAAAATCTGTGTATATATAATATGTATGTGTATGTGTGTGTGTGTGTATATATATATATATACACACACACACATATACATTAAATGTTATATCTGGTCCCTTATATGTTAGTTCTTTATCATGTATGACAAGCATTTTTTTCCAGAAATGAATTGAGTGAATCTAATCTCTACTCTGCAGCCAAAATAAAGCTGTGCCTACAACCATTAATTCATTCTCCCACCTGCATGTACCAACCATTTGCAAAGTGTCTTGTATTAACTACTGCAAGAAAATCAAAGTGATTAACATCTGAGATATTAGGCATGACTTTAAATACTAACACCAGAGAGAGAAGACCCTTAGAAGATTATTATTAAACTATAACCTAAAATATCATTTAGAGGGTTACTGATAAATTTATGTGCTAGGAGCAAAAAAAAAATAGTTGAGCAGTGAATGATAGATGGAGGAATAGGGGATAAAGTAAGAGAAGTACAAAGATAACAATAGAAAGCTGAGGATCCTTAAAGATGGTAAGCAGTGAGGACAGAGTAGAGCTCTGTCCTGAGCTCTGCTGATGTATAACATCATGCCAAAAGCATGTCTGAGTTTCCAGGTGGTAGGAAGCAAGGCCTGGGGGGCTCTGCTTGGTATTGAAGATAAGGACTTTTCCAACTGAGGGGACTGTGAGGAAAGTGAAAGGATGGACATTGCTTTTCTACTTACTCAGACTGTTCCAAAGAATGGTCTTAGCACTTCTGGCTCAGTTAGTACAAAAGCAAAACAAAGTGACAGCAATGGTTACACGTTTAAGTCTGGGACTATATTTCTGTCATAGAGCACACAATCATTTTTGATGAAGTATGTTTTTGAGCCGGTATGGTTCTTCTTCTCCTTCTCCTTCTCTCCCTCCCCCTCCTCCTTCTCCCCCCTTCGTTTTCCTCCTCCTTCTTCCCCTCCCCCCACTCCTCTTCCTTCTCCTTCTTCAAGAATCCCAGCCTAGTCATCCAAGTCTAGGCATCTGATCAGTCCCTTTTCAGAATCATGTTATCTTATTTTTCTCACATAAACATGTAGATGGTGAGACTCTGTGAGAAGGCACTATCTTTAGCTTCCTTACTGTTCTCCTTCTTGCATGGGGGGAGGGAGGCGCATCAGGAAATCATCAGCAATTTGTATTGTAGATACTTCAGTCCCTTGATCTTGTATTTTCTATTCTTGACACACAGAGGAAAAGCTAATGTGAAACCAGTTCTTTTATCATGGCAGGATTTGCTCAGCTTGCAGTCTGCAGCTTAACTAATTGCTCGTTCGGTACGGAGATGCTGGGGTACGTTGCTACTTGAAAGTTGGGGCAGAGTATAGACAGTAAATTGCTGCGTACTTTGCTCTAAGTGGAAATCAGAAAGGGAGATGATTAATTTTCTTAGAGTTGCGTCATCAGTTACTGGATTCTGTTTTCCTTTGTAGTTAACAGCCATAGTTTTTGTGCCAAGGGACTATGTGGTGTATGTAATGAACAGTATCTAGGAACAAAGTACATCTGGCATCGTACGTAAGGCTCTTCATGGAGATTAGGGCAGAGATCTTCATGGCAAGAGATTTGCATTTTCAGACAGAGGAACTTTGTTCAAGGAGACTGAACCCATCCAATGTATGCTGGGTGAAAGCAATGTTGTTTATCCTGGAAGAAGTGCCCCCAGATTTACACAATATACACACAAAGGCATGAGTCTCAGAGATCTAGGTCCAGCTACAGTTAGGACCAGATCTCTGGCTGGAGCCTTAGCCTCAGTATGGGCTGAATGACTGAGATTTCACTGGGCTAGGCTGACTCCATCCAAAAAATTATCTTGGTGCCAGATTTTGGTATTGGGAATTAAGAAAGATCAATAGCAGCACATTTCTGAGTCTTGTGTCTGTAAGATTTCTTAGCCAACCATTTCCTGGAGTCAGTGGTTAGTCCTAGGATGGTAGAAGCAAAACTATACTGTCTTGACTTTGCATTTTCTCTGAATTTTCTCGTGACCATCTGGGCAATATTCTTTTATGGTACTTAGCCCTGGCTTCTCCCAGTTTTCCCCTTAAGATTCTGTGACGTTTGAGAGTAGGTGCTTGCATCTTCACCATGTCCTGCTCATTATTAATGACACATTAAATTCTCATGAAATGAATTAATGAATACATGAACGACTTCTAGGTCGAAAAGCACTGCTTACTGAATTCCCTCATTGAAAATGCAGAAAAAAGTAAGGTGATTTTCCTAGAGTCAGCCAAGGTCTCCTGCCTTGCTGATTCATTTGTTCATTACCAGACATGTATTAGATACCAGGAAGAATGAAAAGATTGATTAACAGATGGTAAGATCTTTGCCATATTCAGGGCACATTTGAAAGGTGGTGTGAAGTGAATACAATGAAAAACAAAGTATGCTCTCTGCTTTTAAACAATCGTAGTCCAGTGAACTATGCAAGGAGGTAAACACAGCATTCATTTAAAATGTATTAATTATTATACCAGAGGTGCCCCTGTGATGCTGTATGAACACAGAGAGGTAGAGATACCTCAGTCTTAGAGGTTTGGGGGGATTCTAAGAGGAAGTAAAATAAGAGCTTTAGCCTTGGTCTTTGAAGGGAAGCTAACTTGGTAGAGGTGGGGGGTTTGGGCAAGGAGACAAAATGGGCAAAAAGAGAGAGGCACAGAGAGTACGATGTTCAGTATGACACAGTACACCATAGCAACTGAATGAATGAATGAATGAAGAAAGATCTGCTTTTCATGGCCCATTAACTTTCCAACGATCGCCTGCTGCATATGCGTAGCCATTAGAGAATTCTTTTCAGGGTGTTTCCCTATTATAGCCATTTGGAGATGTGAGAAATTACATTCAACAGCCTGGAAAACTACCCTCAGCGTTTTCATTAGCATCTGTGTATAATCTCCTTGTACTGGTAAATAGCTAGATGCCTATCTCCAGTCGCTGTCTCCTGGTTTTAATGCTGGCAAATAAAACCCAAGCACTCGTTGCAAAATAAAATATTTACCCTGCACCCTATCATAAACAAAGCTATTGGAACCGTGCATATTTTAATGTGATGAGATAAATATCACAGGAATGGGATGAGATAAACAATGTATTTTATCCAGAACATAAAGATGTACTGGTGGTAATCAGAGGAAATGTGGGAGCAGCTTCTCCAGCTGGAAGGCTTCACAGTAAGATGGGTGTGATCTGTTGATGATTTTGGTAATTCGTTTTCCTTTCTTGCTATGTATCGGCAGTGCCTGTTTTCAGGAAATCTGGCAACAGCTTTATCACTGTGTGCAGGACCCCAAGGTAGTCATGGGGGTGGGTGTAATCCTGAGGAAAGAGAAGTTCTGGTCCTTCCCACTCTCATAATGTTTGTCCTTTACTATCTGCTGCTTCTGAAGCCAGAGTGGACACAGACGACTAGATATTTTTTTAGTTCATTTGGGGCTTTAATCTAGAGCTGAAGAAAAAGCTACAGTAAATTTATACCAAACTGTGATTCTGTAGTGCTCTGGCTTTGTAGGCATTCGAGGCCCTGCATGAAAGGAATCTTGGCCACTTCAGCTCTGCTCTTGTCTTTGAACCTCAATTTGCATTTCCCTAAGTAAGTCACATGGTTTCAAAATGTCATGATTTTGTACATCCTGTTTTCTCCTGGCAAACCCCTATGCCTCCTGCAAAACCTGAATCCCAGAGGCACAGATAAAACTGAACTCCTCCCTCCCCCATTCACATAGGGTGTTCTTGCTACAGGTATGCATGGTAAACGAGGGCAGGCGCAGTGCTTGCCTTGTGAACTGCTCTAACTCCTGCACTTAGAAGAGCGCTGGCATAGAATAGATGTTCAAGAAGTGTTTGTTGAAATAATGAATTATCGGTGCTAGATCTTATCCAAAACATGGAGGTTTTAAGCTTGCTTTTGTGAATAAGCTGCCTTGCCCTTTTGGATAGGCTTAGGCCATATTCAGAAGCAGAAGCGTTTGGTGGAGTTGCCCAAACACTCCCTGATTTATTAAGTTTGCACTGGCTCAGGCAGCTGAGCGCTCCCCCTGATATACTGCTGAGGTCCGGGACAACCGCATTACACATGCGCCTACCTTCTACTCCCCTCCCTCTTCCTGGTTTTCAGGAATATTGGTCAGATGAAATGTTGCCGCCTTCAAAATGGTGAGAGTGAAGGATCAAAGCCTCTGAATGATGTGCAGAGGTCTTTCCCCAACAACAGGAAAAAGCAAGAACAGAAACAAAAGCAAAATTACACTCCCTCAAGAGCAGGCACTCACTGCATGTGTGCTCCGCAAAGGGCGGCAAGGTGACTGGTGTGTGGGACCGGCCACGTGCCCAGGTGTTCAGCATCACAAGTGATGAGACAAGGAGGGAAGAAGGGAGGGAGGCCTGGGGCTGCAGGAGAGATTCCTGGAGAAGGAGATGGGACAGAGCCAGGCTTGAAAAGAAAGGAAAGCCTCATCCATAGAGTGATGGGATTGTACTCCAGGAAGGGGTTAAGTCTGTGAGCAAACTCTGAAGGCAGGCAGGCAGGCAGGCCCGGTTTGTCCCTAGGAGAGGGGTGGAGCACGCGTCCCTGCCACCAGGCAGGAGACAAAGTCAGAGGTGGAGACCTAGGCTTCAGATGCCAAGGTCAACCTTTTCAACTTAACCCAACACAGATCAGACCCAATTCTGTGCTGTCCTAAGCCCCTGAGTCCTCTCTGAGATGGACTCTTCAGTTGTTCTGGGAGATATTTCAGGAATATATTTACAGTTGCTTTTTCTTTTTTCTGAGTCCTTTGTGAATCCCTCCCCAGCGGTCCCAAGAGGTTAGTATCCTCACTTATTCAGGAACAAATACCAGTAGCTGCTATAGGCCGAACCTTGTCTGTAACAGCTGAAGCCAATTTATAACTAACTCTAAGTATCTAGAGAAAACCCATGGGTTTTGTTTGTTTGTTTGTTTTTCTGTTAAGCTCAGAGATGACCATGGCAGTTCTGGCCTGGGTCCTGAGAAGGGTGACTGTATCTTAAGCCCTGTTTTGATGAAAGGAGAGGAGCATACAGGTTTATTCATTTTGAAGGTATTGATAGGAAAATTTCCCTGGCCCCATGCTGAAATTCTGAGCTGATAGCAGCGTCCACAGAAGCCCTGCATGCTAATTCATGGCGCAGCCAAAAAGCACACATTTTGAAATGCATTTTCAAATCTGTGGTGTTGTGTGAAACATTATTAAACACGTATTATTACCTCCGTAGATCTCAGTGACGGTTTAACTATTAGAGAATTTCACAGCATATATAATATCATCAAAATGAATCAATACCTTCACCTCAAGGCTGATTCCTCAATTACTATAACTACCAGTTGCTAATTGGAATGCTTTTTACACTCTGCTCTCCCTTCAGACTGTACACGCTGCCCATGTGAAAGCAGCCAAGGAGCACAAATAAATTGAGCACGAACAATGAGAGTATTCAGCTTTGGGTGATCTAAAGAGAGATGTGAGATGCCATTATATGGCATCGTGATTCTGAATCTCTGAGCTGAGGCATGACTCTGGCTGACTGAATCTCTTCCTCCTAGCAGGAGTGGAAGATGGGCTTTTTAAAGACCTGAAGCGGTTCTAAAGCCTCTGATGTTTTCAAATGGTAATGAAGAGTTTCACCAAGCTGCTTTACATAGCATCTAACAGAGCTATTATCAGCCTAGGAGTTACTCTGTGGGGCTCTCATTTAACGCTGTTCTCTTTAGGCAGAGAAGGATCTGGCTTTGAATGGTGATTGAAGGATGCTAAGCTTCGGTGACTACAGGGGGAGGTCTCACTTTACACTCTTATGTGGGCAAGTGACTCCAGCTGGAGGATCTCCTGTGATCAGACAGGGCTGCGGGAGCCTGGAGACCTCTCTCATTTGCTCTGACTTTGCGTTTACGTTGAGACCAGTTTGCTCCCCTTTGAGGAGGAGATGCAACTGCAGCCGCAAAATTAACTGAGCTCCAGTGAACAAAGAAATAAATGTGACTGTTTTCAGTGATCCTCTGAAGCAAAACAAATCAGGGATCCTTCACTGACTAACAACCAAGTGCGTCAATGGCTTTTACTCACCCACTATTATGAAGTCAACATTTTCTGGCAGGTCACAAAGCAACTGGGTGCTCACAATATAACCCAGGCTGGCGAATAATAAAATTTTGTCTATTATGATTAACATACTGGGAATAAAGATTTATGTTTTTATTTTTGCTTTTCTCACCAGATTCCTAAGCTGTTTGAAACCCAGGGACATACCAGTATTGGTTGGGCTGGGTTAGTGGTACAAACCTAAATGCCAGCCAAGGTTGGGCAGGCAAATGAATGAATATAGTGCAGGATTTTTGAAAACTCTAATATGTGTTGGAATCACCTGGGAATCTTGTTAAAACTCAGATTGCTGGGACTCCCTTCCAGAGATTCTGATTGGACAGTTTGGGTGAGGCCAGTGGATTTGCATTTCTAACAAGTAATGGGGATCTGCTGGTCTGTGGACCACCCTCTGGGTAGAACACACATGTGTATAATGGACAGGGCTAAGAATATATTGCATTGAAGGGTCTGCTTCACTGGAAGTGAAACTAATTAACTCTAGCCAGTATCTGTGCTGGGATAGAGGGCTCCTGTTGCGAAATCATCTGAATTTTGGTGAAATCTTACATTGCAGGCAACTAATTTGCTAGTCTTAAAATTCTTCTCATGAAGTATAAGACCCATCTGTTAGATAGGTGTGGTCAGTAAGAGACACTTGGCCTTGTAACATGTACTGGAGGAAGGAGGGCATTATTTAGTGCTGTTAAATGTTGGTTATAAAAGAATAAAACCGCCAGATTCTAAAAGCATGGAGAAAAATGTTAACTTTTACCATCTGATTCTCATAATTTAGATCTCCAACTGGCTCTTTCAAAACCCAAATGGGAGAAAATGCACACGGTTCTTTTCCAGGGAAAGAACATTCATACAACATGTGAACAAGGAAACTGTGCTTGGGCATTTCCTGGGTGCATCACAATTAATTACTCTGAACTGAGACCTGGGCTCATTATGGGCATGAATGGGATGTTGGCAAATAATATTTTTGTTGCTGTTTCTTTTCTCTCTCTTTTTTTTTCTGTCGTCAACAACAAGGCCAATTAGTGCATCTGGGCTGCATCAGGAAAGTGTGAGCTGCAAGAGGAGTGATATTCCAAAAAAGATTTCTTTTCAAGCTCTGTGTCTTTAGGAAGCTTCCGTGCAGTGACCTTATACTTGGAATTCAGCTTTCAGCTGGTATATCTAGCATTAAAGGTGACAGGGAAAATAAAAGTCTTCCTTCCAAAGATGGTGTGTGCCTTTGGCAAGGGTTACAGATGCGATGTCTTTGAACATCCTTCTTCATGATGGCTCTGTCGCTGAAAATGGGCAGAGAAGAGAGGAAATCTGCAGTGAGCTAAAGATGTTTCCAGGGTAATGATTGTCAAATCCTGTACCTCTTGAATGCAGAACAACTGTGGGTTTCATATTTACATCTAAATATCTGGTTTACTTACCATCTTGTTCCTTCCCTCTCCTACCCTGTCATATCTGTGTAGACATAGGATAAAAAGGAGAAAATGTGTTAAAAAAAAAAAAAAGTAAAATACCCCAGCCTCATCTAAACTAGTGATTTTTGAGACTAGAAGCAACTCATTAACTCTTTTTTTTTTTTTTTAAATAGATCTTTGTTGGAGTACAATTGCTTCACAATACTGTGTTAGTTTCTGTAGTATACCATAGTGAATCAGCCATATGCATACATATGTCCCCATATCCCCTTCCTCTTGAGCCTCCCTCCCATCCTCCCTATCCCACCCCTCTAGGTCATCACAAAGCACCGAGCTGATCTCCCTGTGCCATGTGGCTGCATCCCACTAGCTATTTTACATTCAGTAGTGTATATATATCGATGCTACTCTCACTTCACCCCAGTTTCCCCCTCCCACCCTGTGTCCTCAAGTCCATTCTCTATGTCTACATCTTTATTTCTGCCCTGCAACTAGGTTCATCAATACCAACTTTTTTTTCTTTTTAGATTCCATATATATATGCATTAGCATACAGTATTTGTTTTTCTCTTTCTGACTTACTTCACTCCGTATGACAGACTCTAGGTCCATCCACCTCACTATAAATAACTGTTTCATTTCTTTTTATGACTGAGTTATATTCAGTTGTATATATGTGCCACATCTTCTTTATCCATTCATCTGTTGATGGACATTTAGGTTGGTTCCATGTCCTGGCTACTGTAAATAGTGCTGCAATGAACATTGGGGTACATGACTCTTTTTGAATTATTGTTTTCTCAGGGCATGTGTCCAGTAGTGGGATTGCTGGGTCGTATGGTAGTTCTATTTTTAGTTTTTTAAGAAACCTCCATACTGTTTTCCATAGTGGTTGTATCAATTTACATTCCCATCAACAGTGCAAGAGGGTTCCCTTTTCACCACACCCTTTCCAGCATTTATTGTTTCTAGGCTTTTTGATAATGGCCATTCTGACTGGCATGAGGTGATACCTCATTGTAGTTTTATTTGCATTTGTCTAATAATTAGTGATGTTGAGCATCTTTTCATGGGCCTCTTGGCCATCTGTATGTCTTCCTTGGTGAAATGTCTATTTAGGTCTTCTGCCCATTTGTTTTTTTTTTTTTCCTTTTTAACATCTTTATTGGAGTATAATTGCTTTACAATGGTGTGTTAGTTTCTGCTTTATAACAAAGTGAATCAGTTATACATATACATATGTTCCCATAACTCTTCCCTCTTGCATCTCCCTCCCTCCCACCCTCCCTATCCCACCCCTCCAGGTGGTCACAAAGCACCGAGCTGATCTCCCTGTGCTATGCGGTTGCTTCCCACTAGCTATCTATTTTACATTTGGTAGTGTATATATGTCCATGCCACTCTCTCACTTTGGCACAGCTTACCCTTTCCCCTCCCCATATCCTCAAGTCCATTCTCCAGTAGGTCTGTGTCTTTATTCCCGTCTTGCCACTAGGTTCTTCATGACTCTTTTTTTTTTCCCTTAGATTCCATATATATGTGTTAGCATACTGTATTTGTTTTTCTCTTTCTGACTTCACTCTGTATGACAGACTCTAGGTCCATCCACCTCACTACAAATAACTCCATTTCATTTCTTTTTATGGTTGAGTAATATTCCATTGTATATATGTGCCACGTCTTCTTTATCCATTCATCCGATGATGGACACTTAGGTTGCTTCCATGTCCTGGCTATTGTAAATAGAGCTGCAATGAACATTGTGGTACATGACTCTTTTTGAATTATGGTTTTCTCAGGGTATATGCCCAGTAGTGGGATTGCTGGGTCGTATGGTAGTTCTCTTTTTAGTTCTTTAAAGAATCTGCATACTGTTCTCCATAGTGGCTGTATCAATTTACATTCCCACCAACAGTGCAAGAGTGTTCCCTTTTCTCCACACCCTTTCCAGCATTTATTGTTTGTAGATTTTTTGATGATGGCCATTCTGACCGGTGTGAGATGATATCTCATTGTAGTTTTGTTTTGCATTTCTCTAATGATTAATGATGTTGAGCATTCTTTCATGTGTTTGTTGGCAATCTGTATATCTTCTTCGGAGAAATGTCTATTTAGGTCTTCTGCCCATTTTTGGATTGGGTTGTTTGCTTTTTGGATATTGAGCTGCATGAGCTGCTTGTAAATTTTGGAGATTAATCTTTGTCAGTTGCTTCATTTGCAAATATTTTCTCCCATTCTGAGGGTTGTCTTTTGGTCTTGTTTATGGTTTCCTTTGCTATGCAAAAGCTTTTAAGTTTCATTAGGTCCCATTTGTTTATTTTTGTTTTTATTTCCATTTCTCTAGGAGCTAGGTCAAAAAGTATCTTGCTGTGATTTACGTCATAGAGTGTTCTGCCTATGTTTTCCTCTAAGAGTTTGATAGTGTCTGGCCTTACGTTTAGGTCTTTAATCCATTTTGAGTTTCTTTTTTGTGTATGGTGTTAGGGATTGTTCTAATTTCATTCTTTTACATGTAGCCGTCCAGTTTTCCTAGCATCACTTATTGAAGAGGCTGTCTTTTCTCCATTGTATGTTCTTGCCTCCTTTTTCGTAAATTAAGTGACCATATGTGTGTGGGTTTATCTCTGGGCATTCTATCCTGTACCATTGGTCTATATTTCTGTTTTTGTGCCAGTACCATACTGTCTTGATTACTGTAGCTTTGTGGTATAGTTTGAAGTTGGGGAGCCTGATTCCTCCAACTCTATTTTTCTTTCTCAAGATTGCTTTGGCTATTTGGGGTCTTTTGTGTTTCCATATGAATTGTAAATTTTTTTGTTCTAATTCTGTGGAAAATGCCATTGGTAGTTTGATAGGGATTGCACTGAATCTGTAGATTACTTTGGGTAGTATAGTCATTTTCACAATATTGATTCTTCCAATCCAAGAACACGGTATATTTCTCCATCTGTTTATGTCATCTTTGATTTCTTTCATCAGTGTTTTATAGTTTTCTGAGTACAAGTCTTTCTCCTCTTTAGGCAGGTTTATTCCTAGGTATTTCATTCTCTGTGTTGCAATGGTAAATGGGATTGTTTCCTTAATTTCTCTTTCTGATTTTTTGTTGTTGGTGTATAGGAATACAAGAGATTTCTGTGCATTAATTTTGAATCCTGCTACTTTACCAAATTCATTGATTAGCTCTAGTCATTTTCTGATGGTATCTTCAGGATTTTCTGTGTATAGTATCATGTCATCTGCAAACAGTGACAGTTTTACTTCTTTTTTTTTTTTTTTGACAGTTTTACTTCTTTTCCAATTTGTATTCCTTTTATTTCTTTTTCTTCTCTGAGTGCCGTGCTAGGACTTCCAAAACTATGTTGAATAGGAGTGGTGAAAGGACATCCTTTGCTTGCTCCTGAACTTAGTGGAAATGCTTTCAGTTTTTCACCATTGAGATTGATGTTTGCTGTGGGTTTGTCATATATGGCCTTTATTATGTTGAGGTAGGTTCCCTCTATGCCCATTTTCTGGAGTTTTTATCATAAATGGGTGTTGAATTTTGTCAAAAGCTTTTTCTGCATCTATTAAGATGATCATATGGTTTTTGTTCCTTAATTTGTTAATGTGCTGAATCACATCGATTGATTTGCATATATTGAAGAATCCTTGCATTCCTGGGATAAACCCCACTTGAACATGGTGTGTGATCCTTTTAATGTGCTGTTGGTTTCTGTTTGCTAGTATTTTGCTGAGGATTTTTGCATCCATGTTCATCAGTGATATTGGCCCGTAGTTTTCTTTTTTTGTGACATCTTTGTCTGGTTTGGGTGTCAGGGTGATAGTGGCTTCATAGAATGAATTTAGGAGTGTTTCTCCCTCTGCAATTTTTGGGCAGAGTTTGAGAAGGATCAGTGTTATCTCTTTAGATGTTTGATAGAATTTGCCTGTGAATCCGTCTGGTCCTGGACTTTTGTTTGTTGGAAGATTTTTAATTACGGTTTCAATTTCATTACTTGTGATAGGTCTGTTTATATTTTCTAATTCTTCCTGGATCAGTGTTAGAAAGTTGTACCTTTCCAAGAATTTGTCCATTTCTTCATGGTTTTCCATTTATTGGCATATAGTTGTTTGTAGTAGTCTCTTATAATCCTTTGTATTTCTGTGGTTTCAGCTATGAGTTCTCCTTTTTCATTTCTAATTTTATTGATTTGAGTCCTCTCCCTCTTTTTCTTGATGAGTCTGGCTAATGGTTTATCAATTTTGTTTATCTTCTCAAAGAACCAGCTTTTAGTTGTATTGATCTTTGCTATTGTTTTCTTCGTTTCTATTTCATTTATTTCTGCTCTGATCTTTATGATTTCTTTCCTTCTGCTAACTTTGGGTTTTCTTTGTTCTTCTTTCTCTAGTTGTTTTAAGTGTAGGGTTAGATTGTTTATTTGAGATTTTTCTTGTTTCTTGAGGTGAGATTGAAGTGCTATAAACTTCCCTCTTAGAACTGCTTTTGCTGTGTCCCATAGGTTTTGGGTCATTGTGTTTTCATTGTCATTTGCCTCTAGGTATTTTAAAATTTCCTCTTTGATTTCTTCAGTGATCTCTTGGTTATTTAGTAGCACAGTGTGTAGCCTCCATGTATTTGTGTTTTTTACAGTTTTTTTCCTGTAATTGATTTCCAATCTCATAACATTGTGGTCAGAAAAGATTGTTGATACTATTTCAGTTTTCTTAAATTTTCCAAGCCTTGATTTGTGACCCAAGATGTGATCTATCCTGGAGAATGTTTTGTGTTCACTTGAGAAGAAAGTGTATTCTGCCACTTTGGGGTGGAATGTTCTATAAATGTCAGTTAAATCTATCTAGTCTACTGTGTCATTTAAAGCTTGTGTTTCCTTATTTATTTTCTGTTTGGATGATATGTCCATTGGTGTAAGTGGGGTATTAATGTCCCCTACTATTATTATGTTACTGTCGATCTCTCCTTTCATGTTTGTTAACATTTGCCTTATGTATTGAGGTGCTCCTATGTTGGGTGCATAAATGTTTACAATTGTTATATTTTCTTCTTGGATTGATCCCTTGATCATTGTGTAGTGTCCCTCCTTATGTGTTGTAACAGTCTTTATTTTAAAATCTATTTTATCTGATATGAGTATTGCTACCCCAGCTCTCTTTTGATTTCCATTTGCATGGAATATCTTTTTCCATCCCCTCACTTTCAGTCTGTATGTGTCCCTAGGTCTGAAGTGGGTCTCTTGTAGACAGCATATATATGGGTCTTGTTTTTGTGTCCATTCAGCCAGTCTGTGTCTTTTGGTTGGGGCATTTAATCCATTTACATTCAAGGTTATTATCGATATGTAGGTTCCTATTACCATTTTCTTAATTGTTTTGCTTTTTTTTTTTTGTGGGTCTTTTTCTTCTCTTGTGTTTCCTGCCTAGAGAAGTTTCTTTAGCACTTTATCTAAAGCTGGTTTGGTGGTGCTGAACTCTCTTAGCTTTTGCTTGTCTGAAAAGGTTTTGATTTTTCCGTCAAATCTGAATGAGATTCTTGCTGGGTAGAGTAATTTTGGTTGTAGGTTTTTTTCGTTTATCACTTTAAGTATATCCTGCCACTCCCTTCTCACCTGCAGAGTTTCTGCTGAAAAATCAGCTGATAACCTTATGGGGATTCCTTTGTATGTTATTTTTTGTCTTTCTCTTGTTGCTTTTAGTATTTTTTCTTTGAATTTAATTTTTGTTAGTTTGATTAATATGTGTCTTGGTGTGTTTTTCCTAGAGTTTATCCTGTATGGGATTCTCTGTGCTTCTGGGACTTGGGTGACTATTTCCTTTTCCATGTTAGGAAAGTTTTCGACTGTAATCTCTTCAAATATTTTCTCAGATCCTTTCTTTTTCTCTTCTTCTGGCACCCCTATAATTTGAATGTTGGTGCGTTTAGTTGTCCCAGACGTCTCTGAGATTGTCTTCAATTCTGTTCATTCTTTTTTCTTTATTATGCTCCTCGGCAGTTATTTCCACCATTTTGTCTTCCAGCTCATTTATTTGTTTTTCTGCCTCAGTTATTCTGTTATTGATTCCTTCTAGTGTATTTTTCATTTCAGTTATTATATTGTTCATCTCTGTTTGTTTGTTCTTTAGTTCTTCTAGATCTTTGTTAAACATTTCTTTTATTTTCTCAATCCATGCCTCCATTCTATTTCCGAGATTCTGGATCATCTTTATTATCATTACTCTGAATTCTTTTTCAGGTAGATTGCATATTTCCTCTTCATTATTTTGGTCTTGTAGATTTTTACCTTGCTCCTTCATCTGTGACATATTTTTTTGCCATCTCATTTTTTTTTTTTTTTATAAGTGGGATTGTGTTGCTGTCTTACTAGTTGTTTGGCCTGAGGCTTCTAACACTGGAGTTTGTAGACTGTTGGGTAAAGCTGGATTTTGGTGTTGAGATGAAGACCTCCATGAGACCTAACTCTGATGAATATTCCCTGGGGTCTGAGGTTCTCTGTTAGTCCAGTGGTTCGGACTTGGAGCTCCCACTGCAGGAGCTTCAGCCTGACCCCCAGCTCATGAACCAGAATCCCACAAACTGCTTGGGGTGGCAAAAAACAAAAACAAAAAGAGAACAGTAGCAAAGTAAAAAAATTAGACTAGAAAACTGACAGATATGTTAGAAAGAATATAAAAATTAAAATATAGATGAATCAACAACCAGAAGGTACAACAGTACCATAATAGTAAAAAAGAGGAGGAGAGAAAAGAAAAAAAATAAAGGGGGGGGGGAAGGCTTTGGCTGTGGAGGGCGGGGCCTAAGCAAGGGCAAGGTTCGGGCGGCAGACGGGACCTATGCTTAGGACCCACAGGGCTGGAAAATGGCTGGTGGGTGGGGCTTAGGCTCAACGGAACAGAAGGGGCCCAGGTGTGCCCCCTACCTCTGGTCTCAGAGGGCAGGGGACCTCACCTGGGATCCCAGCAGGCTTCCTGGGCTCAAGTGGGTGAGGCAAACACTCTCCTCTCCTCTCCTGCTCCTCTGGTCCCAGAGGGCCCCTCCCACCTGCCTCTCCTGATTTCCCCGGCTTCAGGGGTGCTGATCCTGCCTGGCCTCCACTTCTCCTCCCTCCACATCCTAGCAGTTCACTTGGGGGTTCCTCCCGTCTCCTTGGGCATCAGGGTCCCCCACCAGTGGCTGGCAGGCACCCTAGTTGTGGGGAGACTCTAACTCAGCATCTTCCTCCACCCAACTCATGAACTCTTGCTGGTCCCAGACTTTTCCCCCAGCTCACCTTGTTTTATTAGCCGGGAATAACAGAAGGCAGAGGATGACATGTCCTCCTTCCAGTACACTGTCCCTACCTGAAGGGATTCAGATGTCTCGAAACATGACTGGTTACAGGTCATTATCATTATTTCAGCAATTATTCATTCACTATCTGGGGTGGGCTGGGAACTAGAGACAGGGGCAAGAAATGCCCAAAAACATGTTTAGATTTATAGTCCTTCAGATAATTTGCTGCTCACCAGCACTCATCTCTTATTACTCAGGCCACTGGAATATTCATAGTGCTCCCATCTACCCATCAGAAAACCTCACTGACTAATTGTATCTCCTCCTTGAACCTTTCCATAGCTACCTAGACTAATATTCCTGTGTAGTTAGGTAATTCAGTAGAACACACATTATAATGAGACCATCACGGGTTCAATTCCTGACACGTCAGCTAATAATGAGTTATATACCCTTAAGCAAGTTTTTCACACTTAAAAGCATATTTCTGAAGTTCTGTGGTCAGCTTGACATCATTACCAGCTCCTTCTACATTGTCCTCTGCATAGCAGGTGAAAGTCTGGAACAACATGAGCTAGAAGCCTTTCCGCTATATGGTTCCAAGTTCAATTTTACTACATTTGTAAGATTTGAACATTCAGTATTCTCATTCAGTGCTCTTGTTCTCCAGTGGCAGTTTCAGGCAGAAACATGGGCAGACGTGAAGGTTGTAGCAGCCTTGTAGGGTGCTGGGAGGAGCCCCCAGGAAGGTGTGACACAGGGGATAGCTTCAGCAGGCTTTTCCCTGTGATTGCTGATGTTTTTAGCACCTCGAGAGTGAACATCTTGCTTTGGCACCACAGATGGTGAGATTCTATGCACAGGTTTTCTGATTTGGGGACTTTGCTAGTGTCTTCCCTGCTTTTCATTCCTTTTTCCAGAAAGATATGCCAGTGGTAGTACAAGCCTCTAACTCCTATGTACAAATATTTTTACTTGGACTAGCTGGAGGGTCTTCAGTTTCCTTCACCAAACCTTGAAGGGTACAAATCCTCGATCCCTCATTAGCAAAATAGAGATTAAAAACATACCAACCAATATGGCTCTTGTGAGAAAGGAATAAAACCGTGCATGTGAAGTGCCTAGCATGGCTCCTAGAACTCCACAAACAGCAAATGCCTTCTTTATTTCATAGCGCAAAGCCCCTGGGGCAAAGCTGAAGTGCTAGTCCACAAAGACCCTGTTTATTAATACAGTGCGCAGCTCAGGTATAGTCAGACCATAGGCACTGAATAAGTAGTAATTGATAGGGTAATTCCTGAATTTGGCTAAGGTAATTTCTAGCACATCTGCTACTGTCTTTCATGTCACAGGGAAGGAGTCCTGGGGGAGTCTTCCAATGACTCATTGTAAATCACATCAATAATTCTTGGATTTGGGAACAAATCACACCAAATTAAGGCTAATAGTATCATGTTTCCTAAAGCCAACAGCATAATTACATATTGCCATCTTCTAACATAATACATGGGTTATGACTGTGGATTTAAGCTGTGTGCAGGATGACAGCAGCTGGTCCCAGGACCATTTTGGAGGTGGAAATGGCCTTTTGGGCACCCACAGGAATCATTCTATCATTCTAGTCATTAGTCGATAAAGAGAACAGTAGAGATAAATATTGTTACTTCTTATTTCTCTATAGAATTGAAAACAGTGACTTCTTTGTGCTTTCCAAAATGTAACAGCTGTGATTTGAACTAACTTCTTTAAAGGATCTGCATTTAGGGATTATTAATGGGGCACACTGTCTCCTCTGTGGCGTGAACTAGGGAAGCCAAGGAGATAAGTGTTAGGGTACCAAGAATGACACCAGCGTTGTTGGGAGCAGACTATTTGGCTTGTTTGCCCTTTAAGTTGAGGTCAAGTTCCCCTGGAGTAAGCTCTCTGAAAGAGAACTATTTTTCATTTCCTTATGTGTATATGTTGCCTGGCCGTGATGCACTGTCCCCAAAGACATATCATCTCTGATCAGCACCATTCTGTGTCTGCTATCCTGCACAGTAATACGATGTCTAAAACATAGTCTCTGGAGTCAAACTGACTTGGTTTAAATACTGCCTCTGCCAGTGATAGCTGTGTGACTTTGGGCAGGCAACATAACCTTTCTGTGCTAGAGTTTATTAATCTAGAAGAAAGACAATGTGGGGATAATGATAGCAACTGTGTCAGAGGGCTACTGAGAGAATATAGAAGATATAGAATATGGAAGATATTTATTGAAAGTCTTTAGCAGCATCTTCTACATTTGTTATTATGGTAGACACTGCATATATAAAGTAGCTTGCATTCCTTTATAAATACTTGACATATTCTAGTAACTTTGCTAATCATGTAGGAAGATAAAATGTGAGTAAATGTGGTTTACAGTCTCTGGTCTCATGGGCTCACATCTAGTGGGGAGGATGTGGCCTGCATGTAAAAACTCAAAATACAAGGCAGAAAATGTTAAGTACTTTACGTTTTAATAGGGAAAAAGAAATTTGGGTGCATGTCAAGGAAATATCAGTGGAAGAATGTCTCAAAAGATGGATACAATTTAGACACGCAGAGATGACCAGTGGTACAGAAACAGAAAAAGGCTTTCGGGCAAAGGGATTGGAGCCAATAAGTGCAGCAACACATAGAAACAGAGGGAGCATTCAGCTGGATGGGGCTGACTCCTTCTGAAGGGCAATATGAACAAAAATACGCCGCAGAAAGATCAATTAAGCAGCAATGGATTATAAAGTGTTAACTTTGGAAGTTAAGGAACAAGGTGCCATTAAAATAACCCAGAAGTTTATTGTTATGAATGTCATTTATCAAAAATACAGTGAGCACAGTTCCTGCCACAAAATGAGTACTCAGTGATGTTTACTTCTTTTCGTCACTGGGTCTAACTACTTTACACTTGACACACATGAGATGGTTAATTTTATGTGTCAACTTGACTGGCCGTGGGGAGCCCAGTTTAAACATTATTTCTGGGTGTGTCCTTGAGGGTGTTTCTGGGTGAAATTAGCATTTGAACTGGTGGACTCAGCAAAGTAGACCCCTCTCCCAATGTGCGTGGGCACCATCCAGTCCCTTGAAGGCATGGATGGAACACAAAGAGGAAGGAAGAATTTCTCCTTGTTTTCTTTGCCCACTTCTTGAGCTGGGACATCTCATCTCATCTTCTGACCTGAGACCGGCATTTACACCATTGGCTACCCTGGTTCTTGGGCCTTTATACTTGGACTGGTTTTCCTGGGCTTCCAGCTTACAGACAGCAGACTGTAGGACTTCTCAGCCTCTAAAACTGCGTGAGCCAATTCCTCATGATAAATCTCTAGATAGAAGATAGATGACAGATAGATAGATAGATAGATAGATAGATAGATAGATAGATAGGTGATTGATAGATCTAGACATAAATATAGATACAGATATAGATATACATAGAGATCCATAGGCATCCTATTGGTTCTCTTTCTCTGGAGAACCCTGACTAATACAACATATTATCTCATTAAGTTCTCACACCTGCCCTATGAAGTAGGTATTATATCTATCTCCGTTCTACAGGTGGGAAAATGAAAGTTAATGAAAGTAAAGAGCTTTCTTACACTACACAGGTAGTAAGTGACAGGGCTGGCATTTGAACCCAGAAAGTCAGAAACCAAAGTTCAGGATGCTGTGTATGGCCTCCTGTGATCTCTGTGCTTTAGGAACCAGCAGCCCTGGAAAAGATGGACATGCAGAATATGTTCTGTGTGTGTGTTAAGAGCTACAAGAAGGCTATGCAGAAGGGTCTGCCAGAGAACATGAGAAGAGAACAGGTGCATTTCTGAATGAGGTGAGAGGGACTTCCCAGAAGGAGTGTCACTACAGCTGAATCTTGAGGACTGGTTAGTTCTTGACAGCTGTGAGTGTCAGGGAGCAGGATGATGCCAGAAAAATATAGGAAATATCAAGAAGACATGTTCATGCATCCTTAGTAGCAGGCTCAATCACCATCTATCAAAACATAAATGATCCATGCCTCTTCTATCTGTAATTTCACTGACTGCAGAAGGGTGAAAGAAAAATGCACAAAATGCTTGTCTGAAATATTGTCTTAAATTAGGAAAAACTGGAAATTATATAAATGTACAGCAACAATAATATCATGAAAGTAAGATAACAAACTAATACCATCAGTCATTAAAAGGGAAGATAGATACACACCTACAGACAATCATTGAGTGACAAAGACAGGTAAAGATAACCTTGTGTATATAAAATAGGACACAGGTATGCTGTTGGCATAGAGAATAACCTGGAAAGATTTCACTAAAATATCAAAAGTGTTCATCTCCAGGTAGTGAAATTTGGGAGGAGTTTTAGTTTCTCCTTTTACTTTTCTAAATAGCTTGCATTTTTTCAATAGACATGTGTCCCAAAAATTCAGGTATTAAAAAAAAAAAGAAACAAAGAAGATTGAAAGACCAGACATCTTAAGTATTAAGCAAAAGAATTATAGAATAGGTCTGTTGGCATGAGGCAAGAAAGTGGAAAGAGCAAAGACTGGAAAAAAAAAGCCCTGATGTGCCCCATCTCTTTCTTTTTATACATATAACTGATGGCTTGGGTGACAGTGTGGTTCAAAGCTGTGAAAGATCATCTGTTCGGGAGATTTCAGAGCTGTGCTCCCACAGACTTTTAATTCTTCAAGTCAGTGCTACCCTCTTGTGGGCCCAGTCACACTGCTGAATCACAGTGGGTTGTAGGGGTGCAGGTGTATCCATCCTTCAGGCTTCGGGTTAAACATGCAAGGCTTGTGAGAGTAGAAACCCCTGGACCAGGAGCCACTGGCAATGGACTGCCTCATCGTTTGCCCTAATATGCCATTAAAATACTTTCTTCATTGTAAGCTGGGAGGTGAAAAATAATTGGGAGCCCTGACTAAAGAGATTATTCTGTGTGGTCCATTGTTTTTTGAAAAGAGTAACTGGCACTCAGGGAAGTTTAAAGATTTTCCAAAGTCATATAGCTCATTGGATAAGTAAATCAATCATTTATTAAAGTTGATGAAAAATGGATGGACCAAGAGATTATCATACTAAGTGAAGTAAGTCAGACAGAGAAAGACAGCTATCATGTGATATCACTTACATGTGGAATCTAAAAAAAATGATACAACTGAACTTATTTACAAAACAGAAACAGACTCACAGACTTAGAAAACAAACTTATGGTTACCAAAGGGGAAAGGGGAGTGGGGGAGGATAAATTAGGAGTGTGGGATTAACAGATATATACTACTATATATAAAATAAACAACAAGAAACTACTCTATAGCACAGGAAACTATATTCAGTATCTTGTAACAACCTATAATGGAAAAGAATCTGAAAAAGAATATATATACATATATATATCTCAATTACTTTGCTGTACACCTGAAACTTAACACAATATTGTAAATCAACTATACTTCAATAAAAAAATAAATAAATTAGAAATAAGGATATGGGCCAAAAAAGAAAAAAAAAAAAAAAAAAAAGAAAGAAAAAAAAGAACCCAAACATTGAAATACAATCAGAATAGAAGAGCACACAGCAAAGAAACTGAATTCTAGGAATGATCTATTCTGACAAAGTAAGTCGCCTCACTGCTTTTCAAGGAAACTGCCTCTCTGTATCTGACACTGATGACTAGCGATAGAATTATCAGCACCTATAAAAATAATAGTTAGAAATTCAAGCTCTTAGCCTAGTGCATCCGACAGGGTAGTTTTTACCTACATGGTCGTCTAGGTCTTTTTTTTTGTTTTCATTTTTTAACCATCTCTCTATAAAGAATCTTAATCTTCATGGTGTTGTCTTCTATTGGAAGGTTCAATTCCAACTATTGATTAGTTATGATATTTATATCCACTTTTGTCTTCAGGACAGCACTGGGATGTTGCACTCATGATGACCTTACTTGGGGCACAGCTGCCTGTCAGTGACATGGATTACACCACTCAAAGCGGAAGCAATTTGGGAGATAAAGTGCTCACTTTGAGCGGCTGCTAGTGTGTTTTGTGAGGCTCAAGTTCATTTTCCACTTTATGACTTATCCATCTTCCACATCGTAGGCCTCTCCAAGTCTCTATTAAAGTTAAGCTACACATTGGCCTTCTATCTCTTCTATCTCTCTCCTCATCCCGCAAATGATGTGTCTTCTCATTCCTACATCCCAGGTCGCTGGGCTTCATGTTTGCACATTGTGTTCCTTTGACTAGAATGATGAAGCAACAGGGAAATGGCTCCTGTGGGAAGCTGACTAATGCTCCTCCCCAAACGTCCATATCCTAATCCCTGGAACCTGTGAATGTTACTTTATACAACAAAAGGGACATGAGATTAAATTAAGGATCTTGGGATGGGGAGATTATTCTGGATTACCTGGATGGGCCCTAAATGTAATTGCAGCTGTCCTCATAAGAGGAAGCAGGAGACAGAAGCAAGAGACTGGAGTGCTACAAAGAAAGGATCATGGCCAAGAGATACAGGTGGCCTCCTGAAGGTGGAAAAGGCAAGGAACCAGATCCTCCCCCAGAGCTTCCAGAAGGAACACGCATGCCAACGCCTTGATTTTATCCTAGTGAACTCGATTTCAGACTTCTGGCCTCCATAACTGTAAGAGAAAACATTTGTGTTGTTTTAAGCCTCTCAATTTATGGTATTTGTTCGCAGCAGCGATGATGGGAAACCATTCCAGCTCCTTTGTATATAGAACTGTGCTCCCCATACTACCTGCATGCCCTTCCAGACTGCCAGAAAAATGCATTTGACGTTAATTTCCACCTACTAATGGTAGCTCATCTTTATTTTTCTCTATTTTACCATCTTCTATTTTACGAATGAGAACACGGAGACTTAGAAAGCAATGCCATTTTCTCAAGGATGCATCATTAGTAAGTGATAGGGCATCAGGGGGAATCCTTTTTCGCCGCTTCCAAAACTGATGGTCTTTCTCTTACACTAAGCCCTTTCCTTAAATCTGAGCTTCCCCCTTTGTGATGAAAGAAAAGCAGGGGGTCCCTGGACACCTTTCTAGTGTGTATTTGACGGCATAAAATGTCAATAGGACCATGACTCTAATAATGTTGAGCTGTGGACTTAGAAATGCTGGGAGATGAGGTTGCTTGGAACATTTTGATGCTCTCCTCCCTAATGATGGAAGCAGAATCAGAGGGACAGAAATGCCATCTGAAAACATTATTTCACTATGTGACCTCTAAGGTCCCTGAGAACTGGATGCGTAAAAGAATATTTTTCAAGAGGTTTGGGTCACTGCCACATTTTTGATAATATTTATGGGCACCCTTTCCTGTTATTTAAATGCACTAGTTTATCTCTTTCTATGCTTTTTATCTCCACTTTAGGTAGAACTATCCTTTTTAATCTCCCTCCTTCATGAGTAGCCCCAAAGTAAAGTTGCTATGAATCTACTATTGGTATTGATGATGATAAGGTCTAATATTTATTAAATGCTTACTATGTGCTAGACTTGGTGTTAAGTAATCTTGCACAAACACTTTATTTTAAGCTTCACAACAACCCTATGATTTAAGTACTTGTTTTACTGATTAGGATTCCGAAACTCAGAGAGGTCAGGTAACTTACCCAAGGTAACAATGCTAGTAACTAGTAGAACCAAGAGTTAATCAAAGTCATCTCATTTTTCAGCTCATGGACTTTCTTTGTGCTTTCTTCGAGAACTACACATCAACTCAACCACTTCTAGGAAATATTAACTTCTAGCCATTCTGTTTCTGCTTAAAAGTCATATGAATTCTCTGGAGGTCTGTAAACTCCCACTGCAGCTCTCTAATCTTGCCCACCCTTTTGGGCAGAGCCAGGTACTTCCAAATTATCCCAACATCTTCTTCCTTTTTTCTTATTGATGTAGAGTTGATTTACAATATTTTGTTAGTTTCAGGTATACAGAAAAGTGATTCGGTTATACATATATATGCATATATCTATATTCTTTTTTCGTATTCTTTTCCATTGTAGTTTATTATAAGATATCAAATATAGTTCCCTGTGCTATAGAGTAAATCCTTGTTGTTTATCTATTTTATATATGGTAGTGTGCATCTGTTAATCCCATACTTCCAATTTATCTCTCCTTCCACTCTTCCCCTTTGGTAACTGTAAGTTTGTTTCCTATGTTTGTGAGTCTGTTTCTCTTTTATAAATAAGTTCACTTGTACTATTTTTTGGATTCCACATATAAGTGATATCATATGGTATTTGTCTTTCTCTGTCTGCCTTATTTCACTTAGTACGATCATCTCTAGGTCCATCCGTGTTGCTTCCTGGCTCCAAGTCCATTGGCACTCCCATTTCTTCAGAACAGCTAGCCTAGTGCAGCCTTTCTGAAGAATAAAGAGTTGATCATTTCAACCCCACTAGTGTGTGAAGTTTGCCTGAGGAACTATAAAGTCAGACTTGACAGTCATAGGGTGGTGTGAAGGGTTTCCTGTGGATAGAATAGTGACTTGTGATAATTACAACTTTGCTTTATTTTTTAATAATCTCTCAAAACCTATCGCCAATAATCTAATCTTTGACAGTGTACTTCTCTTCTCTCTCCCTCACCCCCGCCCTGCCTCAAAGGTTAGAACTCACTGGATTAAACAGAACATGATAAAAACAGTGACTTGTTGATTGATATTTAGAAATTGCTCTCTATTCCTCTTAGAAAATTGGCCCAGTTTCAGGGGTAACCAGAAGTGTGACATGGAAAAATGCAAAAGAGACTTTTCTGATGAAGGACAAAGTCAAGGCTCAGACTTGCTTGTTCACTTGAGGGGGGTCTTAAAGACCCCATTGTCCTCTACAACACATCCTCTACAACGATGTTCTTTTAATTGAGCCCCATGTTCACTATCAAGAAGAGTGAGTGAAAGATGAGAAATAAAATGTTTCCTTTCTTTTCCACCAGCTATTACCTCAGTAATGGCACCAATAAAAGTGACATTAGAAAGAACTGGGAGAAAAATCATCATTACTCTTGGACCCATAAGAAATGAAGGTTCAAAAGGTTATTGCAGGTAATAGACTTACATTTTAACTCGTGAAATGATTGTGGGCTTAGATCGCCTGCATTCGGCTTAGTGATGTGTTTCCGATAGGAGTCCCATGCTAGGTGAATAGAAGTGGAACCTCTGGGTCAGGGAGGGAAACTGGGGGCTTTGTTCCAACCCTGGGCCCTGGAGCAGGGTCTCACTGTAAACAACAATTCCTCCTCAAATCTGTTCTGAGAAGCCCAGGTAAGATCGGTTTCTGTGCTTGCAGAATCTCAGAGGACAGGGAAGAAAGACAGTGTGAGATGAAGACAAGGTGAACACGCTGTCCAAAAGCTCTTTCAGGAATCTGAGCACAGCCACTGCCTGATGCTTCTTTTCACACCCAGGCTGCAGCTGATGCATTATGCTTCCCCTAAAACCTGAGTTTACCAAGCCATGAGTTTAAACAAGCAAAATATTATCATTCTTACCCCAGGAATGAAGGGATTTAAAATGGCTGCCACCACTTAGCCAAAATCATATATTTCAATGGCTCAGTTTATATATGAAATTGTTATTGCCTCTCTAAAGCTTTTTGGTTATAATTACCTTTACCCTGAATTTTAAGAGAGGAGAAAAAGAAGGAAAATCGGAAGTCCCTCTAATGCTTTTTTTCTTACTTTTTAATTTAAAACAAAAGAGTAATTATTAACCATAAAATTTCACTTCGCTCTTTTCCTCTTAGATTAAATAATAAGAATCCCTTTATGGCCTCTATCTACCGTTGTGGAGTAATAGAAAAGGCCCTAGGCAGAGAGTTGCGGTCTCTAGAATAGATTTTCTATTCTGTCTCAAATATTCAAAACCTCAGTGTTACTCTTTACTTCTTTTCCTTTAATACTTTTCGTCCATTCTTTCAGCAAATCTAACCATGTCTCACCATTTCTACCATTATTCTACCAATGTCCATTTTACCGTCATCTTTACACACACTCTTTTTAAAATAAAAGTCAAACCAGATCTCTCCTGTTTCAAACTGTCTGATGGCTTCCCAACCCACTTAGAACACTTTCCAAAGCTCTTACCATGTTCTACAAGGCATGGTCCTGGATAACTATCACTGCATTGTCTAGCACTCTTTCCCTTGCTCACTGGGCTCCAGCCACACTGGCCCCTTGCTTACCCATGGGCATGTCTCAGCCAGGAAGCTCCCCATATTGGTGACTCCACCTGGGTTGTCCTTTCCTGGGCTCCTCGGAAGGCTTGTCTCGGGCGATAGCCTCCTCAGAGAGACCTCTCTCACCACCCTGCCTAAAGAGGCCACCTCTTGACACCCTTCATCCCCTATCATGCTCTACTTTCAGTGATTCATCTCTACCTGCCACTATGTTTTATTTTAGTTGTTACTGTCAGTCTCCCCCATTAGGATGAGAGCTCCAGGAGAGGAGGGATGTGGTTTTTGTTGTTTGGATTGTTCGTGTTTACCATACTTCCTCAGTGCCTGAACAGTCTGGCAGAGAGAAGGCACTGGATGGATAAATTAACTGGGTTATCTCACCTCATTTGGTCTTAGTTGTTTCATCTTTAGTCTTAGATTTTAAGATTTCTAAGGTGCCTTTTTGATTCAATGTTCTGGAGCGCTATAGCTTTCATATTGTTCACTACTCTATCTGTGATGTGCAGACAATTTTTTAAAAAGTAGCAGATACAGATAACTAAACAGAAAAAATAACTTGTAAAATTTTATTTCCAAGAGATAGACACGATTAATGTTTTTATGCACAACTGTTGTGGGGTGTGTGTGTGTGTATGTACTGGGATCTAGTGTTACCCAGAGATGAAGTATGGGCGGAAGAGCAAGAATGCCTGCTTTTGGGTCCCAGCTTTGGCACTTATTATATGTAACTGTGGGTGAGCTATTTACCTCATCTCTGCCTCGGTTTCCTTATCTGGAAAATGGGAGCTAAAAACCACTGAGTTATTTTGAGAAGTAAATTAATACATGTAAAGAACTTAGACTGCTTAGTACCATATAGTAAGGGCTAAAAATATTAGTGACTATGTTTGTTCACATTTAATTATACACGCTGTCATATTCTCTGGCCACCTTAAACCTTAACTGCTCTTTTTTTAAAAATTTTTTAATTTTTTTAAACATCTTTATTGGAGTATAATTGCTTTACAATAGTGTATTAGTTTCTGCTTTATAACAAAGTGAATCAGTTATACATATACATATGTTCCCATATCTCTTCCCTCTTGCATCTCCCTCCCTCCCACCCTCCCTATCCCACCCCTCTAGGTGGTCACAAAGCACCAAGCTGATCTCCCTGTGCTATGCGGCTGCTTCCCACTAGCTATCTATTTTACATTTGGTAGTGTATATATGTCCATGCCACTCTCTTACCCTGTCACATCTCACCCCTCCCCCTCCCCATATCCTCAAGTCCATTCTCTAGTAGGGCTGTGTCTTTATTCCCGTCTTGCCACTAGGTTCTTCATGACCTTTTTTTTGTTTCCTTAGATTCCATATATATGTGTTAGCATACTGTATTTGTTTTTCTCTTTCTGACTTACTTCACTCTGTATGACAGACTCTAACTCCATCCACTTCACTACAAATACCTCCATTTCATTTCTTTTTATGGCTGGGTAATATTCCATTTTATATATGTGCCACATCTTCTTTATCCATTCATCTGATGATGGACACTTAGGTTGCTCTTGTTTATCATTTTGTCTTTTCTTGTGAACACTCCCTGCCCCCCCACCCCTGCAAGCTTTGCTGGTCTAATCTGCTTGGAGACTTGCTCCATCTGGCTCATAGTCATGAGTTCAATGTCATGAAACATTCATTGGGTTAACCAATCAATTAGAAATATTGATAAAAGTCCTACTTGGGCTATGTACTCTTGAGCGCATCCAAAGAAGTATAAATACTGATTGTTTCCCTCTAGGTATTTACATACTAGCTGGGGACCTGTAACACACACGCATACACACACACACATAAAGATAACAATATTGGCGAGTGAATCAAGTGACAGTACCTTGACACCGTTAGCAAATATTGAAGGAACTCTGAGGAGGAAAAGGAACTTGTGATCAAGCTCCTTGAAGAGGCTTCCAGGGCTCTGCATGATCTATATCCTCTTACCTCTCCCGTCTCATCGCTCTCCGTTCTCCTCTCCTATAACCTCCTTGCATGCTATAACCCAGTCATACTAAACTTCTTTTCATCTCTCAAGTAATCCATGCCTCTATTTTGTCTCTAAGGCTTTGTACATTCTCTTTCTTCTGCACAGAACACTGTTTCTCCCATTTTCTCTACATCCAGCTAACTCCAATTCAACTTTCAGAAATCAGTACAGACAACACTTTCTCTAGAAAGCCTCCCCTGGTGTCTGGGTGTGAGATCCTTTCTATCTACACCTGAATATCATTTCACATTGTAACTACCAGTTCACTTGCTATACTTTCTCACTAAAATCCCATGTGGGAAGCTCATTATCCTTCAGTTCCCTGCTGCATCTCCAACTCATGGCACAATGTGCATGTTAAATACAAATCTATTGAATAAATGACTCTACATCAGCTACTGTTTTGGAAGTGTTATTTATCCTAGGTTAGGAACATTTGTTAAGGGATATAATCAAGAATAATTCTTCCAGAAAAGTGGGGGCAGCTCTTTCTAATAGCCAGCAAAGCACTGATTAGAAGACAGTCTCAGTGCTCAGGACTGACATAGGGGTCTTCGTTCTCTTACTTGTTGTCTAAATTAATTTCTTCGCCTGTGTCTCTCACAGCTAGTAACATAATATCCCACCATTCTAGGAGTGTCCACTTTCCTACAGAACAGGGTGTGGACTAGTCAGGTCCATCTAGGATGCCATCTTGTCATGGCTCTGTGGATAGTATCCTGTTCCCATTATGGCAGAGCTCTTCCTTTACTTTTCCTTTCTTCATCCCAGACATATTTTCCATGAAGGAGAAGACATGTGGAGAGGTGGTATGGGCTGACTCTACCATGTTTGGCCTGCCTTTTCCCTACAGGCTCTAATGTCCAGTTCTGGGCCCTGCTGTATTCTTCCTTAGGGTGCCTTCTGACAGAGTCAGGAGTAACCTGTGTCTGATACTTCTATAATCTTCATCATATACCTTCTCACTCCACCACATTCTCTGCATCACACTTCTCTGGGCCTGGATACCTGTCTGAGGACTACGCTGGATTTGCACATCACTATGTGGCTTTAACCTCTAGTTATGGATCAGTCCCAAAGGCTGTCAGTTCTGCACCATTTTGCCCCACATTATAGCTAACTTTCTTACAAATTCCCCACCCTGGATTTCCAGAGTGCTGTGCCTTGCTATATTGATTTCCAACACTTTCCTTGAGATATATATATATATATATATATATATATATATATATAGAGAGAGAGAGAGAGAGAGAGAGAGAGAGAGAGAGAGAGAGAGAGGGAGAGTGGGATCATAACTAGAAAATAGAGAGCA
This sequence comes from Balaenoptera borealis, assembly GCF_965194805.1. Classification (NCBI taxonomy): domain Eukaryota; kingdom Metazoa; phylum Chordata; class Mammalia; order Artiodactyla; family Balaenopteridae; genus Balaenoptera; species Balaenoptera borealis. The sequence continues at coordinate 95,343,862 of NC_138874.1, forward strand.
GAAAGTATCTTTTATTTCCTCTGTATTACCCAAATCATGGAGGACAAAGTCAGACACATAGAGGTCACTCAGCTTCTGTGTGTATGTATACAAGTGTGTGTGTTAAAGTCCCTGGGTAGGGAATGCAGAAAGATAACAAAGATAAAGTTTCAAGAGCCTGCTCAGTTGAATGTTCTTTGATTTCCAAAGAATTGATAATACTGGGGTAACTTTGTCAACTGATAATAATTCTCCTCTTTCTGAAAATGCTGAAAGGGGCAAAAGATGCTTTCTTCTTTCCAGTTTTTGCAGCCAGGTCTCAATTTTTTCTGGCAGGTACGCCTTTGACAAGTGGGTTACTCACTCTTTAGGGCCAGTGCTTCCTCCTCACTTGCCAATTACTGACAACTTTTGGGTGGACGTATGTGAGAGCCATGCTTGATGCTGATCCAAATAGACACCTCACAGAGGCCTCCAGTCCTAGAGCTAGCAAATGATTGCCAGGCTGAGACTGACTCCAGAGAGAAAGATGGCTCTGTTTAATGTGAAGGCTTTTTAAGTGGCACTCAGGGAACAATAGACTGCTAATGGTGTAAGTGAATTTGTTAATTTTTAATTTTCTTAAGCTCTGGCTCCTTATTAAGAACTCCCTTATGTAAAGTATGCTGGTTTTGTTTGGAGATAGCAAAGCCTCCTTGGACTGATGATCTTTGCACATTAAGTGCTCCTGGTGCTGGGACTTTATTGCCAATCCATGATATCCAACCTCAACTGCAGGAGGTCTCTCAAATCATCCACGACACTTGAGGTCTTAGCTCTGCTGCTTCAACACTGACCTCTGCAAAAGAACTCACCACTGACTTCCCAGTTCCTTAAGGATATATTTAGTAAGTACCCATTATAAGTGAGACATCATGGTAGATAGAAGGGACCCAGATGAATAGGACACAGCCCCAAGATAGACTTCAAATAATCTGCATAATTTTTGCTTCACTTCTGCTAAAAATATATCCTGCCAGCCTCCCCTTCAATTAAAAGAAAGAATTTATCTTCCTTTTTTGGGCAATTTTTAAAATTACATATACAAATCATGACAGAGTCCTCAATACAAATGTGTCAGACTCTGTCCTAGGTCTTTGGGATACCACAAGGGTTAAGAGAGGCAAACTCCCAGTTTTTTTAGAGATTAAATTTCAATTGAAAAGAGATATATTTTATTTTAAAAATATAGCTGAATAAGGTGATTCTAGATAATAATATTATAAAGAATATAAGTTCTATCATAAGAGAGAGAGTGAGAGAGAGAGAGAGAGAGTGTGTGTGTGTGTGTGTGTGTGTATAGTGTTCCTTCATATATGGTTGTCAGGAAAAACACTATCTGAAGAGTTGACACTTGAGCTAAGACGTTAAAGACCCAGCCATCCAACCATCCTGGAACTGAGTAGAGAGTTAAATCAGTGAGTGCAAAGGTCTTAAGCTTAGCATGTTCTGGTGAACAAAATTAAAGTCCTAAGCATGAGTCAAGGCATAAGAATGAGGTAGGAAAAGAGATGGGAGAGGAAAAGGGACGGAAAAGGAGGGAAAGGGTCTGGAGACCTTGGAAGTCTGTAGTAAGGAATTTGGATTTGATTGCAAAGCCATGAGAAGGCAATGGAGGGTTTTGTCAAGATAACACAATTATTGAATTTTAATTTCAAATATTCTTTTTTTTCCACTGGAGATATTTCTTTCTCTTTTATTATTATGAAATACTTCAAACTATAGGGAAGTACAGAGAATAACATTACACCTATGTTTCCACCATACAGATTGCTTCAGAACTTTTTAAATTTTTTTATTTTTTTTATTTTTGGCTGTGTTCGGTCTTCGTTTCTGTGCGAGGGCTTTCTCTAGTTGCGGCAAGCCGGGGCCACTCTTCATCGCGGTGCGCGGGCCTCTCACTATCGTGGCCTCTCACGTTGCGGAGCACAGGCTCCAGACGCGCAGGCTCAGTAATTGTGGCTCACGGGCCCAGTTGCTCCGCAGCACGTGGGATCCTCCCAGACCAGGGCTCGAACCCGTGTCCCCTGCATTGGCAGGCAGATTCTCAACCACTGCGCCACCAGGGAAGCCCCCTAGAATTTTTTTTCAAAGATTTAATAAAATATGGCAAAACGTTAAGGAAAAAAAAGTATTTCAGATATAGTTGAAGCCTCCTGTGTATCTCTCCCAATGCCATTTCCCTCCTTTGCTCCTCATAGAAGCCAACACTGTCTTCAGTTTTGTATTTATTTTTCCCAAGAAATGTTTTTACCACATTTATATGCATCCATTAACAATATGTACTATAGTTTTGCTGTTTAAAATCTCTATAGAAATGATATCAACTGTATGCTATCCATCTGCAACTTGCTCAGATATTATTCTTAATTTATGAAGATGAATGGGTTGTTATCAGGCAAAATGGGGAAAGAGAACCAATTTCCATGAGATCATGGAAATAGTCTATGAAACAAATAATTGTGGTATGATCTGGTATATTAGAAATAAAGGTAGAGAGGTTCAAGATGTGTGCTGGGTGTAGGACTGATGAGAATTGCTAATGCATTCTATGGGGGAAACGAAAGATAGAAGGAAAGAATAGTTCTCAGGATTTTAGCTTGTATCCCTCTATATTGATGTATTTTACTGAGATGTGAAAGACTGAAGGACAAACACATTTGAGAGTAATGAAATATATGTTTTGCTATGTAGGCTATAATTCTGAGATGCTTACTAAATATCTAACAGGAGGTGTCAAATAATCAGTAAGTTGGTGTTTGGAGCTCAGTGAAGGGGTCAGAAATAGAAATGATAAATTTGAGCTTCATTGTTATACAAATGGTACTTGGCTGAATGAGATCAGCCAAAGAGGAACAGGGAGTGTATTGACAAAGATGTGATATAGGACAAACATATTTAGAGATTGAACAGAGGAGGATGACCCAGCCCAAAAGACAGAGTTGGAATGGCCTGAGGGAAGAGACTAGTGTGATGTCATTAAATTCAATAGAAGAAAATGCAGACAGTCCCCAACCTTTGATCTTGTTGTTTTCTCAAACCCCCAACAAGTCTCTCCTTTCATTCTATACCAAGGGTTCTTACACTCAGCACCATGGACATGTGGGCCACATAATTCTTTGTTGTGTAGGGTTCTCCTATGCTCTGTAAGATGACTGGCAGCATCCTTGGCCACGCCCCATTGTGACAACCAAATATGCCACCAGATATTGCCAAATGTCCCCTGGGAGCAAAAATGCCTCTTGTTGGAAACTACTGTTCCATTCTAATTACTTTTATTACCTCTACCCACTTATTCTTAAATTCTATAATTTGGTTTCCATATCATTAGTTAATAAAATTCTCTTTCTGTGAAGTTGCCTCCAAGCAAATGCAATGACTGTTTGGCTTATCTTCATCATTTTTGTTTCCTATCCAATTTTGAAAATCTCTCTTGAAACTACCTTACATTGGCTTCCATGATATTCTGTCTTCTGTTTTTCATCCTACTTCTAAAATTACTCTCATTTTCAAATCTCTTCTTCTGTACTTTATATGTAAAGCTCTATAAACCTGACCTTAAACACATCTATTTCTATTATCTCCTCACTTAATCCCCACAACTTCCATTATGACCTCTCTGTAAATAGGAATCAAATGTTTATAGAACTTCAGCCTCTCTTCCAGGCCAAGAATTGTACTTCTTCCTGCCTTCCTTTTATTTATGTTTATAAATTTCTCTGGAACTTGAAAGTTCAAACTCAGAAACTGATCATTTCTCTCAGCCGTACAGTATATTCCAACACAATTATTTATATTAATACCACTATGTTCCTAATATTTTAGTGTTGAAATGCTAGTATAATCTTTGATCCTACCTCTGTAATGATCTCAACCACTATCTCATACTGCCCTAATTACTTCATCTACACAGTCATTGCCCAAATGTAGTCATTCAGTAGTTTGCCTGGAATATTGCTCTGGCTGATTTTTTGATCTCCTGGCCTACAATTTATTTCTCTTCTTTGAGGACTTCTAATTAGCCCTCGACATTGCTTTCCTACTTGTTTTCCTAAAGAAAATACGTGAACATGATGCCATGACATGACCCCTCCATCAATTACATCTCAGGTTATGCACACAAGTGTTTTCTAAACTCCCTTAGGCTATTATCAGGTCCTCCCTTATCTGATCCTAAACTGTCTTCCCAAATTGATTTCCCTTTGTGCCAATCAAATGTAACAGAGACACGTCCCACCCATGTAACTCACATTTTCTTACCTTTTAGTATTGCTTGTGATTCTCACTCTGCCTAGATCCATGGCCCCTCTCTCTTCCCATGGAACAAACATATCAGCTTTGACAGATTCTCCTGATCTTTCCAGAATCCTTAACCTGCTATCTCCCCTTATTCAGTTATTAGAAAGAAAGCATTGTTTACAGAGTTCTTACAGTATGCCATGCACTATGCTAGTTTTAAATATATATACTATATAATATAGATATTGTATAGTATTCTTATATACTATATGAATATATATGTATATATATATGTGATTTTAATAGATATTTCCAATTTATAGGTAAGGAAATGTAGCACAATGAAATTAAGTAATTTATTTCACTTTGTATAAAATTTAGATTGAGGATCTGGGTTGGCTTCCTAGATCTGTGTGGATCTAAAACCAGTGCTTCATCCACTACAAACATGACTTCAAAGGTAACACTACTTTCCTCTAACTGTTCACTACTTTTTATCTAAACTTCTATTTTTTTAGCATTTTTACTTTCAATATTGTGCAACAGTTATGTAGGTAGACATTTCATTTTTCACTGAGCTCCCAAAAGGTCTTTATTTGAATCTTATGTATATTCTCCAAAGCCCCTAACCCAGTACTTCACACATTCAGCTGAGGTTTGAAGAAAATTTCTCTGACAGAAAGATGCAGTTTTGTTGTTGCGCATATCAGCACTGAACTGAGATCTAGAAAACAGTTCCAACTGCAGATCCAGCTCTAGTGATTGATGCTTCCAGTCATCACAACTTGAGCTTTAGACCTCCACCATCAATATGAGGCATCAATATTCCTAGCGTTCTACTAAAAGGATTTAGACAGGGTCCCTGCCTCTAAAACTACAGTCCCTAAATTTTCACCAAAATAAATTTATTTATTGGAGGGAAAATCATTATGACCTATAAAATGGAATCATATTTGGTTGAAAAACACATTCATTTGTAATCACTAATATCATAGCCGGGATTTGTTTCTTCTATTTTATAGCAGATCCTGGGTAATATCATAGCATGAGTGTTGAGGAGAGTCCAATTTCTAAACCCTTCTCTAGTATTTACTAGTTATGTTGATGTGGTCTAGACTTCTAAACATCTTGAGCCTCAGTTTCCTCTTCTATAAAGTGAGGGGTTTGCTAACACCTACTAGGGTTGTAAGGGCTTTGATTGGATAACACATAAAATATTTATCTGCGTACCCAACACACAATGGAAACCCAGTAAGTGATAAATAATAATAATATTAATATGTGAGGGAATTTGTGTATAACAGGTATTTGTGGGACTATATATGTGTGTATGTATATATACTTATTTGTGGAAAAACAATGCCTTTGTAACTCACAGTCATACAACAGTTCCTCAACCTCCACCTCACAGCAAGATGAGCATTTGTCATCAAATAAAGTGCAAAATAATGACATCAGAAAATGAGCCTCGTATCTGTGGAGTAGCTTAACTCTCACACATCTGGTTTTTCTTTTCTCTCTATTTAGTACCCATTGATGTTGTGAGTAACAAGTTCATGGACAGCAGTTTGGTTCTAGCCATTTGAAAGATCTCAACACTCATGGCAATTATGTATGGATATTTGATCTGACACCAAGTAGAAGGACACTATTTGTGGCTGCTTTCAGCTTTTCAGAGGGGCCTTGTGTTTGCTTCTTGTGGCAGATGGTAAAAACTCTCTACCTGTTAGGAGAATTTTACCTCTCAAACTGGGCCATTAGGGGGTATAAATTAAATGCTGATCACAGGTAACTTAAGGTCTGGGACTGGTAGCTTGCTTGTGAACTGATCATGGCATGTAGATTATAAATGGAGGAAGAGGGCCAAGGTGAGTTGTAACTCTAGATTTCAGGATAAGGTACCAGTAGGCAAAGGCCACAGAGATGTGGGATCATTACCAGAGCAACTAGTTGACCTAGAGTCATGTCTCACTGCTTTTCTGAGCCTTGTTTACTCATCTGTATAATGAGAATGATAATGCAAACCCCATGGTGTTGTTGAACCATGAAGATATTAGGGTTATAAATGTGCCATCATTTTTATGAGTCTTGACCATAACTGATTTGTGCTATGATTTTCAGAGCCTTGGCTGTCATTCTGTGAGAGCCAATTCTCTGATAGGCTCAGTTTCTGTGCTCTGAAGATTTTTCCCTGTACCAAAGGCATTTGATATTTTTATTTGCAGGTGGGACTAATAGCTTCCAAGGATATAATAGGTTGGACAGGAGAGCCCTGGTCCTCACCTTCATCCTTTGGGAAACATCTGTTCCTATATTAGGAGAAAGAACATACATCAGAGACTAGAAAGTAGATGCCTATAGTTGTGGTAAGTTTTAGAAAGGCATAGCAATAAAATAAAAAGAAAACATCCTTAAATTCTCATTAAGTTTCTTTCAGAATGGAGCTGTATTTTCTAAAGTAAAGCTTCTTTTTCTCCCCTCTATTATTTTTGAAGCCTTGTCCTTTGGATAAAATATTAATCAGCTCAAGGTAACATATGACCATGATAAAAAGACAAAGGTTTTAATCATTCATTTGGCACATATTTATTTTGTGCCTACTGTAGGCTGGGCTCTGTGATCCTCACAGTCTGAAGGAAAGGGTGAAGGTGATGGGAAGACAAAGAGGTAAGCAGGGAAGTACAATGATACATAGCAGGCAATTAACTCAGACTTGGGGTTCAAAAACTGCTCAAAGGAAGTAATGTCTTTATTGAGACCTGAAAGATAAGAACTAATGAAGATTGGAAAGGAAATATATTCAACTTGGGAAGAGCAATCTGTGCTAAGACAGTGCATTTGTGCAACTCTCTTCTTGAGTGAAGCATATATTTTAGAAGAAAATGATTACTGAAGAAGCTAGGCAGGCGAGATGGGGGCAGACCATGCAAAATCATGCAAATCATGTTAAATTTGAGCTTTACCTTAAGAGCAAGGGGTAGGGTAGCATCAAACTATTGTACCAGGTGTGTGACTAGTTCTGGTAAAGCTGAGGCTTAGAAGAGCTGAGATGTCCAGGCAGGTATCCAGGAGAGATGGTGGTAGCCAGACCTAATGTACTGCTATTTAGTAAATACATTGTGAATACATACTGTGCCACTAATTTTATCCTGGATCTTATAGGAGAAATAAATATGTGACAGTACCTGCCCACAAGGGAAATCTGTTTGCTACTTTGAGTGTTATAGTTTCCCCAAACAGCTTAATGACAGAAGGGAGGACATTTATGTCCTAGGATTTTCTTGGAGCTCAAAGCAAAAATCATACTGGACAAAGTTAAACTGGCATGGAAAATTTTTAAACACTATAGTATAGAGAGAGACCAGCCTGCAGTCTGAACTCAATGTTGCTGAAACAAGAGGCTGGAGAGTTTTTAAGAGCTGGAGTGGGGAAACTTTAAGGCCATCTGTGTTTGCTAATTGGCCTTGCCCAAAGGAAAAGTAAACTTTCTCCTATCTTCATGACAGCAGGTAGTTTTACAACAAAACCCCTAGCAGTTAGACCCCTACCCTAGGGGATGCTATTTGGAGATAGGGATGCTATTTTCCTTGATGATTATATTTCAGATAGAAAGCTCCCAGGTCCTTGAGAAAGACATTCCTGGGTTATAAAACTGGCAAGAGACTGGAAGAAGATTTACATCTCAGAGGAGCAGATCAAGAATTTGTAGATACAAGTTTTCTAAAGTAAGTGCTCTAAAAAAAAAGGAGGTCCGGGGCCTAGAGGCAGGAGAAACCTGTCTAAAGTTCGGTCAAGCTGAGGGAAATGTTGAGGCTGACTTGTCAGAAGCAACCTGCCATCACACAATATATTGTCCAGAAATACAGTTTTATTTTGAAATCCTATAATGTGTATTGTATTTCACAATGTATGTGTTTATCAAATGTAAAGATGTTTGTCTTGGTCTGGATTCTGCCAAGAGCAGAGCTTGAGATAAAGACTTGATTTGGGGTGGTGTCTTTGGGAAATCATTCCAAGAAGCAGCAGTGAGAGTGAGAGGAGTGAGACAGGGAAGGTAGAAAATTCAGTAAAGGCATGTTATGAAGGTACACTATTGAGTTGTTGCAGTTGGCTATAAGAGCTGAACTTGGCAAGGACCTCTGAGAGTAGTACCAAAAAAAGGAATGCAAGGAATTTAATGAAATGTACTACAAACTTTCCTCCTGCAATTGGTTCTGAGAGTGAAATTGATATTCATTCTATACCTCCCTCACCACCCATCCTAAGATTTTCCTCACCTTCAAAGAGAAATTTAGCTCCTAGGTTGTTTACTCGTTGTGGTGATCCGATCCTTCATCCCAAGGGATAATCCTTTGATTTTCCTTCACTTGTCAGACCATGTTGGTTTTAATTTCCTACTTACTTGCTGTCTGGTCTTATTGAGGGATATTTCCATCCTGAGCATTCAGTTTTTGTCACTGATGTGGACTGCTTGGACATTTATCAATAGCAGTGGCTACATCAGCGTTGATGAGAGACAGCCCATGTAGAGCCTCCATCCCTGCCACCATGGCTGCTCCTTTCATAGCCCCATTGTACAAGCCTTGGAATGGCTGAGGACAGAAACAGGCTGACGTCCACTGGATGAGCCATTCTATCTACCAGATTCTTTAGTGCCTCATTCACAGTTGAAGTTCTCTGTTGGCCATTAAAATAAGACACAAAAATCTGCCTACTTTGTGCTACATCTTTGGACCTATCTATATGCCTCTTCCCTAGAGTTGCATATTTTCAGGTCCCTGACTCCGTTGGGAAGTGAAGTCTATGGATCCCTTACTTAAATCCACCTTTTACCCCATATTAAGTTGATGACTAGTATAATGAACCAGGGAAACGTCCACCTGAATCCACATGCCCATTGGAGACACTGTTGGAAGGATTTAGGCCAGGCTTACATTTATCACTTGTCATGATTTTAAAAATAAACTGCCCTCTAGTTGCAGAAAATGGAAATCTTTGTAAATGTTGCCAGAAAGCCTTCTTGCTTTCACAGCGTGCCTGAGGCTATAGTTGTCTGCTGGAATCCTGCCATTCTCTTTCTTTAAGGTGCCAAAAGCAGTTAGCAAAAGCCAACCAACTCCACTGTTCTTAAAATAACTATTGCACCCAAACTGTCCAAGTGCTAGAGCTATTACATAAACCGATGTTTGCCCTTACATCTGTATTATATCCCAATCTACCACAAGTTCAAATCTTAATAATTGTGATATTTCAACACATCAGATGTTATCATGACTGCAATATCAACAATGGAGTCTGTACTGGCACCAGAGTGGTCCAATATCAGAATCCCATTCTAAGGTTCCATTTCCTGGGTTCATTTCTATAGTCCTAGTTTGGTTTCTTCTTGTGATAGGCATTGGGTACAAGTATTTCATATGGATAGTTATCTTTCAAAGCAAGAATGAGGGAGTAGAGAAGAGTGAGATAATGAAGTGAGAGAAACCTGTAAGCTTTTCATTATCAAGTTTGCTTCTGTAGGAAATAGAGGCTCAATTCCAGAGGCACCTCTGAAAGGTTCCTCCCAAAATTACCTGACAAAGAATGAGAGGCTCAGGAATTTATCTATTGGCTCTTGTGCCCCATTATTTGAGAGTTGCCCCCAAGGGTTTTAATAGTCCTGCAATTATGGGTTCTACCTTCACTTGGTATGAACTGGATCCCAGAGCCACGAGGCAGAAACGTCCAGAGATTCACAATGGCTTCTTGAGGGGTGGCACTACCAGCCTGCACAGAGTTGTTCATAACCCTATGACTCAAATCAGAGATAGGCCAAGAGGATGTGATGCTGGACACCAAAAACACATTACAGTGTTCTCTTCTAAATCACCCAAAAAGAAAGCAGACAAACAAATAAGAACAAAACCAACAAACCAACCAACAAACAAAAAAAGCTCTAGAATGACGAATCATGAATATCTCATGGATCCTGATGATGCCTGATAATCAGCTGCTTTTCCCTGAGCTTTTGCATAACCAATCTTGACAAATATGACAAGAGGAAAATAACTTTCCCATGTAGTACTTACTCTAATCAATGAATGCAACAATATTTATTGGTTACCAGATTCCAATATAAGTAGCTCAGGAGACGCTGTCACAGAGAGATTTCCAGGAAAAAAAAAAAAAAGCTTCTATAAATAGACAAGGTGAATAGGGTTCAGCATAAAAGAGAGAAGAAAGAATATGCTATAAGATTCAGTGAGGAGGGAAAGATTAGCTGAGGAAATCAACATGGCTTTATGGAAAAGCTCATCTGATTTGGACATTGAAGGATAGGACAATAAAATTATTGAAAAAGGATAAGTCTATTTGAGATGAGTACTCTAATGGAGGGAACAGTAGAAACGAAGAGAGTGTGTGGTCAGTGAATACCACGTAGTTCTATCTGGGCTGGTTCCAAGATGAGTTAATTCTTTTTCAAAATGAGAAACTCAGGAAATAAATACTGTCATAATTTGACAGAAAATTATTTTGTAAGTTGTCTTAAGTCCTAATGAAGTCACCTTGTGATGCATACTGGGAATATCACCCGTTGAGAATGAACTGCCTGAGCAAGAGTTTCTAAAGCCACATGGCACAGATGCCAAACGCAGAGGCTTATGTGCCACAGCCATCAGGGAGTGTCTACAGTCTGAACTGCATAATCTTGGAAGGAAAGAATAGACCATGGTTTCCAATAATGTCAAGGTCTTGCCAAGGAGAACACAGAAATGGAAAAAAGCAGCAAGGCAGAACTGTGATTTTTCTCTAATTATTCACTCTTGAAACGAGATTTTTCTCAAAGCAGAACAGAACTGCTTTTTAAAATTTATTTATTTTTTCCCAAGGGCTGGGCTGAGGTTTCAACTTTAAAGTGCAGGTGAGCTTTCAAGTTATAGCGCGGCAGGTCTCCATGTTACCAACAACAAAATTTCTTTCATCAGCGCTCCAAGTTCAAAGGGAAGAAGAGCTTCAAATGCATATGTTTTCAAAGGGACTAAAAGGACTGATCATCTGTAGAGCCAGTCACACCTGTGAGCTCACGCCAACTACAGTCAAGTGTTTCTAAACACGCTTAGAAAAAAAAAAAGTCGTCTCTTAAAGGGCAAGTATTCTGTCCTTTTTGGTGCCTGATGCTTTGCAGGAGCTCAGCTCCAAGGTGTTGAGAAACAATGTCATAAGACCTTTGTTTTCTGTATCTTTTTCTTTTAAAAATTATTATTAATGTTATCATTATTTGAGGTGACTGGACAAGTGAAGAGGATAGAATGGAGGAGGATCAAAAGTTTCCCTTCTAATTAGAGCTGATGCTGCTATTGTCAGACTCATTTCTGGATGTGAGCCAGTGAACAGTTAAACTTTTCTCCCAATATACTGAATATACCACACGGCATCTGACATTCGACTCAATCCCAGAACCAAGCACAGGTTCAGTGGGAAGCCAATTGGGTTCTGTCCCAGTGAGTAAAAAAGTCTCCTCATTAAGATTTTTCCATTAGGTATGTTTCTATCTAAATGAGAGAATAGGGGGGTGGTCTGCTACACTGCATTATCTGGGTTGGTATTGGCCATCTCGCTCCACTGTCCATTTCTTCCCTGTCATTCTGTAACAATGCTATCCTTTGAGACAACATGAAAGGCTCCTTTGAGAACTGCCTTTAAGTATGCATTACCAGAAGTAAATGATAAAAATGTTCTGATAGGATAGAATGATTGGATTAATTCAGCAATTAATCCAACAGACAGCACCCATATCATTTGCTGCTTGGAGCATATTCACTTACGGGATTAATGGGGGGCCATGGCATGATTAGAGGCTCAAGCAGGGGTTTACAAGTATTTTAACACAGGTTAGCCCTATTTTAAGGGAATCTGACACACTAAATACGCAAGTCAATTAATCAGGACACCATATTTACTATATTTAATTTAAAGCAGGGATTCTTTACATGTTAGTTTTGTAAGGATTCTATAGTAGATTACTTGAGTAACAACACAAATTGTATTTATACTCAACTATCCCTTGAGATTGGCACATGTGTATGTCAAGTAGAAATTCATCCACATATTCACAAAAGGAAACTATAATTTTTATACAACCACTATAAAGTCATAATTGATTTTATTCTTTTGTGTGTCTACCTTTTCTCTAAATTGTGAGCAACTTGAGGATCGAAACCAGGATTTTTATATTTTTTATTTAACTAAGTTATCAATTTTTAAAAATTTTAGCCTAATGTTTGGCCATAACAATGACAGTAATAATAGTAGTAGATATGAACCTAAAATTATTTGGTATTTGCTATGTGTCAGATACTATTCTAAGTGTGCTTTACATGCATTATTCTACGTGGTAACCACAACTTAATTTAAAAAAGGGGAAGATTAAATATATTACCCCAAATCACACAGCTACTCTGATGGAGACAAAAACTTGAACCCAAGTATGTTGACTCTAGAATCCGTATTCTTAGCCACCTTAGGTATAGTAGTCTTCTGTTTTTGATTTGGGTTCCATAAGAAGGGAGGCCTGAGACAAGTAGTTGATTACAAATAGTTTATTTGGTAAGTGATTCAAGGAGCCTAGGTAGGAGAAGTGGGGAATGAGTCAGGAAAGGGAAGGAAGCCAATGACAGGATGCATTAATGAGCAAGTTACAGCTCCCGTTGCTGGGGCTCTCAGGGGGATGGTGTAAAACACACCCAGAGTCTTCACCCAATTAGCAAGGAGCCTGATACACCAGCTCCTACTTACTGAGAGCTGCTCATAGAGTGTCAACTCTGCAGCATGTCTGGCCTTCCCTATGTGGGGATGAACACAGTTCCATGACCCAAGGAAGCTCTCAGCAGATAGTCGTGGTGGGTTAGAGACGGTGTTGGCTTCTTCAACACAAGCACACATTTTTGGACAAAAAGAATGATTAGAGATGTGATGTATTCATCAGTTCTGGGTCCTTTGATGACCAGCTAAAAAAAAATTAGCGCACGTTCCTAATGGGGCTCTCCAGTTGCTGTGCCAATTTTGTGGATCCCAGCCCTGTTATGAAGAGATGAAGTTTTTTTTTACTGACATCTTAAAGTTGTTCAGACAATTACTATATGTTCATTTTCCCTTACCAGAGATAGTGCAACCAGCCTTCTCTGGCACCAATTAACTAAAGGAAAAAAAAAAAATGAAGGAAAAAATTTAGTTTCCTGTACCGCTTCATTGCTTTACTTAATTGACCTGTTTGAGTCTGTGCCAGAACTGAATCTTGTTTGAGTGGCAAAGTTTAAAAATCAACTTAAATTTCAATTTCATGCAGCTTTCAACATAGAAAATTTTATAGTTGTTGGTGGTGGGGGGTAGTGACAATGAGCTGGGATGGAGAATGTATTTAGGAAAAGGAAACAAATTAGTTGCTTCATGTGCTGAAGTCTTTAATAATATGGTAATCTAAAGCTGAGTTATTATGAATTCTGAATAAGCATTGTCTGCTGTTTAAAATTTCCCATGGCTTACTGTCAAATATATTAAAATGGATTTGGAAAGTCTGTAAGCCTTCTAATCACGGATAAAATATATTCTTTTACGGGACTCTAAATTTGTGGTAATTATGTGCCATTTAGTTAATCTCTCTACATTATTTACCAAGCATATTTTGTAGTCAGATACTTGAAGAATTGACAGGGTAACATTCAACAGCAACTATAAGCAGAAATGAGAGAGAGAGAGAGGTTAGGGGAAAAAAAGCATCAGAATGTAAAAATGATTTGTTTTCCTGTTGGTTGTTTATGGAGTATTCCATTCAATGAGTAAGATAGTTAACAGAGTCACCTGTGTTCCATTAAACACTCAGGTTTGGGTGTGTGTGAACACATGTTAAAAAAAAAAAAAAAAAAAAAGCAGTCTTAGGAACACAGCGACCCCCAACACAAAAAGCAGATTTAATGAGACTAAGTATTAAGATTCCAGCTGAAGCACCCACATCACAGATACTGGTAAACAGCTGAGGCATGTGAGGACAGTACAGCTGCTTAGATATTCTGGAGCCCCTAAGTAATTGTTCACATTAAATAGCTTTTCTGAGGCTGCTTGGAATTGGAAGGGATTTATTTCGCCAAATCATAATTGACAGATATTGAGAATGATGTTGTAATGATGCATTTGGCCACCTAAATATTTCCAGATCATCCACTCTCACATATGGTAGCTGAAAATATCTTGATATTTATAAACTCTCGTGCCAATGAACATTCTGGTGGGAACATTCAGAATGGCCCTATAGCTTCCTGGGTATCCCAAGGAAAGGGAATTAAGACTGCCATTTTTGACTTACAGCTGTAGAGTATATAAGAAGATACAACTTGAAAAGGGGGACGTCTGGGCTGTTGGCATACAAAATTCCATTTTTTGTTTTGTTTGTGACATGAAGGTCCAATGTAAATCTTGGACAGACACAATTCTAACCACACATCCTCAGCAGGAAATTTTTATACTAAAATTAATATATTACAACAGTATGATACATAGGTGGTCACTGTAAACTAGAACCTCAGTCACTGGATATGGTTTTCTTGCATTTTACAGAGCAAAGAATCATAAACATAGGAAAGGAAATAAAATGCTTTCTTTTCCCCATATTTTAAGTTACTAAGTTAAAAGATGAATGCATAATAGCATGTGTGTCATTCCCAGTGGGACTTCCCTCCACAGCTAATGCCAGTTTTCGTTGTCTACATGTTTCCTATATCCCATTCATTGCCTTGAAAAAGGTTTGTTAGAAGCTGCTACCTTTCTATCTCTTTAAGGCAAGTACTTGGGATTCTCCTATCATGTGGGCTCACCAAGTCTCAGAAGGTTTTATTTATTTTAAAATACGGCTAATGATGCTGGGTACAATGAGTATTACTATGGAAACTTCCATTTTCTTCTTGATTCCCATGTGAGGACTACTTCATGTTATAGGGCATCTCTCTGAGAAGAAAAATAGCAAGATTAACTGCAATAGACTGGAAACTCTTGGAGGGTGTAGTCTTACTCTACTTTGTATATCCCCAGGACCCAACACAATGATTTTTAAAAAACAGTTCTCATATGAGTAGTAAATTATGTTGAAATGAATTGAAATACATGCACAGACAGGCAGCTTGCCTTGGTTTTGACTCTTAAATGTCTTAAACTTTAAACCAACCATGGGAGGTCAGGCGCTGGTATGGCTGAGTAGAAGACTTTAGCTATCTTAACATGCATTTGTAGTTCTACAAAGATACACTTGGAATATAAATTCCCTGATTTTGATCTGTTAACCAAAATGCTAAAAGACATTCTCAAAACAAGTGGAAACAATAAACACAAGATGATTTTGCTAGAAACGCTAACATACAAAGCATTTGAGGGCAGGGTGGGGAGGAGGACACGTTTGTCTGTTCTGAGGGAGGAGGTTAGTAGGAAATATCAATACCAGCATTTTGAATTGAGAGGCTTCTTGGCTTCAGAGTTGCCAAAATTCATCTTATTCTGTTTGTGAACCAATTCATCAAAGTATGTAGGGAAATGACAATCACATCTACTATATAGATGGAAAAACTAAGAGTTATAGAGTGTGTAGTTTTTGCAAAGTCACTCAGATATTGATGATGATGAAATAGATATCTACCCTCTACTAACTCTGAGCTCAAGGTCTTTCTTCCCTAACCATATTAACACTGAATTTCCTGTTCTCCCCACTTCTATTCTAATGTATGTTGGCACTCGAGGCATACTTGAAACATGCAGTCACATCTGAACTCCTTCACAGGTCAGATGAGCACATCTTGAAGAGGAAATATACAGTGAGTCTAAACATGTGCATCTCATTCATTTTGTATACATGATACCAAAGGAACTTTTCAAAGCTTACTTCTTCTGACTTCTGACAGTACATAAACCAGTCTTGTAAATAATGACTAGCCTGTACAGTGTGCTTTATACAAATGGGAGCGGATCCAGGGGATATGATAACTGTATATATGTGTATAACTGTGTCTGCTACTTATTATTATTTTTAACAACCCTGCTCACTCTCACCAGAGTAAATACTACAAATGACTGAATCCACTGGTCTTTTATTTTCTTTAGATATAACATAATTCTCCATAGGTGACAAACAAATGTTATTTTTACTGACAGATCTCAGCTGCTCTAAAAAGAAAAACACATTATTTCCTCTTATATTTATTATGCTTTAAAAAAAAAGACCTTTAGCAATAAGCACTACTTAGAGGGCAGAGTCAACGCATTAAAAATAATGTCAAATTATAGCTATGTCCATGAGAGGCCATATACATTAAAAGAGTAAAAATTAGTATGGCCTAAAATAATCTAACTAGTTTAGTCTGATATATTTTATGAAAAGAGAGAACACACTACATTTTGAGTGCCCTGGGATACTAATAACATTGATCTTATAATAAATAATAATGAATATCTGAATGTATTCCAAAAGGTGGAAATGGTGCAGATGATATTCTTTAGTCAAAATTAATAAGCCAGTGTATGAATAAATTAATAAAACTGTAAAACAAAAAGAACAAGGAGAGAATAAAAATTGAAACCACAGAATTTATAGAAAGTAAAATTTTAAAAGGTTTATATTCCAGCATATGAGATATAGCTAAAGCAATGAAAAAATATAAAAATTTTATTTAAATAATACAAAGTAAAAACAAATTAAGCATCAATATCAGTAAGTTAGAAAGTGACCAACAATAAAATCCTATAGAAAGTTGAAGAAATACTTTAATAAAGATGTAACAAAAATGAGTTAGTAAAGAGAAAAATAGTAAAAATAATAAATGTATTCACTTATTTGAAAAATTTAAGCAAAATAAAAATAGATTATACATTGAATTAAAGATAAATAGGGAAAAAGCATACACATAAATAAGAAATGGGAATGGGGATATAACTATTGATACAAAGGATATTAGTAAACTAAAACATCTCAGCTCAAGTCTGTACAAATAGATTTGATAACCATATAAAATAAATGTATTTCTTCACAAATATAAATTACTAAATCTACCCAAAGAAGAGAATAAAATGAAAAGTCAGAGAGAAATAGTGAAAATTTACTCAAGTGCTCTTCTTAAAAGAGTACAAGCGTCAATGGTTTTATAGGTATATATTACTGAAACATTAGGAATAGATAAATAAGTGTTATTTAAACTCATTGAAACATAGATGATAAGGAATATTTCAGTATTCTTTTAAAAGATAAAGTCGGTGTAATACTATTCCTAAAACTTGATAAATATGTTAAAAAAAACACTAATAGACTAATCTCTCTTGTGAGTCATTGCAAAAATTTCAAATAAATTCTAGAAACATATTAAAATACTTGATCATTAAAATATATTTCAAAACAAAAATACAATGATCTTTCAAAATCAGATCAATTAATGTATTTCACAGTTGTAGTCCAAAAAATAAGAAAGCCATTTCCATAAAAGTTGGAAAGACATTAAAAATTCAAAAAGGCATTAAATTCCAGCATTTATTACTAACTTAATGAATGTACTTATAGATTAAATACATTTCTATTCCAAAAATATACATTTTTGGCATATTTAAAATCTTTTATGTAGATGACATTAAAATGTGCATATCTTTATTTTTTTTTTAAACATCTTTATTGAAGTATAATTGCTTTACAATGGTGTGTTAGTTTCTGCTTTATAACAAAGTGAATCAGTCATACATATACATATGTTCCCATATCTCTTCCCTCTTGCATCTCCCTCCCTCCCACCCTCCCCATCCCACCCCTCTAGGTGGTCACAAAGCACCGAGCTGATCTCCCTGTGCTATGCGGCTGCTTCCCACTAGCTATCTATTTTACGTTTGGTAGTGTATATATGTCCATGACACTCTCTCACCCTGTCACATCTCACCCTTCCCCCTCCCCATATCCTCAAGTCCATTCTCTAGTAGGTCTGTGTCTTTATTCCCGTCTTGCCACTAGGTTCTTCACGGCCTTTTTTTTTTCCCCTTAGATTCCATATATATGTGTTAGCATACTGTAGATTCCATATATATGTGTTAGCATACTGTATTTGTTTTTCTCTTTCTGACTTACTTCACTCTGTATGACAGACTCTAAGTCCATCCACCTCATTACAAATACCTCCATTTCATTTCTTTTTATGGCTGAGTAATATTCCATTGTACATACGTGCCACATCTTCTTTATCCATTCATCTGATGATGGACACTTAGGTTGCTTCCATGTCCTGGCTATTGTAAATAGAGCTGCAATGAACATTTTGGTACATGACTCTTTTTGAACTATGGTTTTCTCAGGGTATATGCCCAGTAGTGGGATTGCTGGATCGTATGGTAGTTCTATTTGTAGTTTTTTAAGGAAACTCCATACTGTTCTCCATAGTGGCTCTATCAACTTACATTCCCACCAACAGTGCAAGAGTGTTCCCTTTCCTCCACACCCTCTCCAGCATTTATTGTTTCTAGATTTTTTGATGATGGCCATTCTGACCAGTGTGAGATGATATCTCATTGTAGTTTTGATTTGCATTTCTCTAATGATTAGTGATGTTGAGCATTCTTTCATGTGTCTGTTGGCAATCTGTATATCTTCTTTGGAGAAATGTCTATTTAGGTCTTCTGCCCAGTTTTGTATTGGGTTGTTCGTTTTTTTGTTATTGAGCTGCATGAGCTGCTTGAAATTCTTGGAGATTAATCCTCTGTCAGTTGCTTCATTTGCAAACATTTTCTCCCATTCTGAGGGTTGTCTTTTGGTCTTGTTTATGGTTTCCTTTGCTGTGCAAAAGCTTTTAAGTTTCATTAGGTCCCATTTGTTTATTTGTGTTTTTATTTCCATCTCTCTAGGAGCTGGGTCAAAAAGAATCTTGCTGTGATGTATGTCATAGAGTGTTCTGCCTATGTTTTCCTCTAAGAGTTTGATAGTGTCTGGCCTTACACTTAGGTCTTTAATCCATTTTGAGTTTATTTTTGTGTATGGTGTCAGGGAGTGTTCTAATTTCATACTTTTACATGTATCTGTCCAATTTTCCCAGCACCACTTATTGAAGAGGCTGTCTTTTCTCCACTGTATATGCTTGCCTCCTTTATCAAAGATAAGGTGACCATATGTGCGTGGGTTTATCTCTGGGCTTTCTATCCTGTTCCATTGATCTATATTTCTGTTTTTGTGCCAGTACCAAACTGTCTTGATTACTGTAGCTTTGTAATATAGTCTGAAGTCAGGGAGCCTGATTCCCCCAGCTCCATTTTTCGTTCTCAAGATTGCTTTGGCTATTCTGGGTCTTTTGTGTTTCCATACAAATTGTGAAATCTTTTGTTCTAGTTCTGTGAAAAATGCCAGTGGTAGTTTGATAGGGATTGCATTGAATCTGTAGATTGCTTTGGGTAGTAGAGTCATTTTCACAATGTTGATTCTTCCAATCCAGGAACATGATATATCTTTCCATCTATTTGTATCATCTTTAATTTCTTTCATCAGTGTCTTATAATTTTCTGCATACAGGTCTTTTGTCTCCTTAGGTAGGTTTATTCCTAGATATTTTATTCTTTTTGTTGCAGTGGTAAACGGGAGTGTTTTCTTAATTTCACTTTCAGATTTTTCATCATTAGTGTATAGAAACGCAAGAGATTTCTGTGCATTAATTTTGTATCCTGCTACTTTACCAAATTCATTGATTAGCTCTAGTAGTTTTCTGGTAGCATCTTTAGGATTCTCTATGTATAGTATCATGTCATCTGCTAACAGTGACAGCTTTACTTCTTTTCCGATTTGGATTCCTTTTATTTCTTTTTCTTCTCTGACTGCTGTGGCTAAAACTTCCAAAACTATGTTGAATAATAGTGGTGAGAGTGGGCAACCTTGTCTTGTTCCTGATCTTAGTGGAAATGGTTTCAGTTTTTCACCATTGAGGACAATGTTGGCAATGGGTTTGTCATATATGGCCTTAATTATGTTGAGGAAAGTTCCCTCTATGCCTACTTTCTGCAGAACTTTTATCATAAATGGGTGTTGAATTTTGTCGAAAGCTTTCTCTGCATCTATTGAGATGATCATATGGTTTTTCTCCTTCAAGTTGTTAATATGGTGTATCACGTTGATAGATTTGCGTATATTGAAGAATCCTTGCATTCCTGGGATAAACCCCACTTGATCATAGTGTATGATCCGTTTAATGTGCTGTTGGATTCTGTTTGCTAGTATTTTGTTGAGGATTTTTGCATCTATGTTTATCAGTGATACTGGCCTGTAGTTTTCTTTCTTTGTGACATCTTTGTCTGGTTTTGGTATCAGGGTGATGGTGGCCTCGTAGAATGAGTTTGGGAGTGTTCCTCCCTCTGCAATATTTTGGAAGAGTTTGAGAAGGATAGGTGTTAGCTCTTCTCTAAATGTTTGATAGAATTCGCCTGTGAAGCCATCTGGTCCTGGGCTTTTGTTTGTTGGAAGGTTTTTAATCACAGTTTCAATTTCAGTGCTTGTGATTGGTCTGTTCATATTTTCTATTTCTTCCTGGTTCATTCTCGGAAGCTTGTGCATTTCTAAGAATCTGTCCATTTCTTCCAGGTTGTCCATTTTATTGGCGTAGAGTTGCTTGTAGTAATCTCTCATGATCTTTTGTATTTCTGCAGTGTCAGTGGTTACGTCTCCTTTTTCATTTCTAATTCTATTGATTTGAGTCTTCTCCCTTTTTCTCTTGATGAGTCTGGCTAATGGTTTATCAATTTTGTTTATCTTCTCAAAGAACCAGCTTTTAGTTTCATTGATTTTTGCTCTTGTTTCCTTCATTTCTTTTTCATTTATTTCTGATCTGATCTTTATAATTTCTTTCTTTCTGCTAGCTTTGGTGGTTTTTTTGTTCTTCTTTCTCTAATTGCTTCAGGTGCAAGGTTAGGTTGTTTATTTGAGATGTTTCCTGTTTCTTGAGGTAGGCTTGTATTGCTATAAACTTCCCTCTTAGCACTGCTTTTGCTGCGTCCCATAGGTTTTGGGTCATCGTGTCTCCATTGTCATTTGTTTCTAGGTATTTTTTGATTTCCCCTTTGATTTCTTCAGTGATCACTTCGTTATTAAGTAGTGTATTGTATAGCCTCCATGTGTTTGTATTTTGTACAGATCTTTTCCTGTAATTGATATCTAGTCTCATAGCGTTGTGGTCAGAAAAGATACTTGATACAATTTCAATTTTCTTAAATTTACCAAGGCTTTATTTGTGACCCAAGATATGATCTATCCTGGAGAATGTTCCATGAGCACTTGAGAAAAATGTGTATTCTGTTGTTTTTGGGTGGAGTGTCCTATAAATATCAATTAAGTCCATCTTGTTTAATGTATCATTTAAAGCTTGTGTTTCCTTATTTATTTTCATTTTGGATGATCTGTCCATTGGTGAAAGTGGGGTGTTAAAGTCCACTACTATGATTGTGTTGCTGTCGATTTCCCCTTTTATGGCTGTTAGTATTTGCCTTATGTATTGAGGTGCTCCTATGTTGGGTGCATAAATATTTACAATTGTTATACCTTCCTCTTGGATCGATCCCTTGATCATTATATAGTGTCCTTCTTTGTCTCTTGTAATAGTCTTTATTTTAAAGTCTATTTTGTCTGATATGAGAATTGCTACTCCAGCTTTCTTTTGATTTCCATTTGCATGGAATATCTTTTTCCATCCCCTCACTTTCAGTCTGTATGTGTCTCTAGGTCTGAAGTGGGTCTCTTGTAGACAGCATATATATGGGTCTTGTTTTTGTATCCATTCAGCCAGCCTGTGTCTTTTGGTGGGAGCATTTAATCCATTTACATTCAAGGTAATTATCGATATGTATGTTCCTATTCCCATTTTCTTAAATGTTTTGGGTTTGTTATTGTAGGTGTTTTCCTTCTCTTGTGTTTCTTGCCTAGAGAAGTTCCTTTAGCATTTGTTGTAAAGCTGGTTTGGTGGTGCTGAACTCTCTCAGCTTTTGCTTGTCTGTAAAGGTTTTAATTTCTCCATCAAATCTGAATGAGATCCTTGCTGGGTGGATTAATTAATCTTGGTTGTAGGTTTTTCTCCTTCATGACTTTAAGTATATCCTGCCACTCCCTTCTGGCTTGCAGAGTTTCTGCTGAAAGATCAGCTGTTAACCTTATGGGGATTCCCTTGTGTGTTATTTGTTGTTTTTCCCTTGCTGCTTTTAATATGTTTTCCTTATATTTAATTTTTGACAGTTTGATTAATATGTGTCTTGGCGTGTTTCTCCTTGGATTTATCCTGTATGGGACTCTCTGTGCTTCCAGGACTTGATTAACTATTTCCTTTCCCATATTAGGGAAGTTTTCAACTATAATCTCTTCAAATATTTTCTCAGTCCCTTTCTTTTTCTTTTCTTCTTCTGGGACCCCTATAATTCGAATGTTGGTGCGTTTAATGTTGTCCCAGAGGTCTCTGAGACTGTCCTCAGTTCTTTTCATTCTTTTTTCTGTATCCTGCTCTGCAGTAGTTATTTCCACCATTTTATCTTCCAGGTCACTTATCCGTTCTTCTGCCTCAGTTATTCTGCTATTGATCCCATCTAGAGTATTTTTAATTTCATTTATTGTGTTTTTCATCGTTGCTTGGTTCCTCTTTAGTTCTTCTATGTCCTTGTTAAATGTTTCTTGCATTTTGTCTATTCTATTTCCAAGATTTTGGATCATCCTTACTATCATTATTCTGAATTCTTTTTCAGGTAGACTACCTATTTCCTCTTCATTTGTTAGGTCTGATGTGTTTTGACCCTGCTCCTTCATCTGCTGTGTGTTTTTCTGTCATCTCATTTTGCTTATCTTACTGTGTTTGGGGTTTCCTTTTCACAGGCTGCAGGTTCGTAGTTCCCGTTGTTTTTGGTATCTGTCCCCAGTGGCTAAGGTTGGCTCAGTGGGTTGTGTAGGCTTCCTGGTGGAGGGAACTAGTGCCTGTGTTCTGGTGGATGAGACTGAATCTTGTCTTTCTGGTGGGCACGTCCACGTCTGGTGGTGTACTTTGGGGTGTCTGTGGCCTTATTATGATTTTAGGCAGCCTCTCTGCTAATGGATGGGGCTGTGTTCCTGTCTTGCTAGTTGTTTGGCATAGGGTGTCTAGCACTGTAGCTTGCTGGTCGTTGAGTGAAGCTGGGTCTTGATGTTGAGATGGAGATCTCTGAGAGATTTTCGCCGTTTGGTATTACATGGAGCTGGGAGGTCTCTTGTGGACCAGTGTCCTGAAGTTGGCTCTCCCACCTCAGAGGCACAACCCTGATGCCTGGCTGGAGCACCAAGAGCCTTTCATCCACACAGCTCAGAGTAAAAGGGAGAAAAAATAGAAAGAAAGAGGATAAAATATAGTGAAGTAAAATAAAGCTATTATGAAGCAAAGCTATACAGACAAAATCTTACCCAGAAGCATATACATATACACTCACAAAAAAAGGAAAAGGGGAAAAATTAATATATCCTGCTCCCAAAGTCCACCTCCTGAATTTGGGATGATTCGTTGTCTATTCAGGTATTCAACAGATGCAGGCACATCAAGTTGTTTGTGTAGTTTTAATCCGCTGCTTCTGAGGCTGCTGGGAGAGATTTCCCCTCCTCGTCTCTGTTCGCACAGCTCCTGGGGATCAGCTTTGGATTTGGACCCGCCTCTGTGTGTAGGTCGCCTGAGGGCGTCTGTTCCCCGCCCAGACAGGACGGGGTTAAAGGAGCAGCTGCTTCGGGGGCTCTGGCTCACCCAGGCCGCGGGGAGGGAGGGGTACAGAGGAGGCGGGGCGAGCCTGCGGCGTCAGAGGCCGGCGTGACGTTGCCCCAGCCTGAGGCGCGCCGTGCGTTCTCCCGGGGATGTTGTCCCTGGATCACGGGACGCTGGCAGTGGCGGGCTGCACGGGCTCCCGGGAGGGGCGGTGTGGAGAGTGACCTGTGCTCGCACACAGGCTTCTTGGTGGCGGCAGCAGCAGCCCCAGCGTCTCACGCCTGTCTCTGGGGTCCGCGCTGATCGCCGTGGCTCGCGCCCGTTTCTGGAGCTCGTTTAGGCGGCGCTCTGAATCCCCTCTCCTTGCGTGCCGCAAAGCAAAGAGGCAAGAAAAAGTCTCTTGCCTCTTCGGCAGCTGCAGACATTTTCCCGGACTCCCTCCCGGCCAGCTGTGGTGCGCTAACCCCTTAAGGCTGTGTCACGCCGCCAACCCCAGTCCTCTCCCCGAGCCTCAGCTCCCAGCCCTGCCCGCCCCGGCGGCTGAGCAGACAAGCCTCTTGGGCTGGTGAGCGCTGCTCGGCGCCGAGCCTCTGTGCGGGAATCTCTCCTCTTTTTCCTCTGCGCCCCTGTTGCTGTGGGGTCCGTGCTGATGGCCGCGGCTCGCGCCAGTCTCTGGAGCTCGTTTAGGCGGCGCTCTGAATCCCCTCTCCTCGCGCACCAGGAAACAAAGAGGCAAGAAAAAGTCTCTTGCCTCTTCGGCAGCTGCAGACTTTTTCCCGGACTCCCTCCCGGCTAGCTGTGGCGCACTAACCCCTTCAGGCTGTGTTCACGCCGCCAACCCCAGTCCTCTCCCTGAGTTCCGACCGAAGCCGGAGCCTCAGCTCTCAGCCCCGCCCGCCCCTGCGGGTGAGCAGACAAGCCTCTCGGGCTGGTGAGTGCTGGCTGGCACCGATCCTCTGTGCGGGAATCTCTCCGCTTTGCCCTCCGCACCCCTGTGGCTGCGCTCTCCTCCGTGGCTCCGAAGCTTCCCCCCTCCGCCGCCCGCAGTCTCGCCCGCGAAGGGGCTCCTAGTGTGTGGACACCTTTCCTCCTTCACAGCTCCCTCCCACTGGTGCAGGTCCCGTCCCTATTCTTTTGTCTCTGTTATTTCTTTTTTCTTTTGCCCTACCCAGGTACGTGGGGATTTTCTTGCCTTTTGGGAGGTCTGACGTCTTCTGCCAGCGTTCAGTGGGTGTTCTGTAGGAGCAGTTCCACGTGTAGATGTATTTCTAATGTATCTGTGGGAAGGAAGGTGATCTCCGCGTCTTACTCTTCCGCCATCTTCTTTTCCTCCCCTGTGCATATCTTTTTGTAACTTTTTTTTTTTTTAGTTCCGTGCTATATTTGTGGAACTAAATATATCAACATATTGAGCTATGTTGATACTCATAGCTTTAACTTAATTATTTCAAGTGTAACTATGGCAGTATTGATTTATCCACTTTTTTATTGATAGACATTTAAGTTAATTCAGTATCTTTCTTTATAACAATAGTGCTGAAAATATGCCTTTACACGTCTTTTTACAAACAAATGTAAAAATTTCTCTAAGGTATATTCCCAAGACTTTAATTGATTGCTTGTAGTGTATGTACATCTTAATATTTACTAGAACTTACTAAATTGCCCTCCAAATCGGTGTTACAAACTTATGTTCCTATTAGCAGAGTGCAAGGCTCCACATCTTTCCCAAACCTCAGAATTGACAGATTCTAATTATTGTTTCTCTGTGATATGTGTGAAATGATATGCCATGGTTTTAGTTACATCTCCCTGATTCCCTGTTCCAGAGCATAGAAAAGGAAGAACTTCCTAATTTCTTTGCTGAAGCCCAGTATAATAAAGATAATAAAACTCAACAAAGATATTACATAAAACATAGAAACAAAGGTCAACTTTCTGTATGAATAGAATAGAATTAATAAATACAAAGTTATCAAAATAATTCAGAACACACTGACAGACAACATTTAAATAACTATGTATAGTTTTTTTAATTTTTTTGACATAGGAAAAGCTATATATATTTAATATATACAACTTGATAAACTTGAAGATAAGTATGCACCTGTGAAACCTTCCCCACAATCTATGCCATGAACTTATCCATCACCTCCAAAAGTTTCCTCTTGTCCTTGTATTTATTGTTATTATTATTTTGTTAAGGACATTTAACATAAAATCTAATGTCTTAGAAAAATTTTAACTCTACTACACAATACACCATTGTTAATTGTAGGCAGTATACTGTACAGTAAGTCTAGGACTTATTCATCTTGTATAACCAAAACTTTGTACTCGTTGACTAATACCTCCCCTTTGCCCCCTTCACTCCAGCCAGGCCTGGGCAACCACCATTCCATTCTCTGCTTCTATAAGTTTGAATATTTTGGATTCTTAGTAAAAGTGGTGTTATATAGTATTTGTCCTTCTATCTATTTTATTAGCATAATGTTTTCTAGATTCATCCATGTTGTTGCAAACAGCAGGATTTCCTTCTTTTTTAAGGGTGAATAATATTCCATTGCACGTATATACAATAGTTTGTTTATCCATTAATAGCCATGGACATGTAAGTTGCTTCCATGTCTTGGCAATTGTGAATAATGTTACAGTGAACATGGGGGTGCATATAGTCTTTTTGAGATCCTGATTCCAATTCTTTTGGATATATGCTGAGAAGCAAGATTGCTAGATCATATGGTAGTTCTATTTTTTTATCTTTTTGAGGGACATCCATACTGTTTTCCATAGTGGGTGCACCAATATGCATTCTTAGAAATGATGTACAAAGTTTCCCTTTTCTCCAAATCCTCACCAACATTTGTTATCTTCTGTTATTTTGATAGGAACCAACCTGAAATGTATGAGGTGATATCTTGTGGTTTTGATTTGTATTTCCCTGATGATTAGAGACGTTGAGCACCTTTTTCTATATCTGTTGGTCATTTGTATATCTTCTTTAGAGAAATGTCTATTCAGTTACTTTGCCCATTTTTAAAATTGGGTTATTTGTTTTTTACTCTTGAGTTGTAGGAATTCCTTATATATTTTAGATACTAACCCTTTATCAGATATATGGTTTGCAAATATTTTCTCCCTTTCCATAGGTTACATTCTTATAAAGAATGGGAGGTATTAAAACTAGAAAAACGATTAAAAACTGTCATCTCCTTCAGATGATATAATTATACACATGGGAAACCAAGTGAGGCAATTAAAAATATTAAAAACAGAATGATAATGTAGTTAGTTTCACCCAAAATTAATCTAAACATTCCACAGTTTTCTGATCACAAATGAACCTTATTACATAATATAACAGATACATAATTTATAATAACAAAAAGTATACTATCTAGAAATAAATTTGTGCAGAAATATACAATATATGTATATAAATTAGTAAAAGTGGAATAATGATATCCAGCACCAAATATTAAAACACATTATACAGTGACAGTAATTAAAAGAGTATAGTCAACTATGTACCAATGACAAAATTTAGAGATTAGAAAGGGAGTCAAATAAATGTTTTTTATTTATCTGTTAAAACTCTAGATTCAAGAGGATGATTTATTCAAAAGCAATATTGGAGTAACTACTAAAACTCTTGGCAAAAATTTTATTCTTAAAAAATAAATTACATATTCCACTTCTGTCATGAAAAACGAATTTGGTCTGGATATGTGTTTCTTCCAAAAATAACTTTAAAATTGAAATATATAATACATATATATATTTCAATATATATTTTTATATATACTAGAAACCAAAGAGCAGAAAATATTAAAAGCAACCATGGAGAGAAAAAGCAACCATGGAGACAAAAAGATATATTACATTCAGGAGAACAGCAATATGAATGACAGTTGACTTCTTAGAAACCATGCAGACCAGAAGAGAAGAGAATGACATCTTTAATTTGCTATAGAAACAGTCAATCCAGAATTCTATATTCAGCAAAAATATTTTTCAAAATTAAGGATAAAGTAATAACCTCACTAATCTTTCTGAATTCTCTGGTATAAACTAAATATGATAAAAAAAAAAAAAGCCCATTGCATAATCAACTGATAAGGTCTATGCTGCCAGAGGATTCTGCTTGTAAATGTATCAAGAAAACTATATTAACCTTTAAAATTAAGCTAAAACTGAAGCAGTAACTTTTGCCACTCTCTGTCAGTCAATGTGCTGGATATGCTATTTTCCTCCATACCCATTCTCCACTATTTTTCACCCTTCTGTCTGCCCTGAGATGTTGATCTTTACAGATGGTATCAACAGGCTCACTTGCCTTCCAGCTTTCAGTTGAATTCAACCGGTGGAAGATACCAGTAGGAGAGTGGGCTATGAGTTACCATGTCTTTATTCCTCCATCAAAGACCAGGCTCCTTGATGTAGCCATCTCCTATAGCTATAGCTCTCTTTCAGAGTTCTGGTGATTTTTCCTATTGTGTCTTCCTCAGAAGAGTAAGAGTATAAACTCCCTGCTAGCAGCAGAGTACTTCACCGTCCTTTGTAGTTTTCTCTTAATACTGCTCATACCTTTGTCAACAGTATTTCTTTAAACTACCCTCAGTTATCCTATTTATTACATCACCTTTTTTTTCTTATATAAAAACCTGGAAGGATACTGTCAAGG
Source organism: Balaenoptera borealis (assembly GCF_965194805.1). Lineage (NCBI taxonomy): Eukaryota > Metazoa > Chordata > Mammalia > Artiodactyla > Balaenopteridae > Balaenoptera > Balaenoptera borealis. The sequence continues at coordinate 95,372,524 of NC_138874.1, forward strand.
TTCTTATTTGCAAATAACAGGAAGCAATGATGGAAGTTTGAAGCAAAACGGCAATTACTAAGCTCGCACCATCAGAGGGCTAGAAGGCCAGGGATACTGGCTAGTGTAGTCTACCATTAAAATTTATCCCTGAATAAACCAGTATTAATGTCTACAGGGTTCTTCTAAGATCCATCATACTCTTTCTCGCTCCCACTGTGTAAAAGCAAGCCTAAATCCCTTGATGAAGGGAATCAACCACCCTGTGTAGCGCTGTACATTCTCCCATCATTTTCCCTGGTTGAGAGAACCTGGCCAGGGGGCAGTCTCAGCTTCATTTCAGTGGAATCGTTTTTTTTTTTTTTTTTTCTTATGGTAGAAGAGTTCTTTCTTGAGTATGGATATTTTTAAGCCAACAAAGTCCAGTAAAAAGAAAACAAATATTTTTTTCTAGCATTGTAAGTGCATCTTTATCTAGAATAATGAGAACTGCATTCTCCTCTATGCTTGTATTCTGCCTTTGAGAGAAATAGTACCCAATGTCTTGTGTCTTTCACTGTGATTTCTTTGGTCAGAGCCTATGGAGTATCAGATATTATTATGGTAAGTTATGAGATTTCATGGAAAATGATGTTGACAGAAGAATGGCAAGCACAAAAGGAATAACCAGTTTTAAAATTATGTCTGTTCTGGTGAAGACAAACTGTTCAACTCTCCAAGATGGAAAGGGCGTAATACAATACCCTTTGCACTATGGCTCGAGGGTACAATATTGTTTGAGTAATCTGGTGTTGGTTGCTGCAATCACAAAATCAGGCATTCAAGTAGGCTGGGCCCATCAAAAACAACTAAGATGTTCTGTCCAACTCTTTCTGCTTGAAAGTCATCCAGTGACTAGGTTCTTTAGGATAACAGGAGGCAGTGTTCTAGAACCTTTAGGTTCCTCTGATTCTTGTGAGATAAAGGCAACTTCAGGATTTGAGAATGGGGTTTAGAAAAAGCTGTGTCATAAATGCAAAACAAGACAAAATCAACATAGAGAAGAGGCTGAACCTGGCCTTCCTTAGAAGAAATTCACATAGAATAATTTTTTCTTATTCATTTAAGAAAGATTAGAGATAAGTCACAAGGGCACTACAGTAGCAGTTAAATATGTTGTTGATGGATATTTATTTTAAAATTCTGTACCTGTCGTCAGCTATACGATCTTCATACTGTAGCCTTTCCCAATCTCCATTTTATTATTAGTGAATGGGCAAAACTGCAATTCCTGCCTTACAAGATGGTTTCTATAAAGTTCTTAACACAGGGCATGGTACATTCTAAGGGTTCAATAATGGTGACTATTGTTTTTAAGAAACTGTAAGTTCTCTGAAAAATAAATTAAAACTGAAGTTTCCGTAACTTAAATTAAAAAAAATAACACATTGATAGAATAAGGATGGTTGATGTATAATCCAGAAAAAAAAAAAAAAAAAAAAAACTCTGAAGGAGTAAATTCTCCAGTTTCTAAGATGAGAAGCATTCTATTTATTTGCTCTAAGTTTTCTGGTTATTGGAGATGTATATTTCATCACTGGGCACACCAGTTTTTTCCATAGTTAGGATAAAATTTCTCTAAATATTTAAATGTTTCTCATTATTCCACACAATATTCCACAGGTTACAACTTTTAATTTGAAATCCCCCGAAATCTGAAAACTGAATTCTCATTCCCTCCCTCCCTTCCCTTTCTCCCCTTGGTAATTTTTCAGGAAATTTGTTTGTTTGTAAAATCTGACCTTGTTTATGTGAAACTCTTTTTACTCATTATCCCTCCCCCACTCCACCCTTGCCACAGAACTCATTGGGGATGTTGAATAAGCTACACAAAAAGTACTAAATCACCATTCAAACACCCTAAAAATTCTAAATTCCAAAACACATCCGGTACCAATGGATTGGGACAAAGCCGTGTAGACTCACCTACTTTTTTAGGTGCCATGACACTGGAATTGGATTATCCATAAAAATGGATAAAATTATTTTAGATACTGGAAAAGTAAGAATTCTGTTTAAACAGTGGGTCATATTCCCTGATTAACTGATAAATTCTCATTTCTGGTTCTGCCAAGCTGATAGCCCTCACTTCAGGCTTTGCCCCACTCAGGAACTTTCCACATTGGCTATTCCTATTTGACTGAGTTCCACTCTTCATTGAGTCTGTATATCCAGCCTTTACCCTGGAGACATTCTCCTCATGATTCTCCACCTCGCCCAACAGCAAGGTGGTAGCAGCAGTACCGGGGACTTCTATAACAATTGACTGAATGATTCTCCAGATGGGGTGCTGTCACTGATACCCTAGCACTGCATCTGCAACAAGCTCACTTTGGTTTTCTGTGCCAGCTTTCTTCTTTTCCTCTTTACTTAGAAAACTAGACTACTTACTTAAGTAGGATTTCTAGAATTCTGAAATGTAGCCCTGTAAAATTAAATCTTCAGATTGGTTCTTCAGTGAAATTGAAAACTCATATGTGCACTTGCATATCCCTTAGCCAAAAATGAAGTTCTATAGTTCCTTTCAGATGGATGGGCAATGAATGAAGAGATAAGTCAATTAAAATCATAACTGTAGTAATGAAAATAATCATGGTGCTCAGAATATCGGCTTCAATAGTAGTGACAGTAATTACAACTGCTGTGGCCACCTCCACACTGGTTACCATGTTCTCAGCTCGTATGTATGTGCCAGATACCGTGCAAGGTGCTTTACAGATATTATCCCTGACACTGCTACATAAACAATTAAGCCCATTTTACTTATGGGAAAATGATGTTTTCAGAGTACAAGTAAATTTTCTAAGTTCATGTGGCCATTAGATAATGAAGCCATGTTCTGAAGACGGGTGTATGAGAATAAAGCTGGTACTCACCCTGCCATTTTATTTTGTTTATTTTGTTTTAGCTTGTCTTATGTAACTTTGACTTTGGTTATGGGACTTTATAAATTATTTTTTCATGCTTTCTTGCCTCCATGCCCCCACCTGTGGAGTAAGCCTCTCAGCACTTCTATTTTCTTTGCAATGCACCTCTGTCCATTGAGCTTCTGAACACAGGGTTCTGAACACAGCTGTTGTTAAATAAATATTTGTTAACAAACTGTCACTCTTTTATTCATGTAAAACATTACCACAGCGTTCACTACTCTGCCAATTACCTTGTTTCAAGTCTCAAAGTCACTCCATAAATTAAAGCTTGACATGGGGCTGACACAGTCTACCAAAGCTTTGTTCATTTTCTCAACTAAAAATGGTGAAAAGCACCAGTGAAGTTCTTAAGGAGAAAAAAGAAAACAAAGAAAATGATTTGGGGCTAAGTAGGTAAACACAAAACTCAAAGCTTATGGTAGTCTAGCTAAAGAAAGGAAAGAAAAACAAGCAAATAAGTAAAAGGTTTGTAAATGAAAATATGCAATGAGGGATTAAAACAGTTTGACATTTCTCTAAGTGAAAACACTGCTGGTCTATTATACCAAAGGAAGAAGGTAAATACGTATTTTCTTCACTTCTAGTTTTTAGCTAATGCCGAGAAATGAAATTATATTTGCTGAAGAACTCAGAGACTGCTGGCAATATTTTCACTTGGGTTATTAAAAAAAAAAAAACTCTTTGAAAAGAAAAGATTTTACCCCAGCCATGGCTCTTTTTAGAAAACTGCAGCTTTTAAAATTAAAGTTCAACAGATGATTTTAAAGTTTGAAATTAATTTTTAAAGTTATGTAATTTTTAGTGTCTTGTTGACTGATATTTCCCACTCAGGATGAGAGATTAAGGAAAGGTGTCACAAGACAAATCATAAATGACACTCTGGAACAGCCAACTTTGATCAAAAAGAAATAAGAGAGAGAAAAATCTGCTTTGGCCTGTCTGTACAGCTTGATCAACACGTTGGTCCCAGGTAGCTGGGGCGTGTAAGTCAGACTTGAGGCTGGCATTTGGCCCATCAGTCCCAGTCTCTTCAAAATTAAGGCCAGCTCTTTAATAAGTCCCACTCTAATCCTATCGTTATTCAACTCTCTTCCAAACAATATAAGGTAAGATAAAGAGCTAGAAACTGAAAGAGCTGTGCAAGAAAAAATGTTGTATCTAAGCAAGAAATATCCAATGAAAATAATTCTTTCACACTAAATCCTAGGTCTTTATTTGAAAATACAAAAGCACAAATAAAAAACCTTACTCCTCAACACAATTACCTGGTCTCTCTCTCTCACTTGGAGAATTAGCAAATGGTAATAATGAAGCCAAAAAGCTACTTTATTTGAAGTTAGAAGAAAGTTGCGCTCTTATGGTATATAAGCCTCTGTGAATTGACTAAAACACAGAATGGACCATTTGAAAACATTATGAAGTTTGAGAGCCATTATCTGTGTGTGAGTCTGTAAGGTGTGAACAGTTAATAAAATAAGGCACATACATTTAATAGGATAACCATGAAATATAGACGTTTAGAGAAGTTTATATGTAGAAATATAAAGAAGCAACAGAACATGAATACTTAACATACCAGATGCCCTGCCGGGTACATTTTTGAACCTTGAGTGTGGCCTAGGTGATGTGTCTTAGACCAGTGATTCACAACAGTGGCAATTTCCCACTGTCTACCCCCTCCCATCCCAGGAATATTTTTGGCTGTCAAAACTGGAAGGAGGGCAGGGATTGTGTGTCACTGGCATCTAATGAGTAGAAACCAGGGTTATTTCTAAGTGTCCTACAATGCATGGGGCAACTCCCCAAATTAAAGAATTATACAGCCCCCAAATATCAAGAGTTATGAGGTTGCAAAACCCTGGTTTAGACAAAATTCCAAATAGGCTGGGAAAAATAAGAGAAAACCATTGCAATGAGGCTTGCTTCACCTTCTACTCTCCAGCTCCTTTGTAAAATAAATAAGAAAACTGTGTCAAGACATCAGAGGCTAACAGATCCAGAGCCAGAAAAATCATGTCCTGTAGGTGCCCCAGATGAATTCAGGGCATGTGTAGTTCAACCTAGCTAAATCTTTCCTAATCAGCCAGGGAGTTAGTTAGTGTCCAAAATCAGCTTTCCTCAGAAGCTCTGCAGTCCTCAAACCTCTGACTTCTAAGCTCCTGTAGAAAACAGCATCTCTCAAATCCTTTGAACTACATGATTTACTTTGCTTATTTAGTTGACCATCCACATGCCCAAGATCAGGGCATTTCTCATCTCATTTGAAAGTATATAAGGAGCATTGCCCAAGCTACCACCAGTGCTGTCTATTTCGATCCCAGACCCACTGCGTGGGGAGATGAGAAGCAGTGAGTAGCTACAGAGGGGAAAGCACCACAGTGAGTGCGGGGGCATGGTTAATTACACTGTTGTGGCGTGCTCTCTCCAGCTGAGTCCCAGTGCCACAACAAGCCATTATTTTCAGCAGAAATAATGAAATTAAATCATCTGAAATTAATTAATTCATCTGAAATCCTGACACGAGCTGCCTCTTCAGTATAGAGCAATTAGCTGATGCCCTTTGCTGTTGACAGGGTATGAATGTATTCTGTTGGGGGGTGGGTGTCATCCTCTGTATATCACACAGCAGTAAGCTCAGCGTCCTTGCCTGACCTCTGTCAGATCCAGCACTGAGCTCAAATAAAGTTAATCTCTCCAATGGCAAGAGTAGAGAAGAGGAAGAGAAAGATGTAGGAATAGATCTTTCCTAAGAGGGATTTCCATCTTTTTACACTGCCATTGCACAAAACACCATAAGAAAACCATGTCATGACATCAAGTGGAGTTTTATATTCCACTGAATTTCTTGCCTAGATCTAAGGAGTTGAGAAATTGATTAGAGCAGGTCCTGGGCAAGCTAAGATCCAAAGTTAAGGAAAGTGTCACGGTCTATTCCTGGAAATGTAAGGAACAAGGTGAGAACAAGTGCAGCAGTAAGTTGAAGTTATATGACTTTATGGTAGTGCTTCTCAAACTTTGGTGCACTTTAGAATCACCCAAGGAACTTTTATAAACACTGAATGCCCAGGACCAGCCATGGGGATTGTGGTTTAATTGATCTGGGATGAGACCCAATTATCTGTGTTGTTCAAATGTTTCCCAGATGATTCCAATGTGCAACTAGACTTGAGGATCACTGGAACAGTGTGGGCCCTGGCAAGGAGCAAGGGCATCACTTTGGAACTTTTTAGCAAAAATTATTGGGTTCCACCCCACACCTGCTGAATCAGAAACTCTATGGGTTGGACTCAGCAATCTGTGTCTTACCAAACTCATCAGGTCATCCTGATGTGCACTAAAGAACTGCATATTAGAACAATGAGTTGCTTTGTTTCTTTAACTTCCTCTACCCTCCTATTTAGGTGTATTGGTCCTGGGGGTGTCCTAGTCTTGGCACTGTTTTTTTGTTTTGTTTTGTTTGTCTTTAAAAAAAAAATTATTGGAGTATAGTTGATTTACAATGTTGTGTTAGTTTCAGGTGTACAGCAAAGTGATTCAGTGATACATATATTCATTATTTTTCAGATTCTTTTCCCATATAGGTTATTACAGAATATCAAGTAGAGTTTCCTGTGCTATACAGTAGGTCCTTACTTATTATGTATTTTATATATAGTAGTGTGTATATGTTAATCCCAAACTCCTAATTTATCCCTCCCCCCCATATTTCTCCTTTGATAACCATATGTTTGTTTTCAAAATCTGTGAGTCTGTTTCTGTTTTGTGAATAAGTTCATTTATATCATTTTAAAAATTAGATTCCACATATGAGTGATATCATATGATATTTGTCTTTGTCTGAATTCCTTCACTCAGTATGATAATCTCTAGGTACATCCATGTTGCTGCAAATGGCATTATTTTGTGGTTTTTTTTACAGCTAAATAATATTCCAATGTATATATGTACCCCATCTTCTTTATCCATTCATCTGTCGATGGACATTTAGGTTGCTTCCATGTCTTGGCTGTTGTAAATAGCGCTGCAATGAACACTGGGGTGCAGGTATCTTTTCAAATTATAGTTTTCTCCAGGTATATGCCCAGGAGTGGGACTGCTGGTTCATCTGGTAGTTCTATTTTTAGTTTTTTAAGGAACCTCCATACTGTTTTCCATAGTGGTTGTATTGGCAATGTATTTTAAATCTCCCCCGAGTTGAAACATATTTCTCTAACCTTTACAACTGGGACCATGTCAACTCTATATGTTAATCCTGGTCTCATATTTGAGCCAATACCATCCCTAGATCCAGCTTAAAATGAATAGTAATGATAATGGTTAGTTACTAAATATTAAAATCACAAGGGCTCCTTGCTTTCAAGTGATAGCTTCATCCCAACCATATACAAAGATCTCATCAACTTCGTCCTCCACTTTTCCTTAAGGGGAGTTGCTTGGAAGGAGACACAATTCTTTCAGATAGAAAGATGATTATTTAGCTATTCACTAAGGGTCAGGGACCCTCTCTTATTTGGAGGGGCCTGGAAGTTATAGCTACCCTACTCTTCTTGATCCACAGATAAAAAAAAAAAATAACAAAGAAGATAGATTACCCACAACACCATGTGTTGTGGCTGACTGGAAGGAAAACAGCATGAGATTTGGGTGTTGAGGGAACTTTCCTGAAAAGTAGAACACCATAAAATGAGAACTGAGTAAAAATGTCTCCTTTTCTACTCAGTGAGGATTACTAAAATAATGCCAGAGGCTGTCGGCACTGGACAAAAACTTGAGATTCACCAGGAGAGTTTCAACTGCAAGGATTAAAAGACATGTGTTTCCTGTTGTTGGCTGGGGGTCAGTGAGGTGGTGCTAGGAAGGCATATCCTCCCAGGCTCTAGATTTTAGAAAGCAGGAGCAGGCAGAAATGCTGGTGATTGGCCTGGGTTGAGTAATGAGAACTGCACTCCTTAAGAAGAGAATATTTCCCCTCTGGCTTCCTTGTAGAATAGATGTGAAGCTCCAGGAATCAGTGACTGCATCCTAGCAAGGGTCCTAATTATTGCTGTGAGAGTCAGTGCAGTCATGAATGGTTCTGTCGGGAAGTGTGGGTAGAACACATTGTGTGTTTGTTACTATGCACGTGCCACCAGATTACAGAAGTCTCATTTCTGACAACAGATTAAATAAAAATTAAAACAAAACAATCATTGAGTTTGCTGCCTGGCATTATACTTTTATGAAAACAGATGGGTGAACATAATCTCTCAGAGGAACTCATCCAGGCTGAGGCACTTTCTTCAAGCTGCAGGTGTAGACATTTCGAGAGCCCCCTGGGTCTCCTTTTGAAGAACAGAAGCAAAAGCAAAACCTAACGGAGAGAATTGTACCATATATGGTTCCCTGCAAAACTGTTCTAACGATGAGTGAAGAGAAAGATAATCTGTTTATATTTCCATATTACATGGGTGGAACATGAAGATTCATGTCTATTTGATTGATTGATTCTTCATATCAATCAAAAGTTTTAACTGTGCTTTAAACTTTCTTGTACATGTACAGGCTTACGTGCCACCTATCTGAACAGCCCCCAAATTATAAGGGGCCATCAAAGAAGGAAGGGAATTCTAGTAGATTAGGCATGGTTTTATAGATTATGGACTCTGCAAACAGAAAAACATCTCTTTGAATCCTGCCTTTATAATTTATTAGCTTTCCTACCTTGGGTGATATTCAACTTTCTGTTAGTTTCCTCATCTACCAAGTTGGACTGTTTTAAGAATTAAGTAAGCTAATACCTGTAAAACAATAAGCTCCATGGCTATTATATAAATGTGTAAATGTTGTTGATGGTGATGAAAATTTGGGGGGAAGAGATTAAATTAGAGCTTTCAAATCCTTAAGCACCTACCAGGAATTATGACGATAATCTGTTTTATTTACATTAATATAAATGACACATCTACTGAGAACACAATAATCTAAGTCAGCACAACTATATTTTAATAGTTGTACTTTCAGGAACTTTGATATGTTGCAGGTCTGGTTAAATTATCTGAAACTTGAACCTATAAATTTGAATGCTGATCTAACAGTTAATCTAGAATATGTACAGAGAACACTTTGCGGAGGAAAAAGACACAAGCTCACTTTTGGAATAACATTTCACTCTCTTCTCTACATAAGTTAAGTTACTTCTGGGAATCTATTTTTAATGTGTCATTCTGATTTTCTTGTTGCTGCTTGTATTAAGTAATGTGTTACTCCCACATGTTCATGACCTTTGAAAAGGAAGTACATATTAACTACTATTCTAAACTGTACCCTTGCAGACACCCTAAAAGTCGCTGTTGTTTCTAATTAATTCAGTCAAAATTTATTGAAGTCTTACAAATTTTCAATGTAATGGGATGTAAAAGGATGGCAGGACATGGTCCCTTTCCTAAAGAAACTTATTTCCTAAGATACATATAATACAAGGCAGAATAGGATCAGAACTATAGATGTATAGAGAGCACTGGAAATTAAAGGAAGGACAAATGGCTTCAACCTGGTAAGATTAAAAATTACAAAATGAAAGATAAAGAGTTTTAAGGAGCTTTGAAAGAAGAGTGTGGATTATTCTAGGTGATGCAGAGGAGGAATATATAGGAAATTCTCACATCGGGAAGAGCAAAGGTATGGAAGTGGGAGAGAACAATCATGAATTCTAATAAAACAGTCTAGTTTGCTGGATATAGAGGTTACATTTCAGACCATCCAAGTTGGGATTAGATTATAAAAAAATATAGTAAAACAGTGTTCACCAAAAGCCAGCAAGTGATGAGAAAACTTAAAGATGTAAGTTGGAGAATGATCAGTTTCACTTTAAGAAGATGATGCTGGAATCTACAGATAGGATGTCTTAGTGTCAAGTGCATAGTATTTCAGGCAAGAGGTGATGGGGTCAAAGCTAAGGGAATAATATGGAGGTAGAGACATAGAGAAGGACAAAAAGCCCTATGTTTTGGTGATTGAGAGATGATTCAGAGAGAAGAGAGTGAGTGAGAAATAAGACAACTTCCAAGTTTCATTAATGACCTTTTCTTCCCCACTCATCCTTTTGGTCAGGAACTGGAGATTATGTGAAGAAGGGAAGCTACATGTAAAAGTCCTTCTGGGTATCTTCAGGGATGCTTAGCAGAAACTGGTTGAAAAGATGTGAATTTCAGGGAAGAGTTGGCAGCACTACAGAACTATTTATACATTTAGGGTTTCTCAACAGACAGAGGAGAGTTGAAGCCAGAAAAGATTCATCACCAAAGGATAGTGTATCGGGCTACCTTTCTTATAGGTTTTGGAAACACAAGGCTCTCAAAATAAAGGTCTAGTAAATAGTGTTCAATGCTGAAAAGTGAGGGAAGACATTAAGGTAACAGAAAATACAAGTAAAAATAATGACACTATAATAGTGCTGCAAATCAAGAAAGGCAGCCAGCAGCAGATCATTTATTTTGAGTAAATATTGGAAGATAGGGAGAAGATGAAGTCAGACTGAAAGGTGAAATGAAGCAGGGGGGAACTCACAGTCACCTGGTGAGATGCTAAACTTCAAGTCGGAGAACATACAGAGCAGAAGTGGGCCTTGGGCAATGCTCAGGGTAACTGACTGAACTGTTCTCAAAACAGCTGAGCTAGTTATGTGTATCCTCATCTCACTACCCATGTGTTCATGCACATGGGAATCTGGCCCCTTGACAGAAATCTTTAGTGTTCCTTGCCAAAGAAAAACGTGTGATCTTTCTGGAAAAGAGTCCAAGTGTGGGTGACAAGGTCTGAGACAGCACGTAATCCAGACCTTATATAAGGCCATGGTGAGGGAGAGGGTTGGTAACTCCACCATCCAGAGTGAAGTATTACTTAGTCTAGAAATTGTGGGCATCTGCCTGCCTTTCTTTTCCACACCAAGCATCCTGCAGAGAAGACTGGCTGTGGTCCTGTCCAGTTATAAAAAAGCAATTTGACTTCTGATTCATTTAACGAAATCTCAAATCAGCTGAGTCAAAGTAACAGAGAAAGAATGAGGGATGGATGAAGAAGATGGAGGGAGAATGAAGATAAGGTGATAGCGCTGTGGAAAAAGGGAGGGAAAGGTCGAGACTGAGGGGAAGGTGGATGGAATTCGAGAAGCGGTCACAGTATGGTTGTGCTCATGCTTTGGCGTGCATCAGAATCACCTGCGCAGGTTGTTGAACCAGCTAACGCTGGGCTCCACCCCCAGAGTACTTGATTCAGTGGGTCTGAGTTAGGACCTGAGCATGTGCTTTCCTAACAAGTTCTTAGGCGATGCTGACCCAAGGGCAAGTTTTGAGAAACAAGGGTCTAGGAAATTGGGAAGTTTTAGCTTGGGGGAGATCACTGTGAGCCAGAAGTAGGGGAGGCTGATTTAATAGGCCTGAATTTAAGGAGCTGGTAAAAAGGTGGTCAGAGGGGCAAAGCGGCTGGTAAAGAGTAAGGACTGGACAGCCCCTTGAACATTGTATGTATTTTCTATTGCTGCTGTAACAAATTACCAAAACTTAGTGGATTAAAAATGACACAAATTTATACCCTTATGGTTCTGGAGGTCAGAAATCCAAAATCAGTTTCACTGGGCTAAAATCAAGGTGTCAGCAGGACTGGCTCCTTCTAGAGAGTTTGAAGGGAGAATCCATTTTCTTGCCTTCTTTAGCATCTAGTGACCAGCTAGGAGTATTCCTTGGCTTGTGGCCCCTACTTCCATCTCAAAATGTATCACTTTAATCTCTGCTTCCATCATTACATACCCTTCTCCTCTGAATCTGACTCCTTCTGTTCTGCGATGATTACTCTGCACTCACCTGGATAATCAAGGATGATCTCCCCATCGCAAGATCCTGAACTCAATCACATCAGCAAAGTTCCTTTTACCCAGTCGGGTAATGTTCACAGGTTCCAAGGATTAGGATGTGGACATATTTGGTGGGGAGCATTATTCAGCCTGCCAAAAAAAATGTTAAATAAAGTGGTCTTTCCTTTGTGCAGCCCTCTACACAGGGTCTACACTGCCACCCTGAACTGAGATATGAAACAAAATCACATCAATCTCTAAACATCCAGAAGTCATCTAGCTCTCTCCCCACCTCACCTCAAGGCATGTTTGTTCTTAAATTATCAAAGTACCTCTTCTATGTTTCAAAGTACCTCTTCTATGTTTCAAAGTAGCAGTATCCATACACTATTCAGGTGATTCCAAATACAATGCAACTTAAATCCAGACCTCATCTAACTGAAACACTCACTTTTAACTTTATTTGTGTATTTATTTATTTTTGGCTACGTTGGGTCTTCGTTGCTGCGTGTGGGCTTTCTCTAGTTGCAGCAGCGGGAGCTACTCTTGGTTGTGGTGCGCGGGCTTCTCATTGCGGTGGCTTCTCTTGTTGCAGAGCATGGGCTCTAGGTGTGTGGGCTCAATCGTTGTGGTGCACGGGCTTAGCTGCTCTGCGGCATGTGGGATCTTCCTGGACCAGGGCTCGATTCCGTGTCCCCTGCATTGGCAGATGGATTCTTAAACATTATGCCACCAGGGAAGTCCCGAAACACTCACCTTAGACAAAAGTTTTCCTTCTCTAAATAAAGAGTAAATGATAAAACAAACAAGTAACCCTTTTTGGTGGACTTTATTAATAACTTTCAGGGCCCAGTTCAAAAACAGCTATCTCTGCTATACCTACATTTAATGATAATGAAAAGGACATGACCGGAAGAGAATGCTTAAGCATTTGAAAAGTCCTCAGATATCATTATTGAACTTATTAAGGCAAGAGTAAGGAACTCACCCAATTGTCAGCAAATCTTCTGCTTTTTGGATCATTATTTTCTGGAAAGTTTGTCTCATGTACACATCAAACTGACTTCCCTTATTCCAGGTAAGAAACTGGCCATGAGATATTTGTATGCTGTTTATTCTTCCCTTCTCCATATGTCATACCCACTTCCTAACATTCTAGGTAACAGATCCTTTCTGTCCAATCCTGCTATTTTGAGTTTGCTCTCTCCTAAAGAAGACATAAGAGTGCCTGGATAAATGTTTTGTATAACATAATCCCACATGTAAAACATCTGACCCCTATACTCTGTCAGATGGTAAAATATGGCTGCTCATGAAAGGCTATGTTGTACAATGGTTAGGAACGAGAACTCTGTAGTGTCATACTGTCTAATTTGAATTCTCACTCAGTCCCTTGCAAGCAATGCCATTTTAGACAAGTAATAACTTTACTTTTTTGGGCCTCATTTCCTCTTATGCAAAATAGAGATAGTCACCACAGTTACTTCATAGAGTTGTTGCAGAGATCAAATGAGATGAATCCTAAAAACTGGCATATAGCAGATGCTCAAGAAATATTGACTCTGAATTTTAAAGCTGGGATTGATATATTTTGAACATCTTTAGACCTCCATAACTGGTGCAATGTGTTAATTAGTAGCTTACCCTGTGATCGTAACCATAGCACTAGAGTAACTGCAGTCATCAATTCCTTTCACCAAAGAGCACATTACACATTTTAAAACATTGTTCAGATTCCCCAAAACAAGTTACAGATAGTTGCCATCATTTAAAATGATGTGATGAGTTCACAACACATCTGTGTGTATTTTCAGAATGACAAAATACAGCCTTTGTACAATAATATAAAATCCTTACTTGCTTCTCCTCACATATAAAAAGCAAGCGTGTACTTCAATCTCCTACATGAGAAATATATTTCACCACAACAATATAAAGATACAGAAAATCTAGGAGAGGAAATTAGTATTTAAATAGTAGCTGTCATCCAAAACTATCAGAGCATACCACAATTCCTTGATGTTTTTTATTATCTTTAAGTTATGACAATATTTTATTGCTTAAAATGAATCTTTTAAAAGACTGGCCTCTCAGTAAAATCAAGAGAAGGAAATAATCAGATATGATTTTCTCCACTTTCCAAACAAGAAAATTGAAGACATGGTGAAGTTATCCAACCCAAACAGGATCAAAACTTTTCATGGTATAGCAATGCACCCTTAAAACTTGGAAATAGGTATTATCAATGAGGACACAGTGAAAAATGTATTTGAATGATGAATTTTATGGATTTCCTTGCTCTCAATTTGTTTGTAGATAAATATAACCTCTTTGTTAAGGCTTATGGCAAGTTTCGCCTATACCTTTACAGTTTAAGTTCAAGTGATCAGCAAAGGGGTTTAGCTAGACTTTCATTGCCTGCAGTTTAAGAGGTGGGGAAAATAAAAGAAGTATTTGATATTGTTTGAGTCCATTTCTTGATCTCTACTAAATTCCCCAGTGGCCTGACATCTTAAATTACCATCATTTCTAACTTGGTTTTCTAAAATTGAACTAATGTGGAATCAAAAGAAAACTGAAGTAAAGTGGTTCCCAATTAAGTAGAACCAGAAACCCATGCTATATTTTGGGGAGGAAAACCTTACATTATAAGACTACTGTGCCTGTCTGTCATGTTTATTGGTAAGTAATTTTATAATGTGAATCTTTTCTCCCCAACATGTTACATGGATTCCTGATGTTAGTTAATTGGGAAACACTTACTGCAGTTTTCTTGTGATTCCAGATTAGCTCAATTTCAGAAAATACCAAAACTCGGGGCTTTGTAATCTGACATCACTGTATGGTCTCCTCCCTGCTCCCATTTCCCTTATTTCCTTGAATTAGTATTTAAGGGCTCCCATATGAATCTGTGCCCCTCATATTATAGAAGAATGACAGACACACAAGCTAAACATCTTAAATGTAGGTAGCTCAGTGTGTTACCCAACCCAGGGGCATGTGCACATTATAGAGAATCAACAGAGCACAGTGCTTATCCTAAAGTTATGAACGAGAGAGGAGAGAATTTAGGCATCAGGTTCAGGACAAAGTGGAGTAGTAAAAAATTCAGTGGATTCGGATTCAGACCCTAGGTCTACCTAGCCCTAGTTTATCTCCTACTAGCTGTGTGCCTTGGCAAAGTCACTTAATTCTCATGATCTTTAGATTTCAATTCTGAAAAAAAGCCTAATCTTTTGTTCCATCCTATGTCCATAATCATTTTATACAAATATAAATGTAAGTATTTATAGCATTTAATATATGTTTATAAATAACTATTATAGATATAAATGTACTTTTAAGTACTTATGACTATCTAGTGTTATCCCTATGCTAGTGGAGAAATGTACTCAACATCCTATGCTAGTCACCTTATGCAAGACAAAAAGATGAGATGAGTTTTTCATACTTTCACAGAGCTTACAACCTTGGAGACAAGAGATTGGCAAAGGAGGCTTTGCCAGTAAGAAAGGAGGAGATGTATATATGCTAGAAGAAGAATTCAAGGTAAGAGTTGAGGATCAAAATTAAGTTATGATAGATTAATGGCTGGTAGGAGGGAGTGCATTCTAGGTAGGCAAAGAATGTGCACAGAGGTACTGAGACTGTAGTGAGACTGAAACATTCAGGGGACGATAAGGAGTCAAAACAGATTGGGGCACAGAGGATGCACACTGAATCATGTAGAAATCAAAATTATATAGGTGGGATGTAAGGAAAGATCAGGAAATCTTCAAGGCCAGGAAGTCATGTTTGCACTTGATGCTATAGGGAATCAGGTGGTGACTATTACTGTTGGAGCAACGTTGAGATAGCTAGCCCACTTAGGCAACAACCCAGGCATGAAGTGATGTAGACCCACTTGATACCATGATACCACCTGTGGTTCTCCAGGAAGAACCTGTGGTTCTCCAGGAAGCTTTTACATACTAAGTAGACTTTTTCTGGGAGAGAATTGGCCTATTTGTGATTTTAAATAGGATAAGCGCAGATTGTGTTTATTATCATTGCTGATTGTCTTCTTGGACAGTAATAGTTGTTTCCAACATTCCTTTTCAATGTCCCACTGGTACTTTCCCCATAATGGGGTTGATTGGTAGATGTTTTAGTGCAGGTGTCCCAGAAGCAGATTCTGAGACTATGATTGATGGTCAAGCTATTCTTTAAAGAAGTGCTCCCTGGGAAAACCAGTAAATGAGTGGAGAAACAAAGACAAGGAAAGGGAAGAAGCCAAGCAAGGAAGTGACTTCAGGCAAGGCAGTAGCCTCAGCTGGATCTTGTGGAGGAACTCTGGGGTGTGAATTACACCTGAGTTTATCCTGAGTTCATCAAGGCAGGAGAGATGGGTTTTCATTCCCTTGTACTGATTAGTCACTGGCTAGGAAATGCTTGGGGGAGGGAGTAAGAAAACAAACTTCCAGGCACTTCTAGTTCTCTGTGCTGGCAGGTAAAGCAGCCCTCCTCCGAAAAGGAACTAGAAATAGGACTCAAAGCATCACAGAAGCCAGGGGATGGATGCCCAGGAAAGGTATGAGGGGATCTGGAATGAGAACCGGCAGTAAATGCTTCCCCCCGGGGCGGGGGGTGGGTGGTGGGAGGTACTGGTTGTATAGTAATATTATTTTTTGCCCTCCTTTCATATTGTCCTGAACTCGCAATTTCATCACCATTATTTCCTCCCACCTGAGAATCTGAAACAGAGAATTTGGGGGCTCCAGATTTCCAAGATACAAACTATCCCTTTCATCTCTCCAGCAAGAAGTGTTCAGATTTAATCCTGCATCACAGAAAATAATTAGGTGTTTAAAGCCTATAAATTACGTTTGTCAGCAGCAGAGGAAACGAATGGAGTTTCTGGTTCTCTGGTGGCGATGATGAATGGCAACATTGAGCTTTTGCCATAAGAAACTCGCGCGGACCTAGTAGCTTGTTTACTGACTCTTAACGAAAAACTATTAATCCAAACTGTTTTAGATGGTGGTGGCCAAGCTCTGTGTATAATGAGGATGTGTGTGGGGGGGTATCCTACTGGATTGGGAAGTTTTATATCGCTGACATCCCTCTGATGACAAGAGAAAATGCTGCCCGGGCACCAATTTAGAGTAGAATATGTGGCAAAAGTATACGGATTAGACAACTCATTAACTAAGATTTATACGATACTAGCAGGTATTAATAGGGTTGATAGTATCTGGACAGGACATCGATTTCTGGCTAACATTCATGATGTAAACCCCTCAGATTCTGACTCCAGAGGGTGGTTTAGTGGCAACATTTCAAAGTTTAAGGTGAAATGTAATTGATTAAAAATGATTCTAGAGGTACAGAGTGTGTAGGCTGAGAAGAAAAGCTGGCTTTGCCCTAACAACTGCTAATAGGATGCTAAAGCCAACCTGCGTTCTGTTTGCAGTTTTTGAGGAACGTGGTGCATGGTACGGCCCTGTGTGCTCTGGGAGGTGGGCAGATTCAAGGCCTAGGGACATGGTAAAGCAAGTCATTATGCTGTGCATTTTGAAGTTGCTGAAAATAGAACTCCCCCTCACCCCAGTTCTGCTCCCACAGCAGTCATTAACTTGCTGTTAAAGCAGGAAGATACTAGGGTTGGGATTAACCAAGAATACAGTCCTCCCTTCTCTCCCATCTGAGGAAGGAACTTACAGCAAATGAGTGTATTTAGACAAACGTGTGTCAGCAGGAGTTTTCGATCAAAGCTGATTTGCATCCAGTAATATCGTTAGTAGGAATCACATTGCTAAATAGAATAAACAGAAAGGCAAAACAGAACAAAAGAAACAGTTAAAAGAAACACTGAGCCAACATCTCAGCCTGCTTCTTAGAAATACACACAAGCAATCAACAGAATAAACTAATGGAAGATGTTCTCTTGGCTTAATGCTCACAGAAAAGGGGAAATCTATTCAAGGTCCCTGTTCAATACAGTTCAGGGAAAAAAGCCTTGTTGAATTCAAGTTTTTGCACAATTCAGCTACTGTGTCACCATCCAGAAACCTACATTTGTATTCATAAGTTAGAAATATTACTGTGAAATACAGGAAATGTCTCCAGACTCTGTGGACTCAATGAAGAAAAAATAATTCATATGCTTTTGAATCAATAAAAGGGCATGGTAAAAGTATCTAAAAAGCACTTTAAGCTTCCACATAATTTCTCATCACTCTGTTCACTCCCTGGAGAGAAAACTATGCATGCGTCACACATTCATTTAGCCCTCCGATGTGGAAAGAACAGTGAGTGCTACATCCTATGGAGGTTGCAGACATGCATGAGGTTTGTCTCCATTTCTCTAGTGAATGCTCCTTGAGCTCAGGAATCCAGACAGATACAGAAAGAATTGCTGTAACAGGCATCCTGCTAATCACCAGACACACAACTGGAAGCAATACCATGTATTTAGGAATAGGGGGACTGGGAAAGACAGCATCACTTAAAATGGGCAAAATGTTGAATGTTGCAGCAATGCATCCTGTATAAACAAAGCTGGCCAAAAATACACAGCCCCAGACAAGCTGATAAATGAGCCCCTTGCCAAATGAATATTTCTTAAATATTTATTCAGTGTTTGTCAGTGAGGTTGGGAAAGTGATTTGTTTTTTAAGTAAATGTTATACCAAAAAATACTGTAAATAGAAACAGATTCCCTCTCAGTACTTCACAGCCATTGGGCAAAGAAGGTTCTAAAATCTATGAGCAAATTAATTTCTGCTTTCATGCAACTTTTATTTATTTATATTTTTAAATTTTTATTTTATATTGGAGCATAGTTGATTAACAATGTTGTGTTAGGTTCAGGTGTACAGCAAAGTTACAATATTCTCTAATAACCTAATTGGGAAAAGAATTTGAAAAAGGATAGATACGTGTATATGTATAACTGAATTACTTTGCATGCAACTTTCATTATTTTAATTAGATTATCTCTATTTATTTACATTTTTAATTTCTCTCAGGAATGTGTTGTAATTTTTAGTGTAACATGTTACATTTCTTTTGATAAATTTATTTTTATCTATATTATCCTCTTTTTTTGTTCTTTCTTTCTTATTTATTTATTTATTGTTGGCTGTGTTGGGTCTTCGTTGCTGAGCGCAGGCTTTCCCTAGTTGCGGTGAGCGGGGGCTACTCTTCATTGCGGTGCACGGGCTTCTCATTGCGGTGGCTTCTCTTGTTGCGGAGCACGGGCTCTAGGCACGTGGGCTTCAGTAGTTGTGGCACGTGGGCTCAGTAGTTGTGGCTCACGGGCTCTAGAGTGCAGGCTCAGTAGTTGTGGCGCTTGGGCTTAGTTGCTCCGCGGCATGTGGGATCCTCCCGAACCAGGGCTCGAGCTCATGTCCCCTGCATTGGCAGGAGGATTCTTAACCACTGCGCCACCAGGGAAGTCCCATTGTTCTTTTTTAAAAATTAAGGTATAGTTTATTTACAATATTTTATTAGTTTCAGGTATACAGCACAGTGATTCAATATTTTTATAAGTTATACTCCATTTAAGGTTATTGCAAAATAATGGGCTATATTTCCCTGTGCTGTACAATGTATCTTTGTTACTTATTTTATACATAGTAGTTTGTGTCTCTTAATCCCATACCCCTATTTTGCCCCACCCCCTTTCTCCCCACTGGTAACCACTAGTGTATTCTCTGTGTCTGTGAGTGTGTTTCTGTTTTGTTATATATATATATAATTTGTTTATTTTATTTTTCAGATTACACATTTAAGTGATAACAGAGTATTTGTCTTTCTCGGTCTGACTTCTTTCACTAAGCATAATACTTTCTAGGTCCATCCATGTTGTTTCATATAACAGAATTTTATTCTTTTCTACAGCTGAGTAATATTCCATCACATATACCACATCTTCTTTATCCATTCATCTGTTGATGGGAACTTAGGTTTCTTCCGTATCTTGGCTATTGTAAATAATGCTGCTATGAACATTAGGGTGCAATGATTCCTACAAATAAATATTTTTGCTTTCTTTGGATATATACCCAGCGGTGGAATTGCTGGATCATATGGTAGTTCCAATTTTATTTTTCTGAGGAACCACCGTACTGTTTTTAATAGAGCTGCACCAATTTACAGTTGCACCAACAGTGTACTAGGGTTCCCTGTTCTCGACATCCTCTCCAACACTTGTTATTTGTAGACATTTTGATGATAACTATTTGACATGTGAGAGGTAACATCACATTGTGGTTTTGATTTTCATTTCTCTAAAAGTTAGCAATGTTGAGCATTTTTCATGGGCCAGTTGACCATCTGTGTATCTTCTTTGGAAAAAATGTCTATTCAGATCTGCCCATTTTAGGATTGGGTTGTTTGTTTTTTTGATATTGAGTTGTATGAGCTGTTGATAAATTTTGGATATTAACCGCTATTGGTCATATCATTTGCAAATATTTTCTCCCATTCAGTAGGTTGTCTTTTTGGTTTGTTGATGGTTTCCCTTGCAGTGCAAATGTTTTTAAGTTTAATTAGGTCCCATTTGTTTATTTTTGCTTTTTAATCCCTTTGCTTTAGGAGACAGATCCAAAAATAATATTGCTGTGAGTTATGTCAAAGAGTACCCTGCCTGTGATTTCTGGTCTTACATTTATGCCTTGAATCCACTTTGAGTTTATTTTTTCTATGGTTTGAGAAATAATGAGGCTCTAATCTCATTGTTTTACATGTAGTTGTCCAGTTTCCCCAGCACCATGTTATTTTAAAATTTTTATTGGAGTACAATGTTGCATTAGTTTCAGGTATACAGCAAAGTGAATCAGTTATACATATATATATGTCCACTCTTTTTTTAGATTCTTTTCCCATATAGACCATTACAGAGTACTGAGTAGAGTTCCCTGTGCTATACAGTAGGTTCTTATTAGTTGTCTATTTTATACATAGTTGTGTGTATATGTCAATCCCAATCTCCCAATTTATCCCTTCCCCCCCCCCCTTAACCCCTAGTAACCATAAGTTTGTCTTCTACATCTGTAGCTCTATTTCGGTTTTGTAAATAAGTTCATTTGTACCCTTTTTTTAGATTCCACATGTAAACAATATCATATGATATTTGTCTTTCTGTGTCTGACTTCACTCAATATGAAAATCTCTAGGTTCATCCATGTTGCTGCAAATGGCATTATTTTGTTCCTTTTTTATGGCTGAGTAATATTCCATTGTATATATGTACCACATCTTCTTTATCCATTCCTCTGTCGATGGACATTTATGTTGCTTCCATGTCTTGGCTATAGTAAATAGTGCTGCAGTGAACATTGGGGTGCATGTATCTTTTTGAATTATGGTTTTCTCCAGATATATGCCCAGGAGTGGGTTTGCTGGGTTATATGCTAGTTCTATTTTTAGTTTTATAAGGAACCTCCATGCTGTTCTCCATAGTGGCTGTACCAACTTACATTCCCACTAACAGTGTAGGAGGGTTCCCTTTTATCCACACCCCCTCCAGCATTTATTGTTTGTAGATTTTTTGATGATGGCCATTCTGACTGGTGTGAGGTGATACCTCATTGTAGTTTTGATTTGCATTTCTCTAAAAATTAGTGATGTTGAGCATCTTTTCATGTGCTTTTTGGCCATCCGTATGTCTTCTTTGGACAGATGTCTACTTATATATTCCACCCATTTATTTATTTATTTTATTTATGTTTTTTGACTA
The DNA here is from genome assembly GCF_965194805.1 of Balaenoptera borealis. NCBI lineage: Eukaryota > Metazoa > Chordata > Mammalia > Artiodactyla > Balaenopteridae > Balaenoptera > Balaenoptera borealis. Next base: position 95,394,023 of record NC_138874.1, read on the forward strand.
TGTTGGGTCTTGCAGCATGCGGGATCTTCATTGAGGCATGTGGGATCCTTTGTTGCCACATGTGGGCTTCTCTCTAGTTGTGGCACACGGGTTCCAGAGTGTGTGAGCTCTGTAGTTGTGGTGTGCAGACTCCAGAGCATATGGGCTCTGTAGTTTGCGGCACGTGGACTTTCTAGTTGAGGTGCACGAACTCAGTAGTTGTGGAGTGCAGGCTCAATTGCCCCGTGGCATGTGGGATCTTAGTTCCCCAACCAGGGATCAAACCCACGTTGCCTACATTGGAAGGCAGATTCTTTTCCACTGGACCACCAGGGAAGTCCCACCCATTTTTTGATTGGGTTGTTTGTTTTTTTTAAAATATTGAGCTGCATGAGCCATTTGTATATTTTGGAGATTAATCCCTTGTCAATTGCTTCGTTTGCAAATATTTTCTCCCATTTTGAGGGTTGTCTTTTTGTTTTGTTTATGGTTTCCTTTGCTGTGCAACAGCTTTTAAGCTTAATTAGATCCCATTTGTTAATTTTTGTTTTTATTTTCATTACCCTAGGAGGTAGATCAAAAAAGATCTTGCTGCGATTTATGTCAAAGAGTGTTCTGCCTATGTTTTCCTCTAAGAGTTTTATAGTGTCTGGCCTTACATTTTGGTCTTTAATCCATTTTGAGTTTATTTTTGTCTGTGGTATGAGGAAATACAGAAACAGTGAGACGCTAATCTCATTTTTTTACATGTAGCTGTCCAGTTTCCCCAGCACCACTTATTGAAGAGACTGTCTTTATCCATTGTATATTCTCGCCTCCTTTGTTGTAAATTAATTGACTGTAAGTGAATGGGTTTATTTTTGGGCACTTTATCCTGTTCCATTGATCTGTGTGTCTGATTTTGTGCCAGTACCATGCTGTTTTGATTACTGTCACTTTGTAGTATAGTCTGAAGTCAGGGAGTGTGATTCCTCCAGCTCTGTTCTTCTTTCTCAAGATCGTTTTGGCTATTCTGGGTCTTTTGTGTTTCCATACAAATTTTTTAAAAAATTTTGTTCTAGTTCTGTGAAAAATTCAATTGGTAATGTGATAGGGATTGTACTGAATCTGTAGATTGCCTTGGGTAATATGATCATTTTAACAATATTGATTCTTTCAATCCAAGAACTCTGTGTATCTTTCCATCTGTTTGTGTCATCTTCAATTTCTTTCATCAGTGTCTTATAGTGTTTGGAGTACAGGTCTTTTGCCTCCTTAAGTAGGTTTATTCCTAGGTATTTTATTCTTTTTGATGCAGTGGTAAATGGGATTGTTTCCTTACATTTCTCTTTCTGATAGTTTGTTAGTATATAGAAATGCAACAGATTTCTGCATATTTATTTTGTATCCTGCAACTTTACTGAAATCATTGATGAGATCTAGTAGTTTTCTGGCGGCATCTTTGGGATTTTCTATGTATAGTGACATGTCATCTGCAAACAGTGAAAGTTTTATTTCTTCCTTTTCAATTTGGATTCCTTTTGTTTTTCTTCTCTGACAGCTGTGGCTAGGACTTCCAAAACTATGCTGAATAAAAGTAGCAATAGTGGGCATCCTTATCCTGTTCCTGATCTTAGAGGGAATGCTTTCAGCTTTTCACCATTGAGTATGATGTTAGCTGTGGATTTGTCACATATGGCCTTTATTATGTTGAGGTATGTTCCATCTATGCCCAGTTTCTGGAGAGTTTTTAATTATAAATTGGTGTTGAATCTTATCAAAAGTTTTTTCTGCATCTATTGAGATGATTGTATGGTTTTTATTCTTTGATTTGTTAGTGTGGTGTATCACGTTGTTTGATTTATGGATATTGAAAAACTTTTGCATCCCTGGGATAAATCCCACTTAATCATGGTGTATGATCCTCTTACTGTATTGTTGGAGTTGGTTTGCTAGTATTTTGTTGAGCATTTTTGCATCTATGTTCATCAGTGATATTGCCCTGTAATTTTCTTTTTTTGTGCTATCTTTGTCTGATTTTTGTTATCATGGTGATGGTAGCCTCATAGAATGATATTAGACATGTTCCTTTTTCTAAACGTTTTGGAAAGTTTGAGAAGGATAGGTGTTAACTCTTCTCTAAATGCTTGGTAGAATTCACTTGTGAAGCTATCCATTCCTGGGCTTTTGTATGCTGGGAGTTTATTTTTATATTACAAATTCAATTTGACTTCTAGTGATTGGAGCATTTATTCCATTGACATTTAAACTAATTATTGATAGTTATGTACTTTTTGCCATTTAATTACTTGTTTTCCAGCTGTTCTTGTAGGTCTTCCTGTTCTTTTCTTTTTAGTTTCTTCCCTTGTAGTTTGATGACTTTCTTTAGTGGTTTACTTGCGTTCCTTTCTCCCTTATTTTGTGCATCTATTGTAGGTTTTTGATTTGCAGTTACTATGGCATTCATAAATGTTGACCTATAACTGTATCTACTTGTTTTAAACTGATAGTCCTTTAAGTTCAAACATACTCTAAAACACCTACATTTTTTAATTCCTTCCCTCATACTATGTGTTTTTGATGTCATATTTAACTCTTCATGTTTATCCTTTTACTGATTATTTCATTTATACTTGATTTTACAATTTTCTTTTGTCTTTTAATCTTTGTGTGAGCTTATTTAAGTGACTGATCCTCAGCCTTTACAATATTTTTGTCTTTACTTGTGGAATTGTTCCCTTCCTATAGATACTTACTTCTTGTTATAGCCTTTTATTTTCCACGTAGAGAATACCCTTTGACATTTCTTTTAGGGTTTTAGTGTTGATGAATTTTTAGTTTTTGCTTGTCTGAGATGTTCTTTATTTCTCCTTCATTAGTTGGTTTTTTTTCAGGGTTTTTCTCTTACTCTTTCAACTGAGACAAATTCCTCTGTCTTTTCATTTTGCTTATCTTTCTCTAGCTCTATGAAATTAGGTGAAATAGTTACTTATGGTGGTCTTGGAGGGGTGTCCTTATATGGGAGCACCCCTATACACTCTGTCTATGCCCAGTGGCTTTGTTGGGAGAGCTGAATTTGAAAGGAACACAATTCACATTTTTCCTTAGGATGTGCTGGCAGCTATCACCTTGGTAGGAGGTAGGGCTGGAGAAGGAGATGCTAGGGCCAGAGCCAGGTGTGAGGTGGGGCTTCGTCTGTATTCAGTGGCCATCATTGCCCTTGGGGTTGGGTCAGGTCCCACGTGGCTGGAACAGAAGCCCTGAAGTTTGGGTCCCAGCTGGCCCAGTTCCCTTTAAGAGTATGTGCTCTTCTCCCTCCCAGCACCAGCACCCTCAGCCCTAGATGTGGGTATTTGGTGAGGGTCAGGCCTGGCCACCATTAGAAATCCAGACTGCTTCTGATGGGCCACCTGTGCAATTGCCAGTAATGGCTCAGACCTCTCTCTTCAGTTACCACTTAGGGTTTTAGCTGCCACATCATCTCACAGCCTAGACTCTTCCTCAGTTGTGGCCACTCATATTCCAATATGGAGCTGTGATGTGAGGCCAGCAGTGCTGGAGCATTCACTCAGCTCGGTCTTGGGTGTCCCTCGAGGCAGTTGCGGGAAACCAGTCAGCCAGTCACATAGTGATTTCAATCGACCCTTTCTGCCCTGCTTTGGAAGCTGGCGAGCATTCATGCACTCCTCAGGAGCAGCGTCCAGCTTCCCACAGCCCTCCTATAGTCTCACCAGCCCTTCAAGCAGCCAAGGGGGCTCATCTTCCCACTGTCGGACCCCAGGGCTGGAGCATCCAATAAGTGACTCAAACCACTCACTCTCCAGAGAGGGTCTCCACCCCCGTAATCTCTCTTTTCCTCTTTTCCTGTGCCCAGAGGCACAGGTCCTGACCTGATTCCTTCTATTCCCCTCCTACCCAATTCTGCACGTATCTTTCTTATAGCTGTGGTTATATGGGAGTCTTTTTGTTAGTTTGCAGTTTTCAGTGAGAATTTTTCCATGTGTTAGATGTATTTTTGAGGTGTTTATGGGGGGAGGTGAGTTCTGTATCCTCCTACTCTGCCATCTTGATTCGAGTCCCATGCAACTTTTAACTTCAGTTTTATTTTATGATTTTATGAACTAAACTTCTGGGGAGGCATGATAATGGTAATTACATCTAAGATTTATTGAGTGCATATTGTATTCCAGGTCCTATGCTAAGTGAATTAAATTATCTTTTTAAAACTTTAAAACAACCTTGTAAATCGAGTCCTATAACTAGCATCCTTTAATTAATGAATCTAAAATATATAAATTAAAATAAATTACTGGTCCACCACAAAGAACATTAAAAACATTAAGCCATGTATAAACTGTTTTGAGAAACTCAGCAGATTATGGACACATGAAAGTTGAAAAAAATACTCAATGTGTAGACATTTGCGCAGTAAAGGTGAATTTCATTTCTTCATATTTCCTTTGGAGCATGCTGTCTACTGTGTTGGAAGCTTGATGAATTTAGTTTATTATTCTTTAGATGTAGGTAACCTCACCTTTAATCTGATTTAGGGTCTATAAAATTTCCCCCAAACGAGATTGTTATTATTCACAAATATTTTGTATGACTGATAGATATTTTGGTGTCAGTCTTCGTTTGGCTTTTTTTTTTTTTTTCAACTGTAGCTTCAGATGACAGTTATAATAATCTTCAATTCTTAAAGACAATTATTTTTATGTCATAATTTGACCCTAAGGTTGTTAAAAGAAGGAGGGAGTTTACAAATTTCCCACAAATGAAGTTATCAACTAACATTCCAACATATCAGGGGGTAACACTGGACTTTTAATACCTGCCTTGTTTCTTAGGAAAATTTCATTGACTTTCAGATCATGGGTAATAGAAAATACGCTTTGCGGATTACAACCTTCTGCTTTCTACCCTACAGGATTTCACTTATTCAACGAATCCTGCAATCTTGTTCTAGGTAGTATTTAACAACAAGAATAAAATCTTTTTTTCAACCCCCTTCAAAAACCTATGATCTATGGCTTATTATTAACAGGTAGGGAAACTGAGGTTTGGAGAGGTCCAAGTTCACGCAGACAGGAAGTGGAGAAGCCAGAATTCAAACTTGGCTCCATCTAATGCTAGAGTCTTCAATCCTTTCTTGATAAATTGCAGCCCTGAGTTTCACTGGTAATGTCATGCTGATCCCATAAGGCTGTGGATCTCAGAGTGTGCACATGTCCGCTCATGTGCATGTGTAAAAATTAAGATACCTCTAAAAGGCAGCATGACCTAGAGAGCAGAGGTTTGGAGTAGGAGCCAATCCCTGATTCAGAGATTCCTGGCCAGTTGATCTTGCCTAAGTCAGGATATGTTGTGAACCTTGTACTAGGAGGAATCCCAGTGACTCAAGCTGTTTCACAGGCTTGTGATAAAGGATCAACTCATACTAGCCTGTTTAGTTTCATCACTGCAGTTGTCATTCTGATATTTTCTTATGTGTTCATTCATGTATTTCCTCCAACTCCCTAACCTCTTCTATCTAGAATTTAAGCTTCCAGAGAACAGTTACCTAGTTCAAAGTGTTTACCACCACTGCACCCCAGAACTTAAGACCGTGTCTGGAACAAAAGAGGCAATTCATTGGTTGATTGAGTGAAAGAGGAAAGGAATGGATTTTGAAGTCTCTGCAGAATATCAAGGGCTCTTTTATTGTTCGGATTGTTGTGATTATCCTCTTCATAATACTTTGAGGTGGTTAATTATTGTTCCCTCTCTCCATGAAAAATTTGGGCTTTGGCTTGAATTAGGGTCTTTTCCTTCATTTCAGCTGATGGTATTTGGCGGTTTTAGATGAAAGACTTTTGTTTCCATCAAACAGATTCATACACAGACACACAGATACTTGAGACAAAAGATTAATATTGAAATTCATCATTGTCAAGAAGAATCTATTAGAAGAACCAGACATGCTGTTTGGGGCACACTTGTTATCTTGGAGATACTAAGACAAAAAATGTAGCAAAGTTTGGGTGGATTTTGTTACTTATTTTGTTTCTGGTAATTGACTACTTCTCCTCCTTAGATGGAAGTGTAATTTCATTGCGACACTGAGCCTCCAGGCAGCCTATGGGCAGAGAGCTTAACAGTGAGAAAGAGAGGAACAAAGAAAGCCCTGCTTTTCCCTTTGATGGCTCATCTGTTTCCATTGCCTCCTGAAACTGTGTTAAAGCACTTACAAAGCAATTAGTTTGCTGGGCTGTTAGAGCCATCCTAGGTTCATCCTTTTCATCAGGCAATTCCTGCTAGGGACCAAACAGTCTGGAACGGGTTTACTAGAACACTATTAAGAATAATCACTATTTGTGTTCCTTACTTTCTGGAAACCTCAAAGCATAAACATACAGGCTTTATTTAGATAAGGGTCCTGTCATCACTAGAATTTTATTATTGCACAGTCCATAGTAGGTAACTGGAAGGTTTTTGTCTCTGTTTTCACATACTCTGGAAACGGTTAAGCTGGGACAGCCTCCAACTTTTTATTTGCTTTTCATAAAGATTTACTACAAAGTTCTTTTGGGAATGGAGTGACTGAATCCCTGAAACACACCCTGGATCCTCCTGCATGTGTGTTCGGGGATGGGAAGAGGTTCTATCTAAGCCAACTTAATTCTTGCCAAAATGTGCCTCCCCCATGTAAACTCCAAGTTCAGTTTAAATTCAGAGCTAGAGGAAGAAAAAAATTAATATTGCTTCCATATCTATCAATAGCATAGTAGTATTTACTTAAAAATATCATCCCATCCATTAGCCCATTCCATTGTATCAAAATTCTATAGAGTCAATTGCTCTGGCATCATTTCCCCTGTGTTTTCAAGTTGAGGAAACCGGCTCGCAGTGTTTAGGTCTTGAATTTTTTGCTCCAAGTTTTACTTCAGTGATACCATTTCAAATTCAGAGAAGGCTGAACTACTTAGGTTAAATCATATGATTATGTCAAAATTCAAACTGTTCTTAACCTAGAAAACAGTGATTCAACTAAATAGAAAGCAGTCCCATTCTAAGACAATGTGATAGATGCAAATTAAATGTCTTTTAGAAACTGAAGTGGCTAATCAATTTACAGTCTACAAGGTGCTATCACATACTTTAACTCATCTAAGGTTTCCTAGAGCCTTTTGGGAAAGAATGAGAAAAGAGTCTCATCTAGAATGCAGAGTCCTAATGTGTTTCAGTGGGTTGAAATGACTTGCTCCAAGTCCCACAGTTGGAAGATGGTTAAGCTGAGACAATACCAAAAATCCCTTACTTGCTTTTCATAAGGATTTATCACAAAATTCTTTTAAATAATGAACCCCTTTGTGCATTTCAAGTGGAGTTTGGTATGCAGAGATTGATTTACATACCACCCTTCCTATCCCTTCTTTTGCTTAATACTGAAGAGATATTCTAGGAGGCGCTTGTGATTATTCAGTTTATGCCCAGTCTCAAAGGATCAGCAAGGTGCTTCTGCAAAGAAGCCACATGTCTGATGAAGATGTTGAGGTCCACGGTGCATCGAACCCTGAATTTCTCCATGGAGCCGCTTGGGGGCCTCCATGATTCTGTCTACTCAGTCTAATATAATCTAAGAATCAGCAGTGAGGCTAACGTTCTTAACCTTCAGCCTGCTCAGGCACTTCCTTTTCTCTCCCTTTCTGACATTCCATTTCAGCATTTTCTTACTGCACAATTTCCTGTCACCTTCTTTGCAGTCATTTGGTTTAATACTTTTGTGTTTTTCTGAGACCTTTATGGATGAGAAAAATGGAGGGTCAAAGTGTCTCTCTCCCTTGCGCTCTGATTTCTCTCACTACTGTTTCTTTAGAGGTATTCCTCTTACCCTACAAGAATCCTCCCCTCTTTTGAACCTCTTTGCTATTTATTGGCTTTGCTCATTTTCCCTGGTTTATCTTCCCTGGCTTTGCTCATTGTCTTAAGGTTTATCTCCCCAAGATTATTAAAAAGTCTCTGCCCAGATGAGGGCAGAGAGTGTTAACTATATTATTTTATATTTAGGACCCTAATCTGCATAGTGCCTCCAGATGAGAAATGCTAGAAAAATATCTACAAAATGCTTGATTTTTTTTTTCTGACATAACCATTATCAATGAGGATACAATTATATTTCCCTAACATAGGAAATGCACAATTGGTAATATGAGTATTTGTAAGGATGCCCAAGGGTATAATTCTAGAGAATATTTATTCCTCAAAAGAATCTATTTAGAAAACCATCTATGGTTATTGCATTTTTAATATTAATACTAATATTTAGTATATATTGAACGCTTACTATGTGCCATGTAACTGTTGTAAATATTTTATGTCCATTAATTCATGTAACCTTCACAAGAGACAGGGTAGTGAAAGGGTTAAAGAGGTGTGCTCTTCCAGACAGCCCTAGTATATTGCCCTATATGCTTCCAGAATGAGTTCCTTCAACGTAGTAATTTTGTTTTGCTACTTCGCTCCTAGCACATATTAAATGCTTAATTAAGTATTTAATGAATGGAGGATTTAATAAATGAATTTCAGTATTGATTGAAACCTTTGTTTTGGGTGCCATGTTGGAAATTGTTGTGTAAGACAATCAGTCTCGTTACTCTATGATCACCCGTTGTTTCAGTCCAGGAATGGTATTTTCCAGCTTGATGAACCACCTAAATCATCAGATTTAGCTTCAATGACCTTTAGATAGTTCTCTAAAATCAGCCAAATTTTCCACTGAAGAAAATTAGTATAAATCAAAGTTTAACCTTGGCACTATTGATATTTTGGATTGGTTAGTTCTTTATTGTAGGGAGTTGTCCTGTGCATGTAGGATGTTTAGTAGAATCTCTGATCTCTACTCACAGGTGTCAATAGCATCTCTCCTGTTCCCACTCCCAGTTGGGACAACCACTGGTCCCCAGGTTCTGGGGGGTGAAGGGTGAGGGCTGGAACAAAAGTGGCCCTGGTTAAGAACCTCTGTTGTAAATCATTAAGAAAAAAAAAAAATTTAATAAGCTGCGTTTGTTTTTCTGGCAATTCTCCAAGAAGATGTCTGGACACGACTTAAGAAATAACAGCATCTTTAGAATAAGTAACATGCCTTCATAAGAGGACTATTCTGAAAGGAACAACAGACATTTTGTTGTTTTTTAAGTTCTTGTGAGTCTGTATACATTAAAAAAATTGGACTCCTTATTTCATTATCATGTAGTGCATCTTCCTTTGTCAAGTTCAGCAGTGTTGCTTAATGAATCCTCTCATTTATTAGATAGGGAAAGGAGCCTAGGAACATACAGTGACTTGGCTGAATTAATAGAACACCACCCTATGTGGCCTCCAAGAATTCACATTGCTTCTCCAGAACCGCATCAGCCTCAGAGTTCACCTCAGATGCCTCACTACTTGTCATGAAGGATGAAGACATCTCCCTAAGAGTGGCAGCCTCTTGCCTTTCCAGGGCCACAGCCTGGTAACCAGCCCCACGATTACCACCATGACAGCCCTGAGAATGTGTCATGACAGATTGACTGAAATGCCATGGTAAACCACTCCTCTTCCTCGGCCTGAAGAACCTAGGGGCAGGACAGGAATAAAGACGCAGACGTAGAGAATGGACTTGAGGACACGGGGAGGGGGAAGGGTAAGCTGGGATGAAGTAAGAGAGTGGCATTGACATATATACACTACCAAATGTAAAATAGCTAGTGGGAAGCAGCTGCATAGCACAGGGAGATCAGCTCCGTGCTTTGTGACCACCTAGAGGGGTGGGACAGGGAGGGTGGGAGGGAGACGCAAGGAGGAGGAGATATGGGGATATACGTATACATATAGCTGATTCACTTGTTATACAGCAGAAACTAACAGAACAATGTAAAGCAATTATATGCCAATAAAGATGTAAAAATATAAATAAAGAAAAAGCTAAGAGCTAAAAACATATATATATATATATATATATATATATATATATATATATATATATATATATATATATATACCATCTGATAGTGCCCTTACTTATTTCATGTGCCTGATATTTTCCATATGCTTATTTAACAAACTTTATTTTGGCCATACTGTGCAAGGAGATGGGTGTTCAGCTGTGAGCAAGACAGGGCTGCTGCTCCCACGGAATATGTGGTCTAGTTGAGGTGTTAGAGATTAAATAATTGGAAATGAGATTTTCTAGCATAGTGGAGATTATAGAGCAGGAATTCTAGAACCAGTTATCATCCAAAGTTCATACTTTACATGCTGGTTCAATCTTGGTATGGTGCATTCTTTTTTTAATTTAATTTACTTATTTATTTATTTTTTGGCTGCGTTGGGTCTTCGTTGCTGCATGCGGGCTTTCTCTAGTTGCGGTGAGCGGGGGCTACTCTTCATTGTGATGCACAGGCTTCTTATTGCGGTGGCTTCTCTTGTTGCAGAGCACGGGCTCTAGGTGCACGGGCTTCAGTAGTTGTGGCTTGCTGGCTCAGTAGTTATGGCTCTCAGGTTCTAGAGCGCAGGCTCAGTAGTTGTGGTGCACGGGCTTAGTTGCTCCGCGGCATGTGCGATCTTCCCAGACCAGAGATCGAACCCGCGTCCCCTGCATTGGCAGGTGGATTCTTAACCACTGTGCCACCAGGGAAGTCCCCATTGTGCTATTGTACAGAAGAGTTTCACTGCCCTAAAAATCCTCTGTGCACTGTCTTTTCATCTCTCCCTCCTAACGACTGCCAAACACTAATCTTTTTACTATTGTCATAATTTTGTGCTTTTCAGAATATCTTCTAGTTTGAACCATATTGTATGTAGCATTTTTAGACTGGGTGGGTTCTTTCACTTTGTAATATTCATTTAAGGTTCCTCCGTGTCTTTTCATGGCTTGATAACTCATTTCTTTTTAGCACTGAAGAATGTTCCACTGTCTTAGTGTACCATAGTTTATTTATCCACTTATCTACTGAAGGATATCTTGATTGCTTCCAAATTTTGCCAATTATGAATAAAGATACTAGAAACATACTTGTGCAGGTTTTTGTGTGGACGTAAGTTTTCAAATCATTTAGGTAAATACCAAGAAGTGTGATTGCTGGATTGTATGACAGTAATATGTTTAGTTTTGTTAGAAACCCTTAGACTGTCTTCCAAAGTGGTTGTACCGTTTTGTATTCCTACCAGCAATGGATGAGAGTTCCTCTTGCTCCACGTCACCACCAGCATTTAGTATTGTCAGTGTTTACGTCTGTGGCTATTCTAATAGGTGTGTAGTGTTAACTCATTGCTTTAATTTTCAATCCTCTAATTATATATGATGTTGAACATCTTTTAATATGTTTACTTATCATCTTTATATCTTCTTTGTTGAAGTGTCTGTTAAGGCCTTTGGCCTATTTTTTAATCTGGTTGTTTTCTTATTGTTGAGTTTTAAGAGTTCTTTCTATATTTTGGATAACAGTCTTTTATTAGACGTGTCTTTTGCAAATATTTTGTCCCAATCTGTGGCTTATCTTCTCATTCTCTTGACACTGTCTTTGACAGAGCAGAAGTTTTTAATTTTAATGAAATGCAGCTTATCAATTACTTCTTTCATGGATCTTGCCTTGGTGTTGTATCTAAAAAAGTTGTCACCATACCCAAGGTCATTGTGGTTTTCTCCTGTATTATTTTCTAAGAGTCTTATAGTTTTTCATTTTAGATTTACGTCTATGAGTGATTTTGAGTACATTTTGTAAAGGATGTAAGGTCTGTGTCTAAATTTGTATTTTACATGTGGATGTCCAGTGTTTTGTTTCAGGAGTGACAAATTATCCTTAGAGACTGAGGTTGTCTTTACCAATATTTTATTTAACAGAGGTTCACTGTGGGAATTTAACAACCTGATAGCATGCAGGGTAATGTCTCTTAATAAGCCAATAAAGAAATAACGTACTCCAAACAAATGATATATTAATTACACTATTGTTCTAGGCAAGGGGAGATGACAGAAACAAAGTCCAAATTAAGTTGGTGTACCTTTTATACAAGGTTGGTTTCTCCAGTGAGCTGGCTTAACCAACCCAGAGCTGACTTTCAGCCACCAGAGCAAAAGGAAAGTTCCTTGTTGCTAGAAAACGTTGCTAGGGAACCAAGTTGCTGGTGTTGACAGGCAGGCTTGGCTGCTCTGAGCGTTATCACTCCAGGTACTGTTGCATGGCTTGTGTCACTGCCTATGAGGAATGCCTCACCAGGGCAGAAACATACGGCCCTTCTCTCCTTAGACCGCTGCATGATTTAACACTATTGCCAACCAATAGTAGCCTGACCAGGCAGGAGCAAGTACCTCAGGATCTTAGAAGAGCCAAATCAGCAAAGGGGAGCTTTTGCCCAGACCAAAACTCTCGGATACTCTTTACAAACTCTCAGTATTTACATTCTAAATGTCTCCTTGCCATAGTTTCTTCTCCATGTATTCTTATTTATACACCCCTAGTGGGGTACGTTAGTAGCTGAACTGCAAAGTACTTATCAACAGCAAGAGATGAAATGATGACATCCTGACAGAGCTTACTTTATTCTTGATCAAAACAACTTCACTTCTAAAAAGAACATTTTTTTGTCTTTGTCATAAACAAGTAGATTTGAAATCATATCAAATCATTACATAACAGTCCAGTTGTTTCAGTACCATTTGTTGAAGACTATATTTGCTCCACTGTATTGCCTTTGTTCCTTTGTCAAAGATCAAATGATTACGTTGGTCTATTTCTGGGCTCTCTATCTGTTCCATTGATCTAACTGTCTATTCTTTCACCAATAACACACTGTCTTGATTATTATAGCTTTATAGCATGCCTTGAAGTTGAATAGTATCAGTCCTCCAGCTTTGTTCTCACTCAGTAGTGAGTTGGTTATTCTGGGTCTTTCTCTTCTGCAAATAAACTTTAGAATCAATTTGTCAATATCCATGAAATAACTTACTTGGATTTTGAATGGAATTGCATTGAATGTGTAGGTCAAATTGTGAAGAACTGACATCTTGACAATATTGAGTCTTCCTATCAATGAACATGCAATATCTCTCCATTTATTTAATTTTTCTTTGGTATCTTTTGTCAAAGTTTTGTAGTTTTCCTCATATAGATCTTGTTCATATTTTGTTAGATTAATACCAGAGTATTCCATTTTGGGGGATGCTAATGTAAATGGAATTTTGTTTTCAATTTCAAACTTCACTTGTTCATTGCTGGTAAATAGGAAAGTTATTGACTTTTGTATATTAACATTGTATTTTGCAAACTCGTTATGCTCACTTACTAGTTCCAATAGTTTTTTTGGTCAATTCTTTCAGATTTTCTGCCTAGATGATTATATCATCTCTACAAACAAAGCCAGTTTTATTTCTTCCTTCCCAATTGGTATACTTTTAATTTCTTCTTCCTGTCTTATTGTATTAGTTAGGACTTTCTGTACAATGTTGAAAAGCAGTGGTGAGAGGAGACATCCTTGCTTTATTCCTGATCTTAGCAAGAGAGCTTCTAGTTTCTTACAATTAGGTATGATGTTAGCTGTAGGTTTTTTGTAGATATTCCTTATCAAGTGGAGGAAGTTCCCCTCTATTCCTAACTTGCTGACCATTTTTATCATAAATGGGTATTGGATTTTGTCAAATGCTCTTTCTACATCTATTTAAATGACAATGTCATTTTTCTTCTTTAGGATAGGATTAATTAATGGATTACATTAATTCATTTTTGAATGTTGAAGCAGCCCTGCATATCTGGGATAAATTCCACTTGGTTGTAGTACATGATTCTTTGTATACATTGTTGGATTCAATTTGATAATATTTTAATGAGAATTTTTGCATCAATGTTTGTGTGAGATATTGATCTGTACTTTTCTTGTAAATGTCTCTGTTCATTTTTGATATGAGGGTGATGTTAGCTTTATAAAATGAGTTAAGTATTCCCTCTGATTTTATCTTCGGGAAGGAATTGTAGAGATTTGGCATAATTTCTTCCTTAAATGCTTCATAGAATTCACCAGTGAACCCATGTAGGCCTGCTGCTTTCTGTTTTAGAAGGTTATTAATTATTGATTCTTTAATAACTATAGGCCTATTCAAATTGGCTATTTCTTGTGTGTGTTGAGAGATATGTCTCTCAAAGCATTGGTCCATTTCATCTAGGTTATCAATATTTTAGGCACAGAGTTTTTCATAATATTCCTTTATTTTCCTTTTAATATCCATGGGGTTTGTAGTAATCCCTTCTTTCATTTCTGATATTAGTAATTTGTGTCATCTCTTTTGTCTTTGCCTGGCTAGAGGCTTATTGATTTTACAGATCTTTAAAAAAAACAGTTTCTGGTTTTGTTTATTTTCTGTATTGAGAGAAGCCACGTCCAGCTACTAATGAGCCCATCAAAGGCATTATTCACTTCTATTAGCGTTTTTGATCTCCAGCATTTGTTTTTGATTCTTTCTTAGAGTTTCCCTCTCTCTGCTTACGTTATCTGTTTGTTCTTTCATGCTGTCCACTTACTCCTTTAAATCCCTTAGTGTACTAATCATAGTTTAAAAAAAACATTCCTGGTCTGATTATTCAAATATTCCTGCCATTTGACTCTGGTTCTAATGCTTGTTCAGTCTCTGCAAACTCTGGTTTTTGTCTTTTAGCATGCCTCGTATTTTTTGTTGAAAGGTGAGTGTGATGTACTGGGTAAAAGGAACTGCGGTACATAGGCTTTGGTAATGTAATGATAAGGTATAGGGGGAGAGGAAGTCTTCTACTATAGTCCTATGATTTGGTACCAGTTTTTTGGCACCCATGGACTTTGAACTCCATCTGTGCTTCTCAGTACCTGCACCAACACTTAGATGGAACGGGATGGCTGAAGGGGGCTGGAATTTTGTTTCCTTTCCCATGGAAGGCTAGAGTGGACTGGAGTTGGGTATTTCCCTTATCTCAGGTAGTTTAGGCTCTAAAATAACTCTTGCAGGTTAGGCTCTGGTAAAACCGTTTCTTCTGAGGGCAGACCTTTTTAAGAACAGAATGTTGTGGTGTATTTCAAAATTGTTCCTTTTCCCCTCCCCCTTCTGGAAACATGAGGTGATGTTTCTCTGTAATTTACTGTGAGGAGCTGGTAAACCTTCTGGATGTAAAATTCCCAAAAGTGTAAGCCCACTCGTGACTGGGTCCCCTGGAATTTTTCTCTCTCAGGTTTGTCAACATTGAGCCTTCAGCAATTTGTTAATGAGAATTCAGGTTTTCCTACTCTCATACTGGTTTCCAGGGAGGTTTCTGCTCTGGTAAATTGTGAATCTCTATATCTGCCCATCTGTGTCTCTAATCTTGGGGGGCAGTGATTTGCCCTGTGACCTCCTTTCTCTGACAAAACTAAGGAGAGTTGTTTGTTTTTCAATTTTTTTAACTTGTTACTTGTTGTTTGGATGAATGAAGACTTCTAAGCTCTTTACATGCCAGACCAGAAACCAGAAGCCCAATATTATTACATTAATTTCACAGATTATGAAGCTTAGCTCAGAGAAGTAAACTACATTGTTCTTCCAGGACAATTACTCATGGAATGAGTGAATAATGGCAGAGACTCAACCCCAACTCTATTTACTCCAAAACCCATTGCTTTTAGCCACTGGAGTATAAGGAAATTCATTCTTGTACATTCCCATTTTTAGTCCAGTGACTTGAATTAGGTGCTTTTAAAATATATTTTGATCAACCTCAAAATAAACACAATCAGATTGAATAGACGGATCCATTATGATTTTCTTTGGAGACACCAGTGAGGTTTTTGTCTAGCTTTTATTCATTCCCATGAATAAATGATTTATTCACAATGGAAAAAAGCTAGAACACTATTAATATTAATATTATGAGAGTCTAACACATCTGCAATCTGGAGGAGCTGAAAGACCACCCATTGGGAACACCTTCTTTAGAGTTCAGTTGTTGAGATTCAGTGTGCCAAAGTTCGGTGTGCCAAAGTTAAATGTTTCCTCTTGTGAGAGTTCAGAAATGTGTTATCTTAATCTACGCCTTCAAGCCCAGGGCTGAGAAAGAGAGAACTAAGCAGTCCGACTACCTAAAGGGACAGAGGGTGAACATCTTTAGTTTTTGGTACATCTCTTCAACATGGTAGAAGAAGAATAGACTTAGAATAACAGACATGGGTTCCAATGCTATTTACTATCTGTGACAACTAACAACATCTCTCCAACCTTTTGGACCTATTTCCACATGAGGGAGTTTTAAAGTCCAGCTCTAATATTTTATAAGTTTAATAAAAGAAAATTCCATTGCTAGTCCTGTCTAAAGCAAAGGAAACTCTCACCTAGAATCTCGTACCTCTCGAGAAATTCTTAGCGATGGGGGAGGAGTGATTACTCATGTTGTCCTTTCATTATATTGATTGTCCTTTTCCTAGATTGATTTTCTCTATAATTAGGGAGTAGTCACTGGATAACATTCTCTGAGGGAATAAGCTCTAGTAAGGTTTTCCATCTGCCACAATATGTATAGTCAGAAAATAAAAACTTGTTACAGACATAAGTGATGGAATCAAAAATGTTACGTTATTTATAGTGCGGGGTCTTGTAAAAAGCCTCAAATGACCTAGGAGACACACTACTATCCTGGAAGAGTTTTAAATCTACTTAGAGAAACAGAACCAACACATATGAAACTGAAGACTAAACAAAATGGCACATGGGCAGAGGGTAGTGCACTAGGACGTGGAATATCTCTGATGCTGATTATATGCTCTCTGGCGACTCGGACTGCCTCCTTGGGCCTATATCACCTGCAAGACGGAGAAAATGAAGATGAACTCACATGGGTTTTCCTGATGGTACCGATCACTTACATTTAATACACGTGACTCTGCTCATGTGGGCCCTCAGTGCTGCCTAGAAATCCTACTGCATTTCCCTTGTCCTTTGACACTGCCATTCTTTTAGAGGACTTACATCTTCTCCTTTTGCCCCTCCAATGCCTCCTTCCTCACCCTCAATCTCGTTTGATGACCTCAATTTCTTTTTCATGGAGAAAATAGAAGCAGTAGGAGAAAACTGCTGTAGGTCTTCCCACCATATGTGCTCTGTCAGTGTCCGTGTGCTCACTTTTCCTTCCTGGTTCTGTGAGTTCTCTGTGCTCCAAAGGCCAGCACCTGCCCTGTCATTCAGATCCCATTTCCTGTCGCCTCTTAAGTACACCACGTCAGGGATTCTTTCTTCTTCTTCTCCTCTCTTTATCTCCTGCATTTTTAGTTTTTTCTCTCTCAACTGGATTATTTCCTGAGCTCACAAGCATACTATATATCTATTTTTAAAGATGAGAGCTATGTGTGTGTATCTTGTTCCCACTTACTTGTTCAGCTAGTTCAACCACTCCACTATTTCTCTACTCCTTTATGTCAGTTCTCCTTGAGAGAGTTATTTATACTTTTTGTCTTCAAGTTATCTCCTCCAATTCTCTGTTCAACCCATTTCTATGAGTATTTACATACTCACGGAACTCACCCTTATTAAAATACAATGAATTCTATTCTCCTAAATTTAGTTATGAATTCTCAGCCCTCATCTTATTGATCTATAGGAACATTGAATGTTGTTGATAACATGCTCCTTGTTAAAATGCTCTTTTCACTTGGCATCTGGGACACCAGTTCCTACTGTTTCTCCTTGTCTATACTTGGACATTTCTTTTCCATCTCCTGTAATGGTTCCTCTGCATCTTTTTGACAGCCATATATTGGGGATACTCCAGAGCTCATTCCTTAGACATCATTCCTTCTCTTTGTATAACTATCCCATGTCATGACTATATACACCATCTATAAATTTACAAATCCAAGACATATGTTTAATCTGAACATATCTCATGAACTCCACACTTTTGTACACACTGCCCTCTGGGTATCGCCACTTAGATGTCTAAAAGGCATCTCACACTTAGCCTGTTCACAAAGACTTCCCAGACTCTCCTGCAGTCTGCTGCCCCAGCAGTGTTAGTAAACAGCAACCCACCTCTCATGTCACTCAGGCCAAGCACCTTCGAGTTATCCTAGACTATCCTCTTTTTCTTACATCTCACAATTTAACAAATCTTGTCATTGCCACGTTCAGAATGTATTCATAATTCTATTCGTCTTTAGCCCTTTTAATCCTACCACCCTGGTGCAAGTTACCATCATTGTTTACTTGGTTTATTATAACAGCCTCTCTTGATTACTCCTTTATTCCCCTTTAGTCTACTCTCAACATAGTAGCAAGAGCAGATCAATGAAAATACAAAATAGATCATGTGTGCCTCAGTTCAAACCCTCCATTTCATTCTTAATTTGCTCACAGTAAATGCAGAAGTTCTTATAATGGCCCACAAGGCCCTTTGTGTTCTAATACCTGGGTATTTTTTCTGATCTCACCCACAACAGCTTCCTTGGCGTTCATCAGACACACTAAGAAGGCTTCCACCTCAGGGCCTTTGCAATTCCTCCTTTTATCTGCCTGAACTTCTCTTCTCTAGATAGCTGGGTAGCTCACTCTAGTACCCCTTTTAAATCTGTTAAAATATTACCTTTATTGAGAACTTCCTTTATTACAATTTGTTAATAGTGCATACTTTCCCCCCACATCTTACTCTGCTTAACTATCGGTTGCTTTATATATATATATATATATATATATATATATATATATATATATATATATATATATAGGCTATATATCTATATCTATATATATAGATATAGATATAGGTTTACTGTCTGTATAATCCCCTTAGAATGCCAAGTTCCTTGAGGATAGGGACTTTGTCTTACTAGTGGCTATGTTCTCAGTACCTATAGAAGTTCCAGAGACACAGTAGAAACTTAAAAATACATGTTGAATGAATGAATATAATTGAGAGAGTTCTTTGAACTCTGGTATCAACATTCATCTATACAGTGCTTCCTATGGGTCTGAGAGGAGGGACTAGAGCATAAGGGCTATAAACTGAAGTTTGCCTTCAGCTTCCCCAGGCTCCTTTCTTTAGTTTATCCCCTTCTTTCCTGCCTTTACTGATACATTTCTGCAGCTTTTTGTTCAGTCATACCTCAAGGGGCTGTTCTCCTGTTTGCAGAGTAAGAAAGCATAAGGAGAAAGGAGACCCATCTCTTTCCGAATATACCCAGGAGATCCCAGAGAACCAACGTTCTAACAAGGTGGTAGAGCCAAAGGATGCTCTCTGTAACAGAGAAATAGCACAGAGCACAATTTTGTTCAGGAGAATTAACAGTCCATCAATCAGCCTGAAGGAAGCTCTGATGCCTTACCAACATGGCTATTACTCACAGACCCACCTACCACCAAAACAGTTTCCGAGGAATACTAATCTGAAGTTGTTATTCAATTTGAAGATCACTGATAGGTTCTGGAATGCAGGGAAAATTAGCGTTAAATTCTGCAGTGTGGGGATGGATGAGCAGTGGGGGTCACTAAGGAGACTGATGGTCATGGAGGTTCTTGTTGCTGAGTAATAGGAAGGTGTATCAACCAGGACAGCAAAACCCTTTGATGGAGGGCTTTATGTGTCAGGTGAAGGTATTTATGCTTGATTCAGTAGGCAGTAAACGAGGAGCCATTGTATTTTCTTAGCTGGGATAGAGGTGGTGACATTGTGAAAGCGTTGTTTAAAGTGGTTGAGAAACCTGGCTGTAAACAATATTAGAATGTAGGCCTTGAACAACCTGCATCAGAACCACATGAAGATGCATGTTTTAGTTGGTCTGGAGTAGGACCCAATAATCTACATTTTAATCTGAATCTCTGTGGGAGAGGCCTGAAAATTTGCTTTTAAAACAAACAAAAAAAAGTCCTAAGCCAAATGAATACACACTAGTTTATAGCATGCATTACAGCATTTTTTTTTTCCAAACTGTAGGTTGCAAGCCATTAGTGAGCTGTAAAATGAATCTAGTGGAATGCATTGGGTAACACAAATGAGTACATACATATGCTTCCATTTATATAGAGTTCATGAACAGGCATGACTATTGTGAAAGAAATCAGAATAGTAGTTTCCTTGGTGGGAGAGAAGGCTGACCGAAAAGGTGCACAAGGCCAGTGTTGGAAATGTTCTATATCTTGATTTGGGTGATGACTACCTATGACTGATCCAACTGTACACTGGAAATCTATGCTTTTTGCTGTGTATAAATTATTCCTCAAAAATAACAAAAGTCAGAAAAGAATGTAGAAATATCAATGCATTACCTGAAGTAGGGTTAAGGGGTGTGTGTGTGTGTATGTATATGTTGGGTCATGATTATTCAGTATGTATCTATGTGTGTGTTGGAAGCACTGCAGTGGAGGATACAAGCTGGCAGCTAAGGGACCATTTATGTTTACTCTGTCTCCCTTTTGTTTTCTGTAGATTGATACTTTGATTCCTTGCAAATATCTTGCTATTAATATTTCTAGTATGTTTTTATCCTTATTAGGCCACTTGAGATTTTTGGTAACTTTTCTTCCGAACAACTCAATCTGATTCTAATTTCTTGTAAAGTTTCAGTGCAGCACAGTATTTTGTGTTTCTGATGCATGTGTAGGGGTAAGGCCTGGCTACAAAAGAATTTGGTCATATTTGTTCAGTAAGACAATTGACTGCTTCTAAAAGCTTTGCTTAAATGAGTTGTAGATTTATAGCAGATCCATGGTTATCACCAATAAACATTGCATTTTAAAGCAGGTAATACGCTGCCTGTTCAAAGGGAGATGTTTGGAGGCTGTTCATTTCCTGTTTATAGAGTTGGAAAAGGGAATACATGAAAGTACTGGTAATCCAAAGATGCATGCAAGTAACTTAAGCTTATGTTTGCTTTCTGTTTAACCTGTTATTGCCGTAAAACATCATCAAACTTATGATCAAGTTCATTTTCTTGAGGTACTATGTACTCAGTGCACAAAACAGTTTTTCTCTGGCAACTCTGGATATTGTTGATTTTCAGAATGAAAGTTCTCTTTGTATAATGAGAATTAAATATGTATCACTCTGAATCGAAATATGGACTATTTTAATGAGGTAGAAGAAAGAGAGGCAAATGGTATTGAAATGAGCCATGTTGAGTATTCGTCTTGTAGGACTAGGGATTGTTAGCTGGTTAGAACCTGCTTTTCTCCTGGCTTGAAATCCCTCTTGGGGTACGGCACATCCTCTAACCACCTACATTTCCAGGATGATTTTTTGGATTTTTTTTTTTTTTTTACTTGAAATATAGTTATCATTCTATGCATTATTTCTATCCTGTTTTCTATGGAAGGCTTACATAACACTGGTCCAGTCTTATTTTCACGTGGAAATACTTAGAACTACTGTTGATTCAGGGAAGGCAACTTTCTCCAAGCTAATATGAGTGTCCAGAAGAGTCCAAACCATTTAAAAGTTCTGGTGCATTCAAGAAAGTTAGGAATATTGGAGGCATATAATGGGAGAAAACTAGACAAAACTTCCCTTTTCTAATGCCCTTCCCTGTGAGATATGGGATGCTGTGGTGATAAGGGTCAGTAGGCTGTTGGCGAAGGTGGCTGGTTAGATAACTGGAATGTTAAAGAAGGCCCCTTCATGGAGGGGAATAATAAGACAGTTCCTACCTTTTGAGTTTGACTAAGGCCACCACATTGCCTACTCCCATGGTGCTAGGAAGCGCCATAAGATCGACAAATTTTCATGACGTACTAGGAGAAAGACTAACTTTTTTGTCTTTTCATGACTTTAAATCCCAAGGCGCTCACGGTTAAAGTGAGAAGTCCATAAAGGGAATACACCCCACTGACAGCGCTCTCGGCTTATTATTTTTAACACGGCCCTCAGCATCAGCCATTCTATTGCCTGTGCCTCAACAACATCGCCCCCCGCCCAGTTAATTAAATGACCGAGGCAATTGTCTTCTAGTTATTCAATTTCTATAGATGGGTCTTTATCCCTCTTAGAAGTGTTAATATAGAGACACTAAGGGTTTGAAGAAGTAATGTGAACATTTTAAGAAGAATTTCAGCTTATACTGAAGGAATATCGAACTGCAGAATAAGGTAACACCAGGTCTGATGAGAATATATAAGAAGGAAGTGTATACCAGTGACAGAATATAATAGATAGGGGTCCATTACGATTCTGGGTTGCAAGTAAGGGAAGCCAATTTTGGTTGTGTAGAGGAAGAGATTACTGGGATGTCATAGGATGTTGAGAGTTTGGAGGAACAGGATTGGAAAGGGGTGGAATTAAGGGAGGACTGAAGCATGGGATAAAGTCATCTGGTCAGGACATGGTCCACAGTATGCTAGATGCACTGCACACAACCACATCTGCTAGACATCACCTCTGCCTCACGACATTTCTTTTGGGCATGATCCCCTGGCCACTATAAGTCACCGCCTCCCTCATTCTAGATTCACGTTACTGAGCAGAAATATACAACCATCCACTCTTAGTTCATATGCTTAGATCCTAGCTGTAAAGGAACTGAGAGAGGAAAGATCTTTCAGATTTCCATTTCTATATTGAGAAGTAATGTTCTATGCCTTCTACCCCCTTTCCCCAAATTAGGCACGTGGGAAAATCCCTACCCAAAGAAGAAGTGTTCTTTATTATTATGCAGGAAGAAAAAAAACCAAAGATAAATGTTCACTACAGTGTGTCTAGTAACTGGGCATTTTTAGGTAGAAGTTGGATGGATAACTAGAAATAATACTGTCCACTGTGTTGCTGTATGAGAGAACAGTTAGAAGATAGTTTCCTGCAAGCCCCGGTCTAATTCTAATTCTATGAGATGCGGGAATTTTTGAGTTACTCTGGTGTGATTGCTGAGTTGTAAGAGATAAAGCAGGGCAGCTGTGTGTGCCCTTTGCCTGGAAGCTTCACATTTCTGAATACATTTCTGCCCCCACTAATTCAGAGCGGAGTCTTAATTAAATACTGTAGTTTTGGCCTATTACCACTAGGAGTCCTTCTTTTACATGTGTCATTCAAAATCATCTTAGAGGAGTTAACCTGCTTCTGAGACAACCTTAGAGGTTTGTTTTCTTTCCGAAAGTTTTAACTCCGGCTACAAATTGCATCTGGTGAATCTGTGGTTCCAGTGGCTAGGTACAGAGTTAGTTGCTATTGGGCTTGTGCTGCCATTCAAAAATAAACAACGTCCTGGTGAATGAAACTAGCAATTCTTAACATGCTATGCAATTTAATTTTCAACCTAGGATTCCTTTCACTTTAAGACCTTCCTTCTCTGTTCAACACACACACAGGGCATTTCAAAAATTGAGTCAGGTTTGGGCTCGTTGCAATGTTAAGTTTTTATTAAAACATGAGGAAATAAAGACACAGAATTAAGGCATTAAAAGTGTTAAACATATTAAATATTCCATAAATTAACATTAAAACAAGATGATTCCATATGTAAGGTTCTTTGGGTATAATGGTGCGTGTCTAAATTTAAGTTTCTTTGTCAATACCGGATTAGACACTTGCACCCCTGCACCCTACTGCCCCCCACCCAGGATGGGCCCTGTGTGCTGACACACCAGTATACATATGCTCCACCACGCACATCTGCTCCAGCATACAGGGCTTCATCTCAAACCTTGAAGGGCTTGGTTTTGCCTGATTGCTTTGTGAGGATCAATAAAAGTTAACACATAGTCTCCATTTTATAATGAAAGTTACCTTTCTGCCCTTAATGAACATTATTGATACTCACCATAATGAGAGAAGAGGTGGGGTTAGTTTAGTGCATCATGGCATGGCGTCACACCCCCTGAACTCCAGCACTGCTTCCCTACATGCTGATATTTTGTTTTTGTTGTATTGCCTGTTTAGATTCAGTTTTCAAATTTGATTATTGAATGGTTCACTTAGTTCCGTCACAAAGGTAGGAAGAGCCTTCCTGATGTTGGCACTGCAGAACACACGTCCTCAGAGTCCTGTGTCTGAGGAATAAAGCCTGATCTGAACACGTGGATTCATTTGGGCCGCCATGCTGCACCACCACTGTAATGCCCCCCTTCATCTTTTCCCTGATACTCAGCATTCATCCTCTATTCTTCCACTCCCCTCCTCTTCAACATTCTTCCTCTTCCCCTTTTATTAGTCCTTGTGCCAAGGGAGAAGTGTGTCCTACTCCTTCCCCTATCTCCTTCTTATCATGGCATCTGTGGGGGACAATGGCAGAGCGGTAATGCACAATGACACTTGATTTAATGCTTAAGTATACAACACGAAGAGATTCTTCTGAGCATTTTAATGAGCTCTGTTTTCCTGGAATGGCAGAGAAAAGAAAAGACAGTATGCAGAGCTCCTGTTTTGTTCTTATTGCTGCCATGAGGATAAAGATCAAAGTCTTTATCTGTGATTATCCATCAGACAAATGCAATAAAATGCCCAATTTGCAGTCAAGGCTAACTATGTTCTGTCTTTCAGAACAAATTCATCTCCTAATCTTCTTGAAAAACCTTTCCTCCCTGAGGCCCCACAGGGCCTGTGAGGAAGCATCCCTACCAGCAGCACCAAAATCTATAGGTTGTTATTAAAAAATATGTTCCTTTGGCACAGGGATCTGGCCATGCCCTAGGCACATACAGGGTCTCAATAAAGGCTCCAGGAGCATAGGCATTTATGGAATCCCTAGGGTGTGATGACATGGATCGTTAAGGCAAGGAAGATTCAGCAGTCAACCAGTATTATGTGTGGCCTTCAGGAACTTCCTCTAAAGTTTGGGCTCAGAGGTGGGGTAGGTCCTAGATATATGAATCAATCATTCAACAGTGCAGAGTAAAACAACAGAAAGTGGCCCTCAAGGTTGAGACTCTGTCTGAACTCCTCAACTTGGTTCCAAGGGCCATAAGCATCCCTGCCTTTATAAAGTGAATTCCAAGTGGTTCTCACTTATGTGGACAGACTTGGGAGTAATTGGAGGTAATGTCTGGCACACACAGAGAATGAGGAGCCACGAGGTGAGGAAGAAAATTCAATATTTCTCAATATCAAATGTTAACCGGAAGAAAAATGTTTGTTGTGCAACTAACAGGCCGCAGGAAAAGCAAAGGTTAGAAGTGGTTTTTGTAGGAGGGGAATCTTTATTTTCAGTTCTGTCTTTCATCCCATTTTTTCCTCTTCAGTGGGTGTGGAGGGTGGGGACCTCTGGTGTGATTGTTGAGCCTGGAGAGAACCTGGCATCTGTGAGACATTAATAGGAGGCAGACCGGGCCACTATCTGAAACCCAGGCAATGTGGGCCAACTGTTCTCTTGATCTCCTTGATCTTTTTTCCTCTTGGCTTCTTGAGCCTCCTACTGTCAGGAAGAGAGGGTTTGCCTTGCTTCATGTGATAAGCAAATCAAGCAGACTTTGCTTTTGGGAAGCAAGCATATCACTGCTCTCTTAGTTCTGGATTCTTTACTTGCCACTGTTCACTGAATTTTGGGCTACGCTCAATCTAAGTTGAGGAAGGAGGTGGAAAGTTGCCCTGAGTTATTTGACCAGCTTTGCTAGGAATAAATCTCTGTTGGGCTCTTCATATCTTTTCCCAAATGGTTAAAACACAGAGGGGAGCAGTGGGTCATTCAACTACATCCTAACTTCAGTGACTCTTAATTGGGATCAAAATGGGTTATGCCTAGGACAAAGGTTCCTGGGGATACTCAGGTCCATGCTTTATCTTTTTCCAAATAAGGAAAGTGATGTCAATCATTTCTTTTTGTGGTAAAATATATATAACTTAAAATACACCATTTTAACTATCTTTAAATGTGTAGCTCAGTGGCATTAAATACATTCACATTGTTATGCAATCATCACCACTATCCATCTCTAGAATGTTTTCATCTTTCCAAACTGAAACTCTGTACTCATTAAACAATAACCCCACGTTACCTCTTCCCCTCAGCCCCTGGCAACCACCATTCTATTTTCTGTTTCTATGACTTTGACTACTCTGAATATCTCATGAGTGGAGTCATACAGTATTTGTCCTTTTGTGACGGGTTTATTTCACTTAGCATCCTGTTCTCAAGGTTCATCCATGTTGTAGCATGTGTTAAAATTTCCTTCCTTTTTAAGATTGAACAATATTCCATTGACGTATGTACCACATTTTGTTTATCCATTTATCCATAAAGGTATAAAGAAAGTGGAGTCAATCTTGAATGCTCATATTTCCTTTTTGTCCAGAGCGCTATTTATGCTGGTGGTCTCAGCATCACCGATGTTAACAACATCACCTCTCCTTGCCAAATTTCCCTATTTGGACAATGAATTACGTGGTTATCCTTTGAGGACAACTCTTCTAGAATCTCCATATTTCCTGTAACTGATCTCATGTTCAGTGCAAGTTTACAGCTATTCTACAAATATCCACTAAACTTAGCACTGACAAGGCACACATCTTTCAAGTGCAAATAGGGCATGTCAGTGGGTGGTATTTTCCCAAATGAAAGAAGCAGAGATGATTGGTGATTTTCAGGCAGCTGGATAAATATCTTACAGACATCGCATTTCAGGAGGCTGGACTATCCCATGTCTGTCTAAATAGGAGAGCATTCCTAGCAAGTTCTAGAGGCAGCCAGAAAGTGGGTCTGTCACAAGTGCTTCTCTCATAGCTGGGTGAAAACAGTGGAAAGCTAGAAGGGGAATGTCCATGACTTTCTTTCCATACTGGTATGAAGCCTCTGTCAAAAGCTGTTAAGGGAGAAAAGGGGTGTGATTTTGACTCACAGAGATTTTCCCAAAGAGAATTTGAATCTTTTGTTGACTCCATAATAGGAGAAGCCCTCTGATTGTATAGCCGCGGAGAGTTTATTTCAGTGCAGCTGATGAGACAGGATATTTGTAAAGTGTAATAGCTGGAGGGCCCCAGCACGAGCTGATCACTTAAGAACTTCTAAACTTCCAGGCAGATGACCTGAGGTAGAGTCTTCACTTTGCCACAGGACTTTGCCACAGGAAAGCCTCCCTAGGATTAAAGTTCTATCTAAGCAGAAAGCTTGTCTGGCTTGTTTGCTGACATACAGATGATGACTGGCCCATGGTAGATGCTTTAAAAAATATCAGAGAAATGGATGAGTGAATGACTAACTTTGTGCCCGTCACTTAGTTTCTCAAGAATCCAGTTGCTTCGTCTGTAAGATAGGGACAATGCCACCTTCTCTGCCAGTTTGTTTTCATAGGAAGGGTTTTGGACCTTCCCCTAAAGGAAGCATGGAGTAAGACGACTCCAGACAAGGAGTATTTTGTACCATCAATAAAATTTTATAATTAAAATTTACAGTTAAAGAAGCCAGACAAATATATCATAGTTTAACCATTGTTAAATTTTAACAACTCCCTCTGTTCTGTCTACTTTTTCACTTTACAACAAAACCACAATTGAAACAATGGGCTATACATGTACTTAATTTCAACAATCAAATAGTTTTACAAATTATGGCAGGAATGGTAACTGTTCACCAAAATCTGTGTCCTCCTATTTTTTCTTGATACACAGCTAGGCTCCATTTCCCGGCCCCTGTGGCAGTTATGAGTGGTCACATAACTGAGTTCTATCAGTTCAGTTGGGACAGAAGTGGTGTGGCTCTCTGTCTTGGCCTGTTCCTTCAGAACTCCCCTGAGTGATGCCCCATGCTCCTTGACAGCCTTGCATAGTGATCAACTTGGCTTAGATGTCAAGCTGAAGAAGGTGGAGCTTCTTCTTGATTGAGCTCATGGAAGAGAGTCATATCCACCACACAGAAACACTCACCTTGGACTGTTAAATGAGTGAGAATAAACTTGTATTGTGTTGGAGGCCATTATATATTCTCGAGTTTGTTAACAGCAGGTAGTGTCATCTGAATAATAATGCACAGTTTTACTGCCTTAGTGCTCTTTTGCCACCTCCATTATCTGCTTCCCAGAGGCAAACATTTTCAACTTTTTAAATTGCTTATTTTGGTGTTTACATCAAAATCTCTAAATAACAAGTTTATATTGCTAGTTCTTTTTAGTTTAAATGGTCTATTGATTTCTCACTATGGAAGATAAAATGTATCTCTTTTTCACCACCATCCTCTTAGCCCTGCCCCTCATTCTTATGACATAGTTGTAACAGAAAAATAGGTCAGTATTTATTATTTAAATTATTCTTATCATGTTAACACTGTTCACAGCTGAGACATGTATTTTACATGATCAGTTTTTCTTTCTTTTATAAGAGATTCTTTTATCTGGAATTAATAATTTACTCCCCCTTCCTGCTCATCCTCTTCATCCTTCTCTCTCTTTTTCACTTGCTTAGTTTTCTAAGTACTAACCATTAATTCAATCCCAAATTCTTCACCAGCTGGGTAAGTCTTCTCTCACTACCTGGAAAGAAATTAAACTTTTTATCAATTTCATTTTCTTAAAGAAGTATTTCCCATCCAACTGCAACCAATCTGGAAAGTAGCTTTTAAACCCGCTGAGTAAATGTCATTGTGCAACTCTTTTCAGCATCATCACAAGGACATTTTTTACCTGTCTCGTTACTAACTCCCTATTTCCCATATTGCATTTTGTTTTCTTTCTTGTTATTTCTCTCATATTGATACAACACATTTTCCAATAGCTTCCTGGCATAGGGATATGTTTATATGTCAGGAATTTAGGCAGCGTGTGGCTTTGCACCTTACTTCGTACAACATTGGCTGAAGTCAGTTGGTGGTTTGCTACTAAAGCTGGGCAGGTCAAAAGCACCCAAGATCGTTTCATGCACATCCACAGCACCTTGTTGAGAATGGCTGGAAGGCTGGGCTCATCTGGACCTTTTACACTTTCTGTGTAGTTTCAGAACATCTCCAGATGATCTCTCCTGTACAGTGTTGGATTTCTTACAAGGTGGCTCTGGGATATGAAAGAGAGTGTTCTCAAAGAAAGGAAGTAGAAGCTGCAAAGTTTTTAAGATCTGGGCCAGGACACTGGCACAGTTACTTTTGCTGTATTCTAAAGCAGTCACAGAGTCTTCCCAGATTCAGGAGGAGGGGACATAGACCCTACACCTCGATGAGAAGAGTATCAAAGAATTTGAAGCCATCTTTAATCTGCCATAACCCTAAAAGGTAGATGTTAGAGATACTGTTACCCTCATTTTACGTAAGGTCACACTGAGCTAAAAAGAGAAGAAACGTAACTTTCTCAAAGTCTCACAATTAGTAAAGAGCTATGGATTTGAACCCAGATAGTCTGGCTCTAAACCTGTATTTTGAACCACTTGATGGCCTTTAATCACTTCTAGATATAGACATTCTCATGCAAGAAGTCTCTTTCTACCTCTCAGAGGCTAACTTGCAGTTCTGCTTCCTTCTTTTGGCAAAGAGCAGGGCCACTGCTGCTCCAGACTCAGATAAAATCCCAGATCCCAATTTTAAAGTCCTTGGGAATGCCTTGGCTGGCACAACATGAATTATGAGCCTATCCTTGGGTCAGTAAATACGGTCAAGGGGTAGAGGTATTCCATCTGGCTTAGACTAGGTTCTGGCCAACCCGCATAACCAAGCAGACCTTGTGTGTTGCCAGAAAGAGGGAGGAACAGATGCATGGCAGGCAAGCACCACTGAGGCTCAGGACAATGGGTATGTAACCTGCATTGTTAACCAGATACTTGAATCAATCCTCACTCTCTATTTGAGGTAAATGCTTAAACAACTTGGTTTTCCAGAGAACTCATTGCCTCCCAAGGATGCCCATTACTATTTAAAGAGTTTCAAGCTTCAGAGAGCAGATGAGGAAAGTGTTTTGGAATACTAAGGTCGTTCCCAGCCTTTGCATTAGCACTGTGCCACAAAAACCTATCAAGAGAGTATCTGGTCTACTTAAACCTCTATATGTTTTCACTATGATATCCCCAGAGTCTAGCACAGATGGATGGATGGGTGAACAAACCTGGTTCAACACAATTTAACAAGCACTTATTGAACCATCAGGTTGATTGATTATCTCCCCAGAAAGACTGATAATTTTGGCATTGAGGATAATAACAGATTCAGCACTTGTGAAAGAGTCCTTAGGGAGTTGTGATTTCCAGAGTCAACAATGGCTGTGTAAATTCTTCAAAGGAAGAGAAAGTCTGTGCAGAAAAGGCAGCCTTAGCCCAGGCTAAGCCTCTCTAGGTGTGAGAACTTCCCTTATAAAACAGAAACTATCAAGTCAAAGTTTCCATGAGGTCAAAAGAAACTGGACTATTAGGAACTGCACTTCTTGAAGTACTCCTCACAGCTAAAATACTAGTTTTTAAGCTATGTGATCAATAAGCTCTCTCCTAACCCTGTCTATGATTTACAATTTTAGTGCTGCAAAGAACCATTTCCTGGAATGTTCTGTATGATTTTTTTTTTTTTTTTGGAAAATTAAGTTACATTGTAAATGTACTTGGGTAATTCAATTTAAAGGAACTCTATCATGAAATCCACAAAATGAAGAATTATTTTCTATAATCTGCCCATTTTTCAACATTTGTGTGAACTTGGATTTTCACACATCAAGTTTGCCTTAGCTACCCCTGCAGTGCCCCACTTCCCACAAGCCAAGACCTTCTTGGATTCTTTGTGACCCCACAAAGAGCCATGAGGAAGCCTTTAGCTGCTGGTCTAACAGCATCACCTCCATCAGTTGACATCCAGATAATCTAAGGAAATACATCACACTGGAGTGCCAGATGGATTCAGACCTAACACAAAAGGGAGTCAGCCCTTTCAAACCACCCCTATAGATAAGATGAGCTGAGTGATATATTCAAACACAATGAGACTGGGCACTGTCATAAAAAAGAATTATGGTGGCAGAAATCACATCCACTGTTGCATTTTGGGCATGCGGTCCATATGCCCTGCCTTACAAAGTGTGTACACAAAACTTGTATCAATTCCAGAGCCACGAGATGGAATTTCAAATGTAATTCAATTTCCTCTTGCCAAAAAGAGAATAATTATTCAAATTCCTTGAGAATATTAATAAATAACCATAATTCTTATAGAAAATGACAAATACACATGCATGAGTAGGTATATTCTTAAATATATACACATATGTATTCACACAGGTATATAAATGCATTTCGAACAAAATATTCTAACACCATTGTGCCAGGCCAATAAAAACAAAACACAAGGCAAAAAAAAGTCCACCACACATAATTGTCTTGTAGGTACATGATTCAAAGCAAGCAAGATACAAGTTAGTCCCTTTCTCACGTAAGACTGTTGCTAGGCCTGGGAGGTGCGGAGCAAGGTGACAGGGGCAATTACCTTAGTGAAGAAAAATATCTGCACAAAAAGAAAACTTTGACATGGTTCATCAGGGGCTCCTCCCTCTATTTTCTGAATGTATTCCAACCTATGTCTAAGTAGATTTTTTTTTTTTAACTCCTAAGTTATAGGGCTTTAGTAAAACTCCAGGGAAGGCAGGGAAACAAAAGTTGATACACTCCTTTCAGATTTGAAGTAGGGCCAATATAGTGTGACTTGAAGGCTATATAGGCATATTCACGTTCACACACACACATACACACAATTAACAAGTATGTTGGATCTATAGTAGGGTTTTTCAATAGTAGCACTGTTGACATTTTGGACCTGATAATTCTTTGTTGTGAGGGCATGTCTTGTGCATTATAGAATACTTCGCAGTATCTCTCACTTCTATGCAGTGGATGCTGGTAGCATCCTTTCCTCTACCCCATTGGTTACAACCAAAAATCTCTCCAGACATTGCCAAATGTCGCTTGTTGGGCGAATTCCTTCTGGTCGAGAAGCACTGGTTTAAAGTGAAGACCCCAATTACCTCTCCATTATGACTATCCTAAACATTCTTATCTACTATGGGTATTACTATGAAAGATTTATTGTCAAGGCACTTAATTTAGTTCTTTCAGTCTAATTTTAAGGGTATCTGTTTCAAGTTTTATTTCTTAGAAGAGCCTGAAACAGGGATTTGTGTGCAAGCAGTTTGTCAAAGGAGTGTTCCATGGAGAAATCTGTGAGGGAGGGAAGCAGATTAGGGAAGGAGAAAGAGCAGCAAATACATGGATTCAGATGAGATCTAGCCTCAGACTGATCCCTTGGGAAGCTCTGAAGTATAAATTGCACCATGGAATTTGTCCAGCTTTGAGTCAAGAATTCTAGACTTCTGTACCCTACGCTGGTCAGTCATTGTCTCGGTACCATTGCAGTAAATGTAGAGACTTGGCAATAGCATCTGCTATAGGATTTCTCCATAAAAATTTTGAATGAAGTTGATTAGCTTAAAATATTTTCTCCAAAGATGGGTATTATTATGAAAATGGAAGCACACTGAAAATGGTCAATATTGGCATTAACCCTGGTCTGATATAAAACTCCTTCATTTAAAATATACTTTTTTGAAAAAGATATTTTACTAGAATTAGTATCATTTATGAGTGCCTTTTTACTATAAATGTGCCTCCAAGCATAAATTTATAAAACATTTTTAAAATTTGTATTGCTTCTTCTCTACAGTGGTACAGTGGGATATATATATATGTACACTTCACCAGAATGGCAATAACCCATATCTCCAATATACACTTAAAATATGTCTTCTGTCCCTTTCTCCCATTTGTTTGTTTGTGCTCAGGGAACGTGAAAATGGTAATAAGAAAGGCAAGAACATTATCGTTATTATACAGGAAGAACATTACTATAAACAAAAATGAGTCGTTCAGATTGAGAGAGGTGAGAGAAAACTAGAAAGTAATATACTTCATTTTAAAAGCTAATGCAAATGACTCTCTGATTGTTGTGTGGGGTTGTTGTACCATTATTTCCCTGCACACACACACACATACACACACACACACACTATGGAAAGATGAGTTACCACTAATAACCCTTGTTTGAAAAACACTATGTAAATATATCTGCATAAATCTCCATGCAAATACCTTTTAATGTATCTATCATTTAAATACTACTCACAATTGAATGGGATATATAATATTATAAAGATGAACCAAAATGAACCTGACAAAGACATGGTTATCTTTGTTTAGAAAATGACAGTGTATGCACTAGAGGCATTTAAATCCTATACCTACAAGTCCATTAAGTGCTCTGCCAATTGCTGTCATGGGACACCTTACTTTTTCGAAGTTTGCAGTCTAGTTGAGTAGGCAGAATAAACACATGGAAGAGGATGACAATTAATTCCAGGTCATAAGTAGTTAAACAGGGGGTAGCTATAGAATATGCTAGAAGGAATTCTGGAAGGAGAGATACTGTTTTTTTGAGATAACCAGGACACACTGGGGGGTATTTAAATTAGGTTTTGAAGCTGTGTTAGGTACTTCATCTATTCTTAGGCAACATTTAGATATTCCAAGCGATTCAAAGTTTTATTTGTGATGTTCTAATTTCAAGTAGCAGTGTTGGCTTCCTTAGGTAACCCCAAAGGAATAGTAAGGGTTTCTCTTTAAAATTTGTATTTTTTTTTCTGTTTAAGAAATTATGTAAGCTTATTTAAATAATTCAGAAAGTCTGAAGAAGAAATGCAAGGTAATCCATAACCCCAACACCTTTTGCCTTTTGTAAACCACTACTAAAATACTGATAAGTAGGAATGGATTTCTTTTCAGAGTTTGAGGCAAAAAATTGCCTTACACACTTATGCATGGTCTAAAAGTGATGTGAGAAGTTATAGCCTAAACTGTATTAATGCTTCAACACCCAGTTACCTACTAATAGCTATCTAACACCATCTCTGTGATAGGGAACTTTAACTCCTGGGAAAACCTAAACTATTTTCAGAGACTTAATGTAGTCTGAAAATGCTTCAATATATTATATCTAAATCTTCCACCTCTCATTTTCCATGTATTACCCTGATCCTGGGTGCCCCGAGAATAGATTAAATCTTCCAATTCTAAGGTTTTTGTGGCTTCTTTGTTCCCTTCTCTGTTTCTTGACCAAGCCCCCTGTTCACTGTCTGCTGAATACACTAGGAGGTGTTCACAAGTAAAATTTGCAGCAATAATATTATGGAAAAAATTCTAGGTACTCTCTAAATTGTACATATAGAGATCAGAACTGTACTATGCTAAAAAAGTAACAAGCTAATAACTAATAGTTGTCATACAATGAGAACGACAATATTGTTATTATGCAGGAAAGCCTTCATTGCTTATCTGTCTTCTTTCTTCACCACCCCCCTTCCACCAAACAGCCTCAACAATATCTGCTGGGCTTTTTTAATTCAATATCTAATAAGAAATAATTAGTGTGTCAGCTTTCAACTGTCAAAAAAAACAAGAGAGAAGATGATTTATAACAGAAAATTGAGATTGCAACAGTTGGCATTTTTGCAAATTTCTTTATTTTTAAGGGAGCATATGTTATTAAGCAGTAGCTTGAAGCCTTTTGAAATCTGTCTCTGACTATACCTCCCTGTTCTCTCAGTGGTCACCAAGGATGTGTGAATGTTCTGTAAAGAAAGAGACAATGAATTCTTTTAGTACTAGTATCCCCTGAATAATGTTAAAAGAAAAATAATCGGTGGAAAGATAAACTTATGGTGGGGGAGTTCTTTAGTGAGCATTTTCCTTCAATCAGTCGGTAATTCTCTTACGTCACTCCCAAACTATCCTATCTAGGGGTCTCTAACTCATTCAGGGCCTAGGCAACTAACACACATGCATAATAGGGGCCAGTTGAGGATGGTGGTAACTAAAGAGGTCACGGATCACCTAAAGGCGAAAGGTTATCTCAGCATCAAATTATTATTTCTCTGTGGGAGTTTGGTCCCACCCACTGTTACCAGATGCTCTGATGTTTTTCAAGAGATGCCCCCCAAATCCTTCTTTTTGTGCAAACTCTCTTGCTTTTTTACTGTTGGTAATTAACTTTTTGAAAAGCATCATGTGGGTCAAACAAAAAAGTTCCGTGGGCTGAATTTGGACAAAGGCAATACCTGTTTGAGACCCAATATATAGAGGTTCTTTTAATGCTAACTGGTGAGTCTAATAAGCTGCTCAATTAAAACAATCTAAGAAAGGTTCACAATCCTCCTTGAAGGGTGAATAGGGTTGGGGTTGGTGAAAGTGAATGAGAATCCTATATGGAACAAATAAACACGTCTGAAGATAGAGGAACGGGAATAACCGCTAACATGAGGATGTGACAGTCAAATGTCCTAATGTTTGACGTATATGGTACCAACTGAAGAGGTAAAGAGAATTGTTCAATGGGCCACATGGGCTGTGATCAAGAAGCATATTTTATGCCAACCAGAGGGGAAAATACATTATAAATGGTTGGGAACAGAGAGACAATGAAAGTGTCGGAGCAGGAGAATGGCACAATACAAGCAGCATTTAATAGAGGTTTTTAGGAAGGGGTGCCCAGGATGGTGATCTAGACCATTCTGGAGATGGTGCCCTTGCCTTTGTCAACTAAACCACTATTGATCCAGTGGAGGAAGTTCAGCCTAGGGAAGGCTGTGAAACACCTTGGCTAGTCAGAATATAAAGAGAGATCTCCCTTGGCCTGTTGACTTGTAAGTGTTTTTCTACCTCTGTTCCTTCCATCCTTCCTTCATTTATGCCACAAATATTTACTGAACACCTGTTCTACATCCTGCACTATACTAATGTCTGGAAAGGGAAAATTTCCCCCTCTACCTACCTTGAGTTCTTGTGACTGGACTAATAATAAAATATAAGACAGATTAACAAGAAAGAAAAACTAATTTGTGCACACGGAGGTCTCATTGAAATGAGGCATAAGAAGTGGCCGAAGCAGGCAGCTTTTATATTTTTTTAGACAAAGAAACATTTGTGAGAAATTGACAGGACAAAGAAACTTAGGTTTTGGGTGATCAATTAGTGAAGAATGTAGAGTTTGGGCTCAGGGAAGTAAATTAAAGAAGTAACAAAGTGTGTTTATACAGTCTGCCAGGCTTGAATTCCCTGTCTCTGGCAATAACCGTTCCCTTCCACCTCCAGATGCAGGGAGTGCACCTTTCACATGAGAGATTCATTTCCTGCTTTCAGGGAGACAGAAAGGAGGGTCAGAGTGTCCCTTTTACATTGGCCATTTCTTAAGTAATTTTAAATCAAATTTTGATTATTTTAAATAAAAATATTTAACATGCCATTGAGGCGCATTTGGGGGTGGCCTATGTGAGGCCCCAACACTAAGAACTAAAGGTTGCATCAGAAAATATAATGGAAGTAAATAAATGCAGGTGACACTTGCATTAAAGAGTAAGAGCTGTGAGAAAGGAATAGAAGGAGCTACAGGTGTATATAAGACAGACACCTGGACCTGTCTCTGGGGCATGAAGTATTCAGGAAATGCGTTCCAGAAGCAACATCTAAATTGAAATGTCGAGGATCCACAGGGGTCAGCTAGGCCAAGCACAGGGACAAGCGCGTTCTTGGAACAAGAGAGAAAGCACATGTTAGAGCTGAAATGGCAACTGGGAACATTTAAAAATGCCTGGAATGTGAAAAGAAAGGGGAAAATTG
Source organism: Balaenoptera borealis (assembly GCF_965194805.1). Classification (NCBI taxonomy): domain Eukaryota; kingdom Metazoa; phylum Chordata; class Mammalia; order Artiodactyla; family Balaenopteridae; genus Balaenoptera; species Balaenoptera borealis. Next base: position 95,430,508 of record NC_138874.1, read on the forward strand.
GCAAGAGGTGAGTCTGGAAAGGTACTCAGGAACCACATTCAGTAGTTTGCGAAGGCTTTAAGAGTATACTTTGCTCCAAAAGATCAAATATTTTTAACTGCATGTTAATAATTTTCCACACTTTCAAAAAAATTCAAATTTTATTTAAAAAGTATATTGGCAACAGTATGCCTTGAGGCAGGGAAACAAGGATTTGGGCTTGTTTTTATACCCAGAGAATTGACCGTATCAAGCAACTCAAAAAGCATTACTCGTGTTTGGACACTGAGAGAAATAAATATAAGCCCTGAGATGGAGTCCAGTACAGTGTCCGACAACCAAGGAAGTGTCTTGGTGTCAGTATCACAACTCTGGGTTGTCCGAGGTGGGAGGGCTCTTAGATACCATTGTCTTTCACTCTATATACCAAGGAGGAAACTGAGGCAGCAAGGGTACATCGTTGATAGTACAGATAGGACCCAGATCTCAAGAACACTGTTTTCTTTCTTAGTATGAAAGCTAAACTATCTGTGACATTAAGGTAGGAAAAAAACCCTCAAAGAATATAAGAATTTTAGTTATTGGTTTCCACATCCATGGAGAAAGTAAGCAGCTATCTCAGTCAGTCCCCAAAGTGGAACACAGACATAAAAAACAAAACAAATAACTAGCATTATATATGTTTGTAATTTTTAACACTGAATTTATGGAGTTCTAACTATGACTCTTTCCTAATGAACTAGACTCAGGGACAAAGTCCATTCCATTCTGTTGACATCTATGCTTTTAAATATTTTTCCTGTCTAAAATTAGGGATTGGACAATCTTAAGAGACAATATTTTCACATTTCAGAGGAACTTCTGTTAGAGGATATAGGAGTTCCTGGGGTGTCAGTTTCTAGGCTTTCCAGCACCCCCTAGAATGAGGAGGTGAACTTGAAGGTCCTTAAGGGCCCTTCTACTTCAAAGATTTATTGAACATGGATAATAAAAAGCAAAACTTCTCACCCTTTTTAATATACCTGATTTTTCAAGCAAATAAGTTATTTGCAAAAAATAAATTTTTTATATGTATCACTGAGTGGGAATGGATATTCATCATTTTGGTAAATAGATTTCAGTTTACTCCCCAAACATAGAACTGAAGCAGCATGCAAATTATTTACAAATGAACAAGGGGGATGAGAAGGTAAGTTCAGGGAATTGCTGGTTGTTAAAATAGTTGATGAATTGGGTTTAAATAAGGCCTGCTCTGTCACTATACCAGGGTAAGTTTCTGCATATAAGCTTTGTATCTGGATCCTGCTCCTGCAACTGTAAAATGAGCCGGATGTTTCAGGGAAAGGCATGTCCATAGCGGCTAAGACTGTTGTCTTTCTACCAGTTCAATACTTGGTATGTAATAAACAATGAATGTTAGCTGAGTAGACCAATAAACTCACCAGGATGTTAGCAGTAGTGTTTGATCATTTGTGAGTGATATGTACTTTTCATGGGGAACAACAATGCTTAACCAAATGAACCCATCTTAATGGTAGAATTTTCATTGCTTCTTTAGAGAGAAATTTGGGGACTACATGTGCCTTCTGATGCTATTTGCAGAGTCCACTGATTTAAAAAACAAAAAAAAAACAAAACAAAAACTGTTTCTTATAAAGTATTGAACTGCTGATAGATTTTATCTGTGAGATCATTTCCATTTATGAAGAAAGACATCCTGGTGGACCTAGAAATTGAGAAGAGCTCGGCAGGGGTTTAGAAGATGTTAGAATCACAGATGCTCTGAATGAAGAACTAACACCTTCTTACTCCCAATCTAGTACTCTTCCAAAAATGTTTATTTCCTGTGAATTTTATAGAATGACTTAGGTCCATCAAGTATAAAACCAAGGCACATTAGAATGCAAGCATATTGCTTTTATGTAATCTGAGCAGTAAGAATTAATACCTTTATTAAAATATTTTTGGCATTTGCTGCATATAGTTTTAAAGCAGGGCTTCTAAGCCTGCCTGTAGATTAAGAAATCCTGAAGACATTCACTTTTACTGCACGAAAGTAATATTACAATTTGTAAAGGTGGGTGCACACGTCTGAATTATGTTAACATGAAGACAGTTATCCACATACGACTGAAATTTAATTGTTTCCCTCAGTTGAGACAGTTGGCACATTGTACCAAGAGCTGTCACTACAAATTTTAAAATACTTTGCATCACATTGAATCTGGCAAACATCCAGTACAACTGACATCCTTCAAGTTTTAATACCTAAAACTAGACCTGGAGCAGTTTTGTTGACAGACCATATGCAAGACGTAGTAATGTGGAAAGAAAGAACATTTCTATTTTAGTTATTTTACCCTCTATCACCTGAAAAATGCCCAAGTAGGCTATCTATTTCATTTTAGACCTATAGAATAATTGTTGCTGGCAAGTTGTGTTCAGACAAGTCCAGAGAATGCTAAGAAAATTATTGTTGTTTAAACTCACCCCTTCTAATATAGTCTATTAGTAAAATGGCAGTAAAATTCTATAGAGTAATAGAAAAGTTACTTCAAGCTTTTCCTGCCCACAAGGTAATAAAATGTTTAAAGAGCACTAGTCTAAAACCTTAGGCTTTTGTTGCAAAGTTGCGGGAACAAACATCATAACCCCAAGAGACAGCAGGCCATCCGATTTCTCATTCTCAGATTCAGGACGAATCTGTTGATTGGCACAAGGCTTCAGTGGGCTCTGAGACCAGTGGCCAGGGAGGAAGAAGGTTAATTGCACAGATGTTCATAGGCATGGTTCAGAGTCCGGATCTGAGAACTGGAAGGAACTTTTTTAAAGATCAGCAAGTCTCACGGTGACTTGCCCTTCTAGTTCTTCCCACTAGACCTGGAAGAGTAGATTCGAGTTTGTGGATCAAGACAAATTTAGAAAGTGCCCCTTTGTGGATCTGGGAGTATATTCCAACAATACTTCACAGCCATAAATCTTCTGTCTACACACACTGCCCTTGCTCCAGCTGAAATCCCAGAGAATAATCAAGGAGCCTTCTAATGTGGGTTTAACGGAGGCTCAAAGTTACTACTGCATTACAGCATCTGCCCAGAATAGAGTGTTGCAGATTTGCCCCCAAGGTCTATAAAACGTGTAGGTCAAGTACTTGTGTCTGGAGTTTTAGGCCACTCGTCTAACACTTTTGGTAAATACAATAGGTTTTTTTATTTTTAATGTGCAAAAACTATGTGGTTATTTAATATAAACTTAATTCTCATAACCCTATGAGATAGGTGCTATCTATGTCCCCATTTTACAGATGTGGCAACTAAAGCATAGAAAAGCTCACGTATCTTGGTAGAAATCACATATAGTGAAGCCAGAATTCAACTACAGGCAGTGATATTCCAGAGTCTCTGATCTCAAACATTCCCCTAAGCTACCACGTGGTCTCTCTCATGTCCCCTCCCTATCTGACCTTCCCTTTTTTTTTAGGTTTGGAACTGAAGTTTTGTGTGAGGTTGCTGACTAATGTAAGAAATGATGTCCAGAAAGGATAAACACATTATCCCTTCTTTTTTTCCCCTCTCATCAGTGAAGTATTGAGATAGGTAATAATGAAAGGTAGAGGTCATTTGGACTTTTGTAGTAGAAGTTTTTGAGCACTCAACTTACCTGTGAGAGATTTTAGGCTGATGGTCAAGACCAACAGCAAATAGATGTTTTGAATGGGAAGCTTTAGCAAAGAGGGTTGTTGGAATTTAGGGAGTGGGGTTCAATGCTATGCCCTGAGATGCTCCAAAGAAAAGTCATCCCGTGAAGGTAAAATATCTGTGGACCTCAGTCTTCTGACTTACAAACCAGATTACTTCATCACAAGAGGAGCTCCATATCTCATGAAAATGATGTTAGATAAGAATGCTAATTCATTAATTTGCAAGGAGATCTAGGAGATCTGTAGTCCCCCTGTGGGCTGGAATACTTGCATCAGCATGGCCAGCACATTCTCATACTGTAAGCAGGCCAATGTGGGAAACCAAATTATAATCAGAAAGAAGATTGCTTGATTAGTATGGAATTAGAGAAAGGAGAATGAGTTCAATGATTTTAGGCTTAATGGTGTGAGACAAAAATAGCCTGATATGTCCATCTCCACAGCAGGGATAGCCTTTCAAGTAGCAATATAATACTCACATTGCACTGACCTAAATTTCCTCTGCCCTAGTGGAGCTGGGAGAGGTACAGCCAACTTTTCTCTTCTCATTATGAATTTTCTATAACTGTTTTCTGACCAGTCTCCTTTCTGTTGGGAGGAGTTATCTTTCTTTGGAATATACTGAATATTTTTAGTTTAATTTGTTTGAGCCAAAAAAAACCATCCTTTCTTTCAAGTTATTTCTACTAACTTCTAATTCATCTTTGGATTCCTGCTCAGAGAATAGTTCAAGTTCTAAGTATTTCCATTTATTATTAGCTCAGCAGAATAAAACCTCAAAGAAGTAGAATATGAAAAGTATGACTTCTCATTTATACTCACTTATGTCTGTACATTTTGCTTATTAAAAAAGTAAACAAAAGTCAATAAATGAAGATTTGATAAGGAGATGTTAAAAACTGAGGTTATATCTTAGACTTAATTCATGAAATCACATTCAACTCAGAGTCCCATTTATTTTTCTATCCTTAGACCATGGGTTAAGATAATTTAGTCGCAGAAAGATTACTTTAATGCCTTACAATATCTTAAACATCAAACAACTATTTATTCATATTTATTGGACTATTCTTGTTAAAACAATTAAAGCAACTCTAACTCTGGAAGACTATTTTTGTCAAGTGTTAAAATCAGAATTTTTAATTTATTTTTTAACTTGAAAATTCTATTAACCAGAATATCCTATTCCCAAGTCTTTGGCTCAATTGATGTATTTACATTTATATCAACTCTATAATATAAAATCTCTTATATTTTCAACCACAGTTTCGGTGTCCAGAGCATGCTTTAGGCTTGGTAAACTCCTGGAGGAAGAAACTAGGTTCTTAGACCCATTCTTCCTCTGGATTAAACACTGTTAGCAAGAGGTCATTTTTCCCAGGTGTAGCAGTTGCTGTTGATGATGACCTGTTCTACATCTACTCATCCACCTCTAAGCTCACCAATAGCTTTGGTGGACACATCCTGAATACCCTGGTAGCATCTCACCACAAGAACCTGTATCTTTGTTTCTCTGCCTGGTAGATTTCTTCAGTTCCAGGAAAGCAGGACACCCTGAAAATACTGGAATTTGACATACCAAGGGCAACCTGATTGAATTCGGAAGACAAATATTCCAGCTTCCCCAACTTCTATGAGACAGTTGGGTAGTACATGTTACAAGATGCCTGAAGGTTCCCAAAGGGGATTTAACCCTAATTCCCTAAGCATCACTTACTTATTAACATACCTTTTACTGGCTCCCTGCATTCCCTGTCTCACTTTCACCATTCCCTCACTTATGCCTCCTGGCATTGGTTGTCAGATAAATTGTACCTAAGTCTTTATCTCAGGGCCTGCTTTTGTGGGAAGCCAAGAAAAGCAAGTCACCCACCTCTGATTTTCTATCATGATGTATCAATTAATCACACTTCACTATTAAACATAGAGAGTAAGTTTCTGTTTAGAACCACTAAATGACATAAATAGAGCTTCTTCTTCTACTTCCCTAGGACTTGACAAGAAAATAGTGCTTCCTGTTTCTGAAGGTTCTCAACAACTATAGGTGATTTTTAATTTTGCAGATGGTCAAGAGTGGTTCTTTAGCAAGAAGTTAAATTTTGGAATTATTATATTGCTTTTAGAAAAGAACTTGATAATGTATTTAAAAAGCAGTATCAATGGTCAGAGCCTTTGACCCATTAATGCCACTTTGAGGAATTTACTTAAAGAAAATACATATCAAAAATGGTACATATACGCTATAGATGTGAAAATAGGTATTTCAGAATTGCTTAGAATAACAGCTGAGAAAAGCTTGAAAATAATCTTAATGTCCAACAATGAGGAATAGTCAATTAGATTATAATGCATTAATTAGTTGTAAAATTATGTAGTCAGAAGAGATGGCACTAACAATCATGGTCTTGAGATGGTAAATGAAAAGAAGATATGGAAAAACATTTATGTTACAATTAACTTGTAAATATAAGGTTTTCATATGGACAAGAGATGGAACAGAACTGGGTAAAGTTACCCATAATCTATCACAATAGTGTTCTCTTTTCATTGAGAACCAAAACCAGAAATGAGAAGCAAAGAATGTTTTTAAGGCTATAAGTACAATGTGTGCAGAATTCAAAGACTAAGAATTCAAGCATTGCTAGACATATGCCTTTATTTCCTCCCCACCTCAATAAGAACAGAGATAATGGGTAATAATGTCACAACTATACCATCAGCTTGGAAATCCTAGATTAAAATGTTAGGATAAAAAGGCATGCAGAAAAGGAAAAAATGATCCTGAAGAGATGAAGTGATTTGCTAAAGTTAATTACTAGGAGAGCCAGACCAGCTCTGGTCTTTTGACCATTAGCGTAGGGCTTGGCCAATTTCCTTGTCTTTAAGTGGAGTAATAGCTCCTGCTCTACACTGCAGGTCTTTGGCTCTTGTAGGAATTATATGAAAGGAAATTCATAAAGGGGCTCTGTACATTGCAAACTCAGTCCACAATGAAGCAATGTAGAGTTTAAAAGAAAAGTGAAGTGATATGGTGGTTGCCTGATTTATTATCTGTAGAGCTCAAGGGCATGAACTCTTGGAAAGAGGGTCATTATCTAGCATGGGAGGTGCAGGATATTGGCTATTCCTAAAATAGGCTCTGAAGAATGGGTATCTTAGCTAGAAGCTACTGATGCCTGGTTCTCTTTCCTCAGGCATGACAGTGCTCATTTTTGTACCTGTACCACCTGGGGTTGATTCAGACAAGAAGTGCTAGAGCTGCCAACTTAAGCTCTGTCTCCTCTCATCCTCATTTTCAGACACACTACACACACTGTCTCTCTTAATACTTAACTCTGTTCTCTCCAATTAGGTCCCCTCTCCCAGGCTCAGCCAAACGCAGTTCAGCCTAGGCTTTTAGAAGAATCCATGCTGAGCTCCCCAAATTCTCTACAGGCTCTTCACAAACAAGTAGCCTGCTAAGAGCTATGCGGGGATATGAAAGAACAAGTCTATGCACCTAGGAGATGCCCAGTAAGTGTTAAGAAAGGATGACACTCTGCAAAGTAGCATGAGGTTCAAATTGTGAATTACTACTTTTAAATGTTAAAAACACTATTATTCTCAAGAACTGCATTTGTTATAAAAACATACATATATGATATAACTCTATAAACAAGGGACTAGATATTCTAAGATCTGGGTTCTACTCTTGGTTCAACCACTAACTTGGTCTGTGGCTGTGGACAGTTACTTGAATGCTCTATGTCTCTTTATAAAATAAAGGGATTTTTCTAGATGATTCCTAAGATCTCTTTTAGCGCTGAAGTTCTATGACTATGTATGAACAACCTTAAAAATAATGAGGAAAGCTAATACACACATGTAAGTTGACCTCCCTACCAGGGCAATAGTACAAAAAAACCAAGTTTTTGACACTTATCACTCAATACTAAATCACTCGGTGCATATATCAACATAGGTTTTAAGAAAGCTTGAATTTGGCTGCGTAAAGGCAAAGAGTACAATAAATAGTATACTTCTGTCAACTTTTTGCTGAAGGAGGGCTCTTTCTTTCTCCTTCTTTCTGCCCTCCCTATCTTTCTGCAGAATAGTATAGATTTTAAGAACACACATTCAACCAGATTGAGTTCAAAGTCAAGTTCTGCTAATATCTAGCTGGATGACTTAAGAAAATTATTTAACTTTTCTGTGTCTCATTTTAAATAATTATAATGGTAGTGCTTACCTTGAAGGGTAGCTGCAAGGATTAAATGTCATTATACATAAAGTTCTGAGAACACTTAGTATGGGTTAACTCTTAAGAGTATAACTAATATAAGTATATTGATATCTATCCTTTACAAATGGGACATCTTATCTTGAGAAAACAATAAATAACTTACTGTGGGAGCTTTTTGAGTATCCATAGGATATCCAGGTGGCAATACCTAGTAGGCAATTCAAAACTTCAGCTGTAGTTCAGGGAGAGGTCTAGGCTTGACGTTTATATTTATCAGGCTACCCACATAGTCAGAGATTCCACATCTAGAAATGGCTAACATTAACCATGAACAAAAATTGTGTTGTATGAAGAGAGAAGAGGGTAATAGAACAGGACTTTCTTTTGATACCTACTCTTAAGGAATAGGTTAAGGTAAAGGAACTACTGGACCATACTGAGAAAGAGTGGCCAAAGAACTAAAAGGGTGACTCCATAAATGCCAAAGTACAAAGTTTCAAACAGAAGGTGCTCAAAATAGTCAAGTTATGTAGACTTGAGACCAGATAAAGGCTGCGAAAAAGTCATTGCATCTGACAATTCAAAGGTTATTTCTAACCTTTGAGAGAGCAGTCTTGGAGGAATGATGAAAGAAGAAACTAGATTTCAGTTGGCTAGGGAATAAATTAGAGGTGGAAAAATATGAGTCAGGGCATGTAGATTACAGTTTCAATATGTTGTCAGGTAAATGGAGCTCATACCTGATAGAGCTGAGAACAAGAACACAAAAATCCTCACAGGTATATACCGAGAGAGTCATGTATTGAATATTTTTAAGATATAACTTAATCTTTGTGCATTTCATATTGAGTTAAGTCTTTAAATGATATGCAATAAAGGTTTCACTGGAAAACAGCTTTAAACTATTGTGATAATATACAGAATTTTCATGGGGTTAACACTAATGTAGCTACTTGTAAATATCAGAAAGGCTATACTCTTAGGTTGTTGTTCTGGGACCAAGTCTATATGATACTCAAACAACCACAAGTACAATGGAAGCACTTAAGTTAATCAGCCCATGGTGCCAAATAGCTGCTTTGACTGATTTTCTCACTAAACTGTCTCAGTTGAGCATTTGTGGCGGTATCACTTAGAGGAGGCTCCAGGAGTTTAATGAAAACAACTTGCTGATGGAAATTGTACTGCATGACTAGGCTTTATTCGTCCACAAAGGCAAGGCAAAATTATATACATATATGTAACATATATGTAAGTTATATATATATAATATATGGATATATATGTGTGTATGTATATGCATGTATATATGCATACATATGCATATATATATAACATACACCCACACATACAGTCTTCCTATACTATTTAGCATTTACCAGTCTCGCTGTTTATTTTAAGCTAAATTTTTTTCTGATACTTAGCATTGTCAGGACAGCAATTTTGTGTATTCTGTTATTTCCTAGCTTTATTTAAGTCAGGGGATACTAAAACAAGCTACTATTTATAAAGCTCATTCTATTTAATTAAGATGGTGAAAAGTGAAGGGAAAGATGATAGAAAGAAAGGAAGAAAAGTGCCAGGGACTAGGGTTGCGAATAAGTTTTAAAAAAAATAGAGAAAAGAAAGCTGAGAAGGAATAAAACAAAACAAAACATTGCTTCTGCAAATCATAAGGAAGCTAAGAGCAACTGCAGAAGTCCTTGCTGATGAATTCAGTTCTTATCCTGGCTATCTTTTTCAACTATCAAGGCAAGACATTTTGAGGAGTATTTCTGGGGTCATAGCTGAAATTTTCACGTCAGGATTAGTTTAGATCTCCAGGTCTCTGACTCATGACCTCCTAAACAGAATACAGATTTACTCTCAGAAGAAGGAGGGCGAGTTAATCTAGTGGAATGCTTTAAGTAGCTCCTAAGAAGAAACATATCCATTCTACTTAAAAAGGAGAAAAGGCTAAATTTAGCTCTAATAGACCTCCAAATTGTCCAATAAATACCACTGTGAATGCTTTTAAACAAAATAACCTTGTGCTGCATAGGAAAAGCCAAAGAACACAATATGAATGTCATTATTATAAAAAACTAATTCAATTTCTGTCCCCATTTTAGAGTATTTCAGCAAGGAAGAACCATAATGATTATTGGATATTTGTTATTGAAAACATTTTCTATGAAAAATCACTCTTTGTCAAAGTAGATGTTGAAAATATATATATACCATTAATGTCTGGCCTTGTCACAGGTAAATGCAGTTAGTGAAGAAAATCCAGGGATGGAGGCAGACTCCAGCTTCCAGAAATGTGAGAAGGCACTAATGCAAAAATGGAAATTTCCCATTTTGTGTTTACTCAGAACAGCAAACAAACAAACCAACAAAAAAAGCAAAAAAAGATACAGAAACTCCAAGACCAAAACTGTTAAAGACACCAAGTGTAACATAGGTACTCTCTTCCTTTCTGTATTCATATATTCCTTCTTCCTCTATCAAAAGTACGTGCTTATTCTGACTTTTGATTTTTAAGGATTCTGTTCTCAACCAGGAGTCAATAAAGATGTATTCTAAGTAACTGTTGAGATTTAGTTTCTCCAGAGTAGCTGAATTTTAAACAGTCCATCAACAAATACTGTATATACCTTATGTGTGTAGCACTATGGGGTTACAGAAGACCTAGATATTGTTCAAAGCATATTATCTTAGTTGGGCTGGTAAAAGATGGCACAGAGAACAATAAAGATGATACCTGATTAAGTGCTATTGATGGGATTACTGTCTTATAGCATTATCCATTCCAAACAACTTAGTAGTATGAGAGAGAATATAGCCTTCCAGTGAAAATTACAGAATCTGGGACCGGCTTACTTGGGTTCACACTTGGTTCTGCCATGTACTAGCTGCATGACCATGCGCAAATCCCTTAAAATATACGTGCTTCAGTTTTCTTATATTTATCATGGAGGCAAATCTAGTATCTTCCTCATAGAGTTGTACTTGTCATTCCCCTCTTTTCTATGAGAGTTGTTTGGTCAGAGATGAACACTGCCAAGCAAGCTTCTCCAGCATCCTTTTTGGGTTCAGTAGGTAGATGGTAGATCCTGCAGATGGTTCAACGCATCCAGTTTAACATTACCAGGTCATCTGAGAGGACTACAGCTACCTCTTTATGAAACGACACTAAATGTATTTGTTCTTCTTTGGAGTATAGGTGGCTACAGAAGAAAGGCTAGAAACCACATGAAAAGCCTGGTGCCAGAGTTCCAGCGATGGTAGGAAAAATCCCTGACACTAAACTACAAGACAGGGGAAGACATTTAGCTCAGTGACACCCGTGAACACAATCTCCCTCACCAGTGGAAGGGAACAGAGCTCAATAGGTAGGAGTAGCTCAGGCAGTAGGAATCATCGGTGGGTGAGGAAACCAACACAAAGCTTTTGTTCTGAAGGAAGGTCAACATTCCAGCCGCTAATAGGAGAACAGCAGGATGGTGACATTGAGCTTGCTGCTCCCTGAATGCTTTCCCCAGCCTATGCTCTTGCCTGTGGTTTTCCCACTCTTGCTATGTCTGCCTCTCCAGCTCTTTCCATGTGCTGAAATTTTACTTGTTCTTCAAAGCTATATCAGTGATGAATATAAGCGGGATTCTCTGTCACTTCCCACAAGAAGAAAAAGTCAGCAAAAACTGGTGAGGAAAAATACATATAGACTTACATAATTGAAGTACACAGGTAAGTCCAGGGTATAGGCTTAGCTTCAAGCATGGCTAGGCTCAGCGCCTAAGTGATGTCATTAATGATAGTGACAGTAGAGCTTCAATGTAGAAACACAGCCAAGCCATAGGAAGATACTAGTCTTAAAGAAGAGGGAGGCAGCTATCCTGCTGAGTCAAAACCAGAACTGGCCTCGTTGGCCTGATTGATGTAGATTATGTGTCTATCTCTAACCCTAGCACCGTGGCCAGGAGCATGGACTCTGTTGATTGGCCACATCTTTCTAGGTCCTCACACATCATCAGATGGAATCAGAACCACCAGGCTACAGGGCCTGACACTGGGAGAGAGGAAGTCCCCAAATGAAAATAAGATCATAAGATTCTGTTAGAAGAGGAGGGATAAGTGGTTGATTTATGGAAGAATTAAAAAATAAACAAACAAACAAAAAACACCACCACTACCAAAAAAAAAAATAACCTACAAACCCCACTGAGGATGCCTTGTTCATATTTTATTTCCTTCAGGAACTTTTTTCTGACATACCAGCCAGAAGTGAACCCTTCCTCTCCAAGCTCTGTTAAGCAGTTCTGTTTATTTGCCTTGTCATATTTACTTGTGCATGTACCTTCTCTATCCTTTTATAATCCTCGATTAAAGGGACTGTGTTTTATTTACACCTGAATTGAAAATAAGGTCTAACACAATGTGTCGCATACAGGAAGTGTGTCATTAAGAAAGGTTAGCAACTGTGTTTATACATAAATTTCTTTTGGATTTGAAAAATAAGTTATATCATTTTTAGAAAATGAAATAACTAAATGATTAGGGACCCATGGAAATCAGTCATGGATAGATTTTGGGGATTTCTCATATTATCCACAGAGTTAATTTACTATTTGTATTTTCATAGATCCTTAATCATTCACAATTATTTCATTTTCTAAAAATAATACTAACTAATATTAGTTGAACCCCTTGAATGTATAGAAAGTAAGTAACATGATTTTACTTTATAATCTCAATTTCTCATACAAGCCTAGTATTGTAATCTTTGTTGTGCAGATTATGACTGAAATGTAGTATAGAGAGGTTAAAATACTTAGCCCAGCTGCAGAGCTAGAGATAGGTAGAGACTGGATTTGAATTCAGATCTGACTAATAAACATGAGTGCTTTCATCATACTACAGATATCTTATGCTTTGTTTTAATATTTATGGATCTTGGATTTCATCACATGGGAGTGAGCTGATGCTTTTCTGTGGTACTTATTGGAAGGTGAGGGCATGTTTTTACTGTTTTCTTAATTTTTAAATCCCTAATACCAAATAATAATATTTTTCCTTTCTTCCTCCCTCCCTCCCTCCCTCCCTTCCTTTTTTCCTTCCTTTTCTCCTTCCTTCTTTTTTTGTTATTATCTTTGAAGTATTTGTGGAACATTCAACATTTAGAAAGGTACAATGGAACTGGGGTTCCCTGCTTGGCTTCTTGGGGTGAAGAAGTTTAAGCTCGAACCTTGCTTTATTACTAAAAATGTTATGATCTTGAAGAAGATCATAAACCTTTGTTTCCTTTTCCTTAAAATGGCTAATAATAATAGTACTTACTTTATAGGGTTGCTATGAAACTTAAATGGAATACTGTATGAGCACCATTAGCTTTGGGCCTGGCATGTAGTAAACACACAATAAAATCTGTGCACTCTTGGTTACTATTTATTTTATGAAGTAAATTTGATCCCCCAGACTTTATAACCTTTGAATTGTTTTAAAAAGCTGAATATCTATTTCCAGGACTAGAAAGTAGAACTTTTAAAAATAATCAAGAGATAGCAGTCAAATAAAGGTTAATGAGAATCATTCATGTACATATAGAATTAAATATATAAAACAATAATAACCACTCCGTGGCAGCATATTCTCAAGAGAAACAGAATCTCATAGAAATGGCCCAATGTTATTATCTCATGGACTCAAAAACTCATAGAATCAGTCTCTAATGAGGTCAAGCCAATCTTATGAGCAAGAGAATAGGTCCAAAATCTGAATGCAATGTGAAAATTAGCCAATGAAATTGTTGAAAATATTTTTTTTCAGATAGTTTTTTCTCCACTGAAAAATATAACAAGTATCAGAGGCATTATATCCAAACAGGTCATTGTTATTTTAAACCATAACACTCCCTCAGCTCTGTGAGAGATCCCTTTTTCTTAGTTGGGTCAGATCATTGACTTGAAGGGTTAAGGATGGACTAGTGAACCCTGAGTCCTGAGTCTGAAATGACTGATGGGTAACACAAAGGAAAGGAAGACGGGATGAATCAATCCATATTTAACATCTGCAGAGTTAATGATAGCTCCTTCTTTCTGCAACCTGCTCTAACATCTCCCTCTCACCAATGTCCTGTGGTTGCTAAGCAACCTATTGTAGAAGTAGTGGAGAGAGTAAGATCTGTTAAGTTATTATTTTTGCCTTAAAGAGGCCGTGGCTATGATGAAAGCAAAGGTACTATGCTTTATCTCTGCATTTACTTCATCTCTGTTTCTCTCAATTCCACTGTTTTCTCATTTACTGCTTTTAGATATGAAATTCCTGGAGATCTAGAAAGAATTGGAGGTAAGATTTTGTCTGAGAAGGAAGTAAAGGAAAGGAAAAAAGCAAGTTGAAAACATAATTTTTGTCTCAATTTCCATTGCCAGTTACTCTGGAAGCAAGTTACAAAATCAAACACAATCTTGAAATTCAGCAAAAGAAGAGCAGGAATAAAATTAGTGGTAGCTCTGTCCAAAGGATCATATACTTCAAGGGGAGCAGAAATCATAGCTTCTCCAAACCACCCATTACATGTTTTTGAGAATATCTGGTGTATTTAGTATATGTTAACTATGAGTCTAAGACAGTGGTGAGAGAGTATTTAAGACCAAATTGGCTATTACTTACAGGGCCTCTATTTCTGCATATAAATTTCTTCTAAATACTATATTGGGATTGGAATTTCTTATGTTTGAGTTGTTCCACTGGGATTAATTTCTTTGGAGACTAGATTGGTCTGTATTTCTTTCTTCCATGGAAATCTGATGAATCTCTTTGTGCTAAAGTTTTACACTCTTCCATGAAATAGTTACACAAAATAAAATAGTGGTTAATAGCATTCATTTTGGAAGTATACAAACATGAAGTTATAGCTTAATTTCAATTTAATAGTTGCATGATCCTGGATGAATCACTTAAGTCTTGCTAACTCTTGGTTTGATAATCTCTAAACTGAGGATTCTAAAAATACTGTCTCCATGGGTAGTTGTGGAGATTAAATGAGGTAATTCATGTAATGTGCTTAGAAGAGTAAATTACACAAAATCAGTATCAAATAGGTATGATGTTGGTATTTTTTTATTTTTAACTTTAGTTATTCCCAGTCTCCTGCATTGTTTGAATGTATTACTATGCATTATTTCTGTGACAATGCTAAGTGCAATATTAAAATAATAAAATAAAAAGCAAACATCTTCATTCAAAGTTCATATTTGAAAAAGTTAATATTAAAAAAAATGCCATTTCTTAGTTCCACTGAACGTCAGAAGTTTCTGATGAGAGGATTTTGCTCTGCTGAAAGTCCATACATATGTTACTGATCAAGGATGGTGACCCAGTGTTCCTTCCTTCCACCTAACTCCAGTCCTTTAGCAGAGCTACAAGGTACATAATGAATGGCCTTACATTTAAACAATAGTGCAAAAGAAATAATTTGACAAAGTAAAATCTGGGAAGCTTCATCTGAAACGAGATGAAGAATTCTACGTCTTCAGGAATTTATTGGATTTTCAATATAACTGGATCAGGTTGCAAAATCCAGAGTCTTGTCATACCTCAACTCTCATAAAAAAGTTGAGCATTTCGTTTCCATTCTCATGGTTTCGTACTAACATTTTGCTTAACTTTTATTTTCTCTGCAGTCACATGTTACTTGTAAGCATGCTTAAGAAAGGCAAGTGCACAGTAATATAGTGATAATTTTGAGACTAGAAGAATTTAGAGCTCAAATAAATATTAAGCAGTAAAGAGTGTTTACATATGCATATTACATGTATTAAATGTGGTATATAGAATTATTTGTGAGAATAATTAGAAAACTGAATGGAGATTTGGCTAATTCAATATATACCTCATCAGTGACCCTAATCATGCTTTTCTCTTCATATTTCCTCACCTAATAAATAAGACCAATATCATACCACCACTGTCTGGCTTTCAAGAAAACTGATTGATAAATAAGAACGTCTCTGATTCTTTGGGAGAAAGATCACCAGGACGAGGATTTCTGAGGAATTTCCATTGAGCCAGCTGGACTTGAGGCTAAGGACTGTCTCTGATTTCTCCATTGGGGTAGCAATATTTTATAATGGTGTGGGGCATTTAAATCAGTCATATGTGGATTTAGATCTGGATTCTAACATGCACTTACTTAACCCTTCTACATCTTGTTTTCCATTGTAAATGGCAAGTGATAATAGAGCTGGTGTGATGACTATGTGCTTGGCACAGTGGCTGGAACATACGTGAGCTCTTACAGCCATTATCAGTGTCTTCATCAACATTATCCTTTCCTCATTTAAGTCCATA
Organism: Balaenoptera borealis; assembly: GCF_965194805.1. NCBI lineage: Eukaryota > Metazoa > Chordata > Mammalia > Artiodactyla > Balaenopteridae > Balaenoptera > Balaenoptera borealis. The sequence goes on from NC_138874.1 coordinate 95,446,737, forward strand.
CATTCAAGCCTTTGTGAATGCTTTATAAATGAGCAAATATTCTAAAAGTATTCCTAAGCCCAGGATGTCTCTGTCTATAGGTAGCCCTATATTTCTAGTTTTAGAGGTGGCACAAAACTTCTACAAGGAGATAACTCCCACAGATGTAAATTTCATTGGCTTAAGTTAGGTAGAAAAGGGAATAGAAGTTTGGCAAGAATAAGCAGAGATGCGGACAAACACGCCCAGTGACCAAGAATCGTGAGAATTTTGCCTCCAGACCTTGTGGGCACTATTGACTCTGACTGTAATTTTCCAGTTCAGAAATTAACATGGCAAATACGTTTTGAATGATTAGCCAGAAGAAGTGGGGTTAGGCCTGGACTTGATTCTCTTGTGAGCATCGATTTCCTCACTTTCAAAATTAGGCACTAATTGAGGGTTTATTTGGTGTCAGACATAATATAGGCATTTTATATTAAATAATTTGTAAGGTCTCTTATAATCCTGACACATATCTTCAGGTTATAGGTTCTTACTCTTCCTTTCTCTCTCGACTTGGACCAGTTATAAGAAATCAATAAACGTCATGCCAAAGCGTTGAGAATTACCATCCAGTTTCTCTAAAGAGAACTGTCAGTTATTCCATGAAATACATTGGTGCTGCTGGAATCATGGTTATAGAAATTATCTGAGGTTGTGCCATTAAAGACTTTAAAAAGCAAACAGAATCTTATGTAAGGATGCATAATATAAATGCCTAGCATCTCATCAAGGTCTTCTTTCAGCTATAAGGCATAGGTTATACTCAAGGCACTGATTTCCTATTTATTTGTAAGAATGTGATCCTAGCCATTGAAATTTCTACTCTACAAATGGTTTTCAATCACCGACCAATCTATGTTCCCTTTCTGGGAAGTTACATCTTTCAGGACCAATTTGTAATTCATTGGCAGTGCCTCTTTTACAAGATTTAATAAGTTCTAAGGAACTCTCCCCAAATGTATATTTTTAGTTTAAACCAATGCAACTATACATCTTGAACATAATTATTCCCCAGATAAAATTTATTTTATTCAACCATCATTTACTTTGTGCCTGTTGTGTGCTTAAATGAGTGCCTTTCCTAGAAGGAAATTCTAAGCAGATCACTGGCATCAGTCTTTATTTCCTACAATTAACATACACATGTGTGTGAGTTAAAAGTATCGTAGATGTTATCACAAGTTGACCTTAAAGGCATGGTATTTGGATGGCTGCGAAGCAAAGCTCCCTTCCTGTACTAGGTACAGATATGCCTAGTTGTTTCATGGCCATTATCAAATGCATAGCCATAAACTTCTATTTTTTACAGGAATCAATTCTATCCAATGCAGAGTCTCTGTTTGTCTCTGTCACTATCTCTATCTCTCTTGCTCCATATATATAAATTGTCCCTTTCTCCCTCCAATACTATGTGCTGAACACACCAGGCTGTGTATCTTTTATGTGTTTCTACCATAATTATGCAGCTTTAACCTTTACACATGAATAAGTTGCTGTGTGGGTGGCAGGATGAACAGTTAAAGAGCACTGCTGTTGCAGAACAAGAATGTGGGAAATAGAACAGCACGATGACTTTAAAACTTTATGCTCTCTTAAATAGCTTTCTGTTGTGGTTATATTAGAGCAGAGTCTCAAAAAGGATTACCAGCATGATTATTTATTCACAGTTGCATTTCTTCCAGCCTTAAAGAAATCGTGGGTTTCTTAATCTTGTCCAGGAAGGTTCATGTAGTAGAAGGAGTCCTTCTTTTCAGAATCAGTTGTTTGCATCAAGGCTTACATTCATCTTTCTGACCAACAGTTGCTTTAATCCTTCCAAATTAGAGAAATGAAGAAGCTGTTCTGTAGTGTTTACAGCATCTCTCTAAATAGAGGTTTTAGATCCTTCTTGGGTCATGATCTCTTATAGAATGTCTGGAATCTATATGAAATATAAATAACTATAATTTCAACAGTGTGAATAACAAAAGTTACCATTTTTATCTCTCTAAGTTATTTTACTCTGTGTGTGGGAGTATGTATGTGTAGTAATGTGTGCATGCAGTGAGGTAGGGTTGGAGGGGTTAAAAGGACACTAGTCATCAAGAAACTAATACATCATGTTCCTTTGTATGTCTTTCCCATAAAATGGCTTTAGATGCTGAACTGTTGCTTCCGAGAGATGGCTGAGAGCTTGTTCTGAGATACAACACTTAGGTTCCTTTCTTCATATGACTGTGCTATTATAAGCACTTACACAGAGTCCACAGACCTGACAATCTGCAAGGGATCTGAATAGAATTTAGGAAATCAATATATCCCTTTTATCTCCAAACTCTTATTGAAGGCCATGGTGTTCCACAGAAGGCAGTAGGGAAGGTCAAAGTGATGGAAAGAATTAAGAGCATAGGCTGCAGAGGATGAAAGCAACAGCATGAGAATGAGAACAAGCAAATCCACAAATCAGGTTAACTAAACTGTTTTTTTAAACTGAGCTGTGCTTTATCAGAGGTGTTAATGAATTAAACTATTGACTCAACTTAAATGCTATGAACAATTACTTATGAAACCAAACACAATGACTACTAATGACAAGTAATGGCTACTAATTGCTATAACCTGGACAGAAGCTTTCACAGGCAAAATTGAGATACTACCTCTCTCAGTAAGCAGGGAAAAAAGCACATCATTTATTCCTCATTATAAACATAAATTAAGAGTCAGTCTTTTATCTTGATGTTGATGGCTAAAATCTAAGATAATTTGGGCTTACTAATTTCAATATAAATTTTACATGGTGGACTAATATTTAGTCATGCTAAAATCATAAGGATCTACTGTATATTTTGACCAAATAAGGGTCTATGAAATGTTAATAACTATTACTTTTTAAGACTGGATGCTACCTTAAGAATGTGTGAGAAAGGATAGAAGAGATAACCTGATTTTTTATTGCTATTTATGCTTTAATTAATATTTTAGGTGTTTTATAATGTTCGCTCTTTCTAGTTGGGGCAGCAGTTAGTCATTTCTGGTTGATATTTAGAATGCCCACACCCATTGTTAATAAAAGGAGTTTGTGTTTTAGTGGGAATTTATCAAATGAAGCTGCCTCTCAGAGCTTCTGGAATCTCAGGGTTAATTGGAGTGTTAGTTTTTGATGCAGTCACAATAGATCAGTCTCCTGTTCTCGTAATCAGAATGAAGGCTTTGCAGCACACGTATTAAATTCTTCCAGCACCAAAGCCATTTTTAAGAAACAAAGGCAAGCAAGTTTGTAGTAAATGCCTCTGGAGGAGTGGGTAGGAGGAGAAAAATAAGTTGTCCTCAGTCTAGAGCTGGAGAATTTAAGAAAGAGATATACAGCTGTTTTTTTGTCAGACTAGGAATTTGAATTTTAAAACATTTTTCAGATCAAGAAAGAAGCAACTGCTCTCCTCATCAGTCAATACCAGTGGGATTTAGGCTGATGAAATGAGGAATTCTGAGTCTAAGGTACAACTTTAATGTGGTCTAGGTAACTGTTGTTAATACCATGCTATGAAGAAATGGTGATGTGTAAAACAGCATTCATTGATGCAACTATGGGGAAAAGAAGGGAAAAGACACCCAAGGGGCATGATTTAAAGTGACGGTGCTGTGTCTTTGATAACCTGTCAGTTACCTGTAAAATGAGGGGATTGTAGGAGATAAATCCTGAAGTCCCTTTAAGCTCTGATACTCTGTGAATCGCTAAGTGAGTGTTGGTTGTTGCCCCAATCACAAAGGATGCTGAGAGATGACAGGCCTGTTAATGGCACCAGGCACCTGCCTATGGCTCAGGAAGAGAGGTATAGGGCCAGGTGGCAAACTGCTCGGTGCCTTTGCTAAGGACACATCGCTGCCTGTGAATGCAGTGAGTCTCAGCCCACGTTAATTACAAGCCCACCCTCTTGCTGTTTCTGTGAGCTTAGCCTCATGGCTGTTTCCCCATTTTTCCCATTTTTAGGCTTCTGTGAAAGAGAATTTTTTTGTTTTGTAAAAGTGCTTACTTGGCACGCAAGCTCCCCCTCCGCTCCCTTCTCACAAGCACCATAATAATAAGCAGCACCAAAAGAGGCTAATTTTACCAGACTTGGATTCCATCAGCCAGCGCTTCCCAAAGATTGCCATGTTATTACAAAATTAGACTTTTTTTTTTTTTTTTTAATTTTATTTATTTATTTATTTATGGCTGTGTTGGGTCTTCGCTTCTGTGCGAGAGCCCTCTCCAGTTGCGGCAAGCGGGGGCCACTCTTCATCGCCGTGCGCGGGCCTCTCACTGTCGTGGCCTCTCCCGTTGTGGAGCACAGGCTCCAGACGCGCAGGCTCAGTAGTTGTGGCTCACGGGCCCAGTCGCTCCGCGGCATGTGGGATCCTCCCAGACCAGGGCTCGAACCCGTGTCCCCTGCATTGGCAGGCAGACTCTCAACCACTGCGCCACCAGGGAAGCCCTAGACTTTTTATTACAGGAGTAAATACTGTGCAGTCTTTGAAGCCAGCCTGTAATGGATTCCTTTGCTAATTTCACTAACTAACAAGGATTCCTTGTGAAAATAAAAGGCAGACAAGGTAGAGTAAACTGGCAGTTACATATAATGTACTGCTGTTAGCCTGCCAAAGCGGTTCATAAACCTGTCAGGGAAAGACTGGGCATTTTTCAGGGTTTTCACCCCAACTGCCTTGCTAATCGCCTCCCTCTTGAGGAGGTGTTTACATGGAGGTGAATGGATTCTGCAGCTGTCTCTTTCTGTGGCCCATAGGAAGTCTTTATTACCTTCTTTCCCTTGTTCCCTTCCCTTCCCTTCCTGCTGGGATAATTCAGTTGCCATCCTAATACTCTATTTGAACCAAATATCCACAAAAGCCAGAAGTATGAAAGAACACTGCACTGTATCAGAGAAGGATAAGAGTGTGTAATGGTTGTATAATTTACAGATTACATTGATTCAGAGCATGGGTTTTAGTAGAAGCAAGACCTGAGTCAAAATGTTCTAGGCACCACATGCAAAGTGGGCAACTTTGGGGCATGTTATATAACTTTCCTCCACCTTAGATTTCCTGTCTTTAGGATGGATGCAAGGCGGTGATACTCACACTTCAGCATGCGTGGGAATCCCCTGGAGAGCTCGGGTCAGTGCACCAGGCAATTGCTGGGTTTCTGATTCAGAAATACCAGGGTAGGGGGCCAAAAATGTGCATTTCTAACATTCTGTCTCGAGATGCTGAGTGTGTCATCTGGGGATCACACTGTGATCTACGGCACAGTGATATTGTGAGAATTAATAAGGTAGTGTATTGAAACATGTTTATTTCACACAATACTGCCATTTAGTCATCAATCAATGCGCTATACACCTGTGTAAATATACACCATCTGTTTTCTTGTTTGCATTGAGAAACTTCATGGTTACTCTCTTTTTACTCCACAAAGTCTTAATTTATTTCAGCCTCTCTTCCTGAAATTCTCTGTGGACCCTGTTGTTTATTTTTATTTTGAGAATTGTGAATCTGAGTAGTCCTCCTCCCTCCCCCCCCCCCCGCTTTTTTTTAAACTTTTTTACACACATTGAAATTTATTTTATTGCAGTTCATTATTGACTTTCGAGATATTTATCAGTCCAGAGATCTTCCTTTCTGTATTTCGTTTGAATGATGCTGATACCTACATAGCAGTAACTGTTTTGTCCCTGCACTTTACAGTCCGGAAGTACAAATCAAATTTCATTTGTCAGTCATAATTTTAACTTGTTGACATCCACGAGTAAAAGCAGTAAGACTTTCTCTTATTCCTGGAAGAGGGAGGAAAGAGGATGACCCGATTCATTTCTGGCTCAGTACCTCTGACCATGTGGCATATGCTCTGGAGGTTTTTAAAGGCTCCTGGCCCCAGAAGTCACTTCCTTTCCAGACAGTGTGGTGTGACCTGTTCTGAGAGGCTCCAGAAGGATGGATGAGCTGCCGGCGGTGAGCTGGCTTCTCATCCTGGTTCAGTGACGAGCTACCTGAAGAATTTTGGCTAAGTTGCTTACCATTTCTAGACTTGCTATGTCATTCTACAATCCATCATATGCAAACATTAAGGAAATGATTCTCTAAGATCCCTGTTAAGTCCTTCAATTCTGTGATTCTTCGAGATCTTTTCTAGAAATCTCACACATCAAAGACTACTAAGTGTTTGGGTAACATCAATTATTTTCCTAAATTTTTCAGATGATATGACTAAATACAGAATAAAAAGGTAATTTGAAGAAAAAAAAGTGGCTTAAACAGCATTTCCCAATGTTTTAAGGAATAAGGTTCTAAGGAGTCATAACAGAGATGCTCTTCCTGCCTTCTCCCAGTTCCAGTGTTTAGTAAACCCCTGATATTATAGCCTCCTTTTGGAAATCCACACTGTGTATTAACATAGCAAAGCCTTTGAGAAATCCTGCAGCAAATAAATGCAATTTGTTCAACTCTGTCTTACTTGCATGAGAGGAAAACATACATTTGCAACACACACACACACACACACACACACACACACACACACACACACTGTTTTTCAATATCAACCAACATTCTCCTAAATACTATTAGACAAGTACCCATTTGGGGGAAGTTGATCTGGAATTGAGTCCTGAACAATTACTTTTTCAGAAATTTCAGAAATTCGGAATAGGGAGAGATCACTACAGTAGCCGGAGAAAGCAAGAGTGTCATGGAGGCACTGACCTTGAAGAATGGATAGAACTGGATCCCTGGGCCAGGTATAGTGGCCCATCAGGATCCACCACACCTGTGGGTGATGAAGTCTGAAACTTCTCCTCAAAAGCAACTTCTCCCAAACCACACAGCTACGAAATAGCAGAAGTGGTAATAATGCACAAGATTGCAGCCCACTACTCTTTGTACTGATTCCTGTTCTATGTCCCCACCCCCCCCATAAACAAAATACCTGCATCGCAAAGGAAGCAGTTTAACAGTGTGACAAATTCCAAAGTCCATTAGTGATAGGGAGCATAAGTGTCAGGAAGGCAGCTGAAGAGATAGTTTGAAGGTTTGGGACATCTACATCCCCCCCAGTGGCACCTGTGGCCAAAAAGTTTGTGTATTTGCATGAAACTTGTCAAAGACAACATGCCCAGGTCTGGTTGCAGTGTGTATCACGTGCTAGCAAGTACTTGTTCAAGGTCTAAAGTTTGTAAACATACAGGATGCACTGTAGACAATGTACCAAGTGTGCTAAGATCCTTTCCCTTGTATTAGAGAAACAACCACGTGGCAAGTGCCTGAGTTAGCGATTCTGTCTGAGCCAGTTTTCTAGGTATATAGCTGGGGACAAGTCAATTTCTCTGTGCATTGATGGTCTTATGTTAAATAGGGATAATACCTGGGGTTGTGCACACTCTGGTCTCCTTGGGAGGTGGGGAAGAGCATAGACAACTCTGTGTTCTGGACCATACAGCCAACACTGGAAGCAAAGAAAAAAAAAAAGGTGAGAAATATAGCCATGTCAGGATTGCTCTGTGAATCACTTAAGATGATGGATATGCTTATAAACATTCTATATAAATATGAGAAAGCATTATTATATTGATTATATTAGTAGTGATTTATTTCTTTATATTAATCAGCATCTTCTAAAGATGCCTGTTTTCAAATGTACATTTCCCAAGAGTATTAATGTTTAAATCTGAAGCCTGAGCACATTGAGTACATTTCAGAGGAACGAACTGAAAGTGAAAGAAGTGAGAAAGGAGAAAGAGTAAAATGCCACAATTCCAAGTGGAATCCCGTCTCCTCTCGTCCATAGTTTTGCCAAAGAAGAGTCCGGGGAGGTCTCTCAGGTGAGGGAGGGCAATAGTCTGATCTCTCAGCGACGGTCTTGTGATGCGTTTCTTAAGACTCTTTGGCTGCGAGTAACAGCAAAGCATAGATTTGACGATACCAAAAAAATGTGGGCACAAAAACAGAAATATAGATCAATGGAACAGGATAGAAAGCCCAGAGATGAACCCATGCACCTATGGTCACCTTATCTTTGATAAAGGAGGCAAGCATATACAGTGGAGAAAAGACAGCCTCTTCAATAAGTGGTGCTGGGAAAACTGAACAGGTACATGTAAAAGAATAAAATTAGAACACTTCCATTATACCATACACAAAAATAAACTCAAAATGGATTAAAGACCTACATGTAAAGCCAGACACTGTAAAACTCTTAGAGGAAAACATAGGCAGAACACTCTATGACATAAATCACAGCAAGATCCTTTTTGACCCACCTCCTAGAGAAATGGAAATGAAAACAAAAATAAACAAATGAGACCTAATGAAACTTAAAACCTTTTGCACAGCAAGGGAAACCATAAACAAGATGAAAAGACAACCCTCAGAATGGGAGAAGATATTTGCAAATGAAGCAACTGACAAAGGATTAATCTCCAAAATTTACAAGCAGCTCATGCAGCTCAATATCAAAAAAGCAAACAACCCAATCCCAAAATGGGCAGAAGACCTAAATAGACATTTGTCCAAAGAAGATATACAGATAACCAACAAACACATGAAAAGTTACTCAACATCACTAGTCATTAGATAAATGCAAATCAAAACTACAGTGAGATATCACCTCACACCGGTCAGAAAGACCATCATCAAAAAATCTGCAAAAAAAAAAAAAAAAAAAAATCTACAAACAGTAAATGCTGGAGAGGGTGTGGAGAAAAGGGAACCCTCTTGCACTGTTGGTGGGAATGTAAATTGATACAGCCACTATGGAGAACAGTATGGAGGTTCCTTAAAAAACTAAAAATAGAACTATCATACGACCCAGCAATCCCACTACTGGGCCTATACCCTGAGAAAACCATAATTCAAAAAGAGTCATGTACCACAATGTTCATTGCAGCACTATTTACAATAGCCAGGACATGGAAGCAACCTAAGTGTCCATCGACAAGTGAATGGATAAAGATGTTGTGGCACATATATACAATGGAATATTACTCAGCCATAAAAAGAAACAAAATTGAGTTATTTGTAGTGAGATGGATGGACCTAGAGTCTGTCATACAGAGTGAAGTAAGTCAGAAAGAGAAAAACAAATACCGTATGCTAACACATATATATGGAATCTAAAAAAAAAAAAAAAAGTTCTGAAGAACCTAGGGGCAGGACAGGAATAAAGATATGGATGTAGAGAGTGGACTTGAGGACACGGGGAGGGGGAAGGGTAAGCTGGGACAAAGTGAGAGAGTGGCATGGACATATATAAACTACCAAATGTAAAATAGATAGCTAGTGGGAAGCAGCCACATAGCACAGGGAGATCAGCTCGGTGCTTTGTGACCACCTAGAGGGGTGGGATAGGGAGGGTGGGAGGGAGACGCAAGGGGGAGGAGATATGGGGATATATGTATATGTATAGCTGATTCACTTTGTTATAAAGCAGAAACTAACACACCACTGTAAAGCAACTATGCTCCAATAAAGATGTTTAAAAAAAAAAAAGGTAGGGGAGGGAATATATTGAAAGGATCTGGGGAATAGCTCAAATAATCCAGGGGTGAATCAGTAAACATTAAGTCATGAGGAACTGAGTCAACAAATTAAATGTTAAGAGCAAGTGTTAACTTTTTTCATTTTCTTTTAAAGCGACGTGGCCTCTCATCTCTGATTTGTTTCAGTGTGATGATAGCTTCATATTCCCTTTCTCTAGACTGGCTTTCTCTGCTTGGCATGAATACTCCAAATATGGTCACTCTCATTCTGATTTCATAATGCTTCCAATTGTAGAGACTGCCCAAATTGACCAGAACCCCTGAATCCTGCTTCTAAATACTTTGGATAAATCACATTGGCCTGTATTCGGTCAGTTCCTGTTCCTGATTTGTTTGTCCGTGGCCAGGACAAAGGCCATGCAGAGAGTGCAATCATGGCAAAGAAGCTACTTATTTGGAAAGAAACTTCTCAAATTAGGGAGCTTTGGCCAGACAGAAATCCCAAAAGACAGGTACCACATTTTACGAATAGTACAGTCATTGAAAAGATACACAGACTGACTCTTCTGCATGTAGAGTCTGTGGGAATGGAAAGTGAAGAGATTTAAGTTAAGACACCTAATAGGTAAAGGAACAGGATTTCTAATCTGAATCAGTCCTGGCACTTTTTGGAGTAACTATATAAAGATATTCTTTGTAAATTATGTCATTTGGTTGAAATGCATCAATACAGTGATATAATTAACATGGCTGTCAAGGAGGGGTTTGGTGAATTGCCAGTCTCCCAAGTGAGATGTGCCAGAGAAAATTCACATGCATATCTTTGTTACTGAACCAAACTTGGGTCTGCTTGCCCACGTGCAGTAAAGCCAGTCTACTGATACTGGGTTGTGGTGAAGGAAAGTACAGCATTTATTGCAGGGCACCAAGCAATAGGAGAATGGGTAGCTCATTCTCAAAACCTGAATTCCCTGTTGTCTTTCAGGGAAGGGGTTTTAAAGGCAGTGTGAGGGAGGAGCTGCATGGTGTGTGATCAGCTCGTGCACAGTTCTTGGATTGGTTCACATCAAAGTGAAGTTTCAAGCATCATCAACCTCTGGTTTCAACCAGTCTAGGGTCTATGCGCTTGTGGTCAGTGTTTTCATCTGGTGGGGGTCTGCATCTTGTAACATTCACTTAGGAATATGTGTCAGGCTTTTATCTGTGTCTTTCAGGGAACTGGGAGTTCGGTGATTCTGCTATGTAGTGGATTTATAGTCTAAATTGTTACCAGTTTCCCAGCCCAACAGCTATTCTTTGTTTCTACATCTTCATATTTCCTAGTCATTAACTCTTGAGCCAGCCTTTTGAGACTCAAGGGAGGCTTGGGAGACTAAAGCAAAAGCCTTTTACTTCGAAGGACAAGGCAGGGGGGCTGGTATATGGTTTCAATCACCCCCCACCCCGCCTTTCATTGATATTCCTCAATCTTGAGGGGAACAGATTCAGGAAAAGAAAGGCAGTAAAGTTTGGGATAGAGAGGTTAATCATAAACTCAACAGAAGAACTTGGTTTTAGGGGGACTTGTTTTCATCTTCACGTCCTACGTATTCATACTTCAGGTATGAATATAGCAGGTGCAGATAACACCAGTGACTTTGAACATGTGTGATGAGTTCTGAACAAGACTACTGACCTTTGGAGGGGAAAAAATCCTCTCAAGACTCACAAGTATATGATCACGATCATGATTAACATCACGATCATTATCATCACCACTGCTACCATCAGCAGCAGCAGCAGCGGCAGCATCTATTCAGCACTTATATGCCAGGATCTGTGTTAGGTGTTTTACATGCACTATTTATAAGCTTCTCAAGGCAGAATGAAGTATATATTATTATAACGCCCATTTCACAGATGAGAAAACAGATGTGTAAACATATTAATAAAATAGCCAGTGTTACACATTTATTAATGGTAGAGTTAAGATTTAAATTCTGGCAGCCTAATTTCAGGATCTCAGTACTACTTCCATGTTCAACTTTTTTTTTTTTTCAATTGAAATATAGTTGATTTACAATGTTATGTTAGTTTCAGGTGTATAGCAAAGTGATTCAGTTTTATATATATACATATATATGTATATATGTATATAACTTCAGATTCTTTTCCATTATAGGTTATTACAAGATATTAAATATAGTTCTATGTGCTATACAGTAGGTCCTTGTTGTTTATCTATTTTATATATATAGCGGTGTGTAGCTGTTAATCCCAAACTCCTAATTTATCCCTCCCCCCCTTTCCCCTTTGGTAACCATGTTTGTTTTCTACTTCTGTGAGTCTGTTTCTGTTTTGTAAATAAGTTTGTTTGTATCATTTTTTTAAGTTTCCACATATAAGTGATATCATTTGATATTTGTCTTTCTCTGTCATCTTAGTATGATAATCTGTAGGCCCATCCATGTTGCTACAAATTGCATTATTTCATTCTTTTTTTATGGCTGAGTAATATTCCAGTGCATGCATATATGTGTGTGTGTGTGTGTGTTTGTGTGTGTATATATATAATATACATACACACCACACCTTCTTTATCCATTCCTCTGTTGATAGGCATTTAGTTTCCTTCCACATCGTAGCAATTATAAATATTGCTGCTACGAACATTGGGATGTATGTATATTTTTGAATTAGAATTTTTGTCTTTTCCTGATATATGTCCAGGAGTGGGATTGCTAGATCACATTGTAACTCTATTTTTAGTTTTTTGAGGTACCATATTCAGCTTTCCATATTGGATATTCAGAATGTCAGTGAATAGGTGGATTTCTGTTTGATTTTGTTTGCCAATGTTCTCTTCATAAGATATGGCTTCTAGTTCATTATTTCTTTGATTAAAACTGAACCCATCATGGTAGTTTTAAAACCATCAAATACCAGAGATAAATCTAATTAAAGATGTGCAAGACCTCTGCACCAAAATAATATTGCTCTTAGAAATTAGTGAGACCTAAATAAAGGGAGGGATATATCATGTTATGGATTAAAAATTTAATATCATATAAATATCAGTTCTTACTAAATTGATCTATAGATTTAAAAGAATTCCAATCAAATAAATATCTTAAGTGTTTTTTTGTTGGAAATTGACAAACTGATTCTAATATTTGTATGGAAGCACAAGGCCCAAGAATAGCCAAGACAATCTTCAAGAAAAACAGTAAAGCCTGAGTGCTATACCACCAAATATCCAGGCTTATTATGAAGCTATAATAATTAAGACAGTGCGTTATTGGTCTGAGGATGAAGAACTAAACCAGTGTAACAGAATAGACAATTCTCAAACAGACCCACCTAGTTTATGACAAAGTGATACTGCTGGGTTGTGGGGAAAGGGATGGTCTTTTCAATAAATAGTGCTGGCTCAATCAAATATCTATATAGGGTAAAACATGAATCCTGACTCCCTCCAACCCTTTATAAAAAATTGATTCTAGGTAGATTGTAGATCTACATATCAAAGGTAAATCAATAAAAGCTTTACAAAAGACCAAAATATTTTCATGCCATTGCGGATAAGCAGAGATTTCATGCATTAACCATGAGGTAATAGAATGAAAAATGGCATTAGTTTAAATAAGAAATTTTGTTAATCAAAATATACCATGGTAAGTCATAGAATGGGATTGATGCAGCAAAAATTTGCCAAAATATAAAAAGCACTGCACAGATCAATAAGATAGGGGGAAAGAGATCAATAAAAATGAGCAAACAGCTCAAATAGACAGACGTTTCACAAAAAACAGATATTCAAATGACCAAAATACATTGAAAATTTTCTCAAATTCACCAATGATCAGGTAAATGCATATTAGAACCACATTGCACTAGAACTGCATACCTGTCTGAACCAATAAAACGCAAGCAGGCAATACCAAGCATTAGTGAAGACACAAAGCAACTGGGAGTATCATACTCTTTTGAGGGAGAATAAATCTGTATGATGACTTTTGAAAATTACTTGTCAAGATCTAGAAAAGTTGATCACAGGCATAAACTTTCACCCAAAAATTCCATTCCTAAATATACACCCAACAAATAAGAATACACATATTTACCAAAAAAAAAAAAAAAAGCAAGATTGTTCATACCAACATCATTTTTATTTTAATTTACTTTTTGATTGAAGAATAGTTGATTTACAATGTGTTAATTTCTGCTGTACAGCAAAGTGATTCATATATATGTGTGTGTGTGTGTGTATATATATATATATATATACATAAATATATATACATATTCTTTTTTTATATTCTTTTCTATTATGGTTTATCATAGGATACTGAATATAGTTCCCTGTACTATACAGTAGGACCTTGTCGTTTATCCATTCCATATATAATAGCTTGCATCTGCTAACCCCAACCTCCAACTCCATCCCTCTTCCACATCCTCCCACTTGGCAACCACAAGTCTGTCCTCTATGTCTGTGAGTCTGTTTCTGCTTCATAAATAGGTTCATCTGTGTCATATTTTACATTCCACATATAAGTGATATAATATGGTATTTGACTTTCTTTTTCTGACTTACTTGACTTAGTATGATAATCTCTAGTTACATCCCGGTTGCTGCAAATGACATTCTTTCTTTCTTTTTTATAGCTGGGTAGTATTCCATTGCATATATGTTCCACATCTTCTTTGTCCATTCATCTGTGGATGGACATTTAGGTTGTTTCCATGTCTTGGCTGTTGTGAAAACTGTGGCTATGAACATAGGGGTGCATGTATCTTTTGAGATTAGAGTTTTGTCTGTATATATGCCCAGGAATGTGATTGTTGGAGCATATGGCAATTCTATTTTTAATTTTCCAAGGAACCTCCATACTGTTTTCCATAGTGGCTTTATCAACTTACATGCCCACCAACAGTATAGGAGCTTTCCCTTTTCTCCACACTGTCTCCAGCATTTGTTATTTGCAGAGTTTTTAATGATGGCCATTCTGACTGGTGTGAGATGAGACCTCATTGCAGTTTTTATTTGCATTTCTCTGATAATTAGGGATGTTGAGCATCTTCTCCTGTGCCTATTGACCATCTGTATGTCTTTGGAGAAGTGTCTATTTAGGTCTTCTGCCCATTTTTTGATTGGGTTATTTGTTTTTTTGATATTTAGTTGTATGAGCTGTTTGTATATTTTAGAGACTAATCCCTTGTCGGTCACATCGTTTGCAAATATTTTTTCCCATTCTGTAGGTTGTCTTTTCTTTTGCTGTGCAAAAGCTTGTGAGTTTATGTCCCATTTGTTTATTTTTGTTTTTATTTCTGTTGCCTTGGGAGACTGATCTAAGAAAACGTTGGTACAATTTATGTCAGAGAATGTCTTCCTATGATCTCTTTTAGGAGTTTTATGGTGTCATGTCTTATGTTTAAGTCTTTAAGCCATTTTGAGTTTATTTTTGTGTATGGTGAGAGGGTGTGTTCTAACTTCATTTACATGTGGCTGTCCAACTTTCCCAGTACCACTTGCTGAAGAGACTGTCATTTTCCCACTGTATCAATATATTCTTGCCTCCTTTGTCGAAGATTAATTGACCTGTACAGCCCCCAATCTGAAGACAATACAAATGTCAAAAAATAGAATGGATAAATTGTGGTATGTTCATATAATAAAAACTAGACTGAATTGAGCATAAATAAACTAATAGTAAAGCAAAAATGTATTGATACATGAATTTCACAATGTTGAACAAAGTAAGTCTGAAGCAAAACAGGGCATGCTACATGATTCCATTTATATAGAAGTTCAAAAATAGGCAAAGCTAATCTATGGTGTTAGAAGTTAAGGATTCTGATTATCCAGAGGGAGTAGTAATAAATAAATAGAAGGGGAAATGAGGGGGATCTTCTAGAGGGCTGATAATTTTTGTTTCTTGATCTGTGTATGTGTTGGAGGAATTTGTTTCCTTTTTGAAAATTTAGCTGGCTGTAAACTTGTCTACTTTTTTGTAGTAATATGGATTTTATTTCAAAGGAATGCATGCTTAGCAGAAAAAAAAAAAACAACCTTCCCCCCCAAAACACACTGAATTATTTTTATTTCAGTAATTCTTGCTAAAAAGTTCCACAAAAATAGCTCTCTGCTGTCATTAGAGCCCATGTTTGCTTTACATAGCACTGCTTGTGTTTACATACTCTAAGATTTGTAAGCTCTGGGCATTGATTTTGAGAGGACAGATACTTTATTTGCAAATGCTTACCCTCTTGTGCTGCAATTAACTAGCCCGCTGAACAGGCTGCATACAGAATGGTCTGAGATTTACAGCTGAGCTGTACACACTCACAAAAACGATGCAAAATATGGGTCTAACCAACTATTGCATGGTGATGAGATGACAAGACATCTTAAAGTCATTCAGTGTCCAAGAAAAATGGAAGAGGAGTCCTTGGGATTGGATCTGCAGGAAAGGTGGCCTCAGAACTTCCGATCCCATGACATCTGTATTCCTATAAGTAGGACTTAAGGTTGAGGCATAATTGTGAATCCTCCCCTCAAAAATAAATATTAAATTCCTTTTATGTGATCATTCCTGGAAAGGCACTGTGGCATATAAGAGCAAAGACACAACTGATATGGCAGAAATACCTCTGACCTCAGGAGCCTCAAAACTGATATGGTAGAAATACCTCTGACCTCAGGCTAGTGAAAAACTGGCCTCTCACTAGTTTTGAAAGACCAAGAAGCATCTTGCCTTCTACTAAGTTGAACTTTAGGTTTGAAGCTTCATAAGAAATATGTCACACAGAAGCCAGACTCATTTTAGGCTTATAGGAGAAGTTCAAGATACTTTTGCTAACATTTTCCTGACACTCTACATGCGCACACACCTTGAATTTTATGTAGAGTGTTTATCTTAGTATATTTACTCTGCCCTCTTCCTTAGTTTCTGGGGGTCTAAGATCATTGAACAAGATCTTGGTTCTCAGAACCAGTGATCAAATACAGGGCAAGGGTTGGGACTAAGATAAAGGTACAGATCTGAACATTTAACCTTGTCTTCCACAGTCATGATATTGTCCAAGTATGTTTGTAGCTACCATCAAGGCTGCAATGACAGCAGCCAACACTGACCTGCAGCCTGAAGACCTCACCATAGCTGACTATATCCTTCCTGTTCCTTTTTTTAAAATTAATTTTTATTGGAGTATGGTTGCTTTACAATGTTGTGTTAATTTCTACTGTACAGCCAATAAATCAACCATACGTATACATATATCCCCTCTTTCTTGGATTTCCTTCCCATTTAGGTCACCACAGAGCATTGAGTAGAGTACCCTGAGCTATACAGTAGGTTCTCATTAATTATCTATTTTATTCATAGTATCAATACATGCTCCTTTTTGATTAATGTTGTAGAACAACTCCAGCTCACGATTAAACCAGACAGTGGGTCTGTGTGATGTGGTAGAAGTTGGGGGTCAAGTGAGTGCCATTTTTATTTTGTTGAAATGTTAAAATGTAGGAAGAAATTGAGAGTTAGTAGGTCATGGAGCTTTAGCTGTAGGTTACATGATCAGTAAATCTCCAAATCTCATTATTTCCTCAAATTGTATACATATTAGAAAACTGATACAGAAGTAATGATGATGATGCTGCACTAACAGAAATGAAAGCAGATTTGGGGGAAACCTTCTCGTGCACAGAGTAGCCGAAGTGATTGCCTTCACTGCATACAATGACGTACTGTATTTCTGCTGCATAGTACTTCTTCTATAAAATTTAAATTATTTTTCTCTTGTTTAATGACCGGAAAATGATCCATGCCACACCACCACTGGAAGTTGCATCACACTATAGAGGACATGCACTGTGTCGGATTCCTGGGCTGGCTAAAGCCCCTAAGAGGTGAACAGAAGTTAAGAGGAAATACTCATCGTTTGAACAGAGAAACCTCAAACAGTGTCATTCAGGGTCATCTGATTCCAGGACTTTCTCCTTTAAGAGGAAGCAGTAAAGAAAAAGATCAAGATGATGATAAACTCCTATAGACTTAGAAGTTTATAAACTTTATTTCTCTAACATTCCACTAAATAGACTAAAGTTATCTCTCTATAGAATTTCTCTCAGAGAATAATCTATCAAACTTGTTAATATATAAACTTGTTATATATATATGTGTGTATATATATATATATACTATTTAAAACATATATAAAAACTGAATTTTAATGTCCATAAAAAATTGATGTAGGGTGAAGCTAACAGATTCTACAAATAGAGCCTGGATTATCAATGCATGGAATTGTCTGCATAGGGAGAGAGGACTAATGACTCATGAGGAAACGGTATGTACTTAGTCAACTAGGCTATACTGAGCTACTTAACAACAATAACAACAAAAATAATGGGAAGTAAACATGGAGGAAATTGAGGAGTGTGTACAGATGGAACACTATCCTTATGGAGGAATTCAGCCCTAGGCCTATGTGTGATCTTTCAGACTGGATCATAGGCAATTACAAGGATTTGCCTGGCAAGATTCATGGAAGAAGTTGCCCTCCCCGCACCAAACTTGGTGTACAGCCAGTGCATGGAAGTTTTCTGGAGGGAGTTGCTTTTAAGAACTCAGCCCTCCATTCAGAGGCCTCTTACTGGGGGCCTCAGGTGAGGTACTTCTCAGGGACCTCCACCAAGATCACTTTATTAGGAGCCTCAGCTGAGATATTTTTCTCCACTTGGGCTTAGAACGTTCCATTTCTAGCCCTTCTCCACCTCCCTCTCTTCTGACTGTGAGTCCATAAATGATCCTTTGTTGCAGGCTTCTCTGCAGACAGTCTCCTCTGTCCGTGCTGCATCCACCTGACCCTTTGCTGGTACTGTTCTGTGAGGACAAATGGAACATTGGGGAGCCAGAGCTTAATTTTGCCTCTTGCTTTCACTGTTATAGTAAGTGAATAAAAGTTTGATTGTTACATTCACTTTGGCCCATTGTCCTAGTTGGCCACCTTGACACCTGATTGCTTGACAAAATTAAAAAGACTACAAGTGACTTTCACTTTCAGCTAAGGCAGAGTAGCTTTTATCAAATTTTTCTACAGGGAGCAACTACTAAAGCTGAATGAAATAAAATATGGCTGTTTGAAGGCATCAGAAAGCAACTGAGAGGGGCAGGATTTGATGGGTCATGAGCCCCAAGAGATTGGCAGCACAATGAGGTAAGCCAGACATGCTTCATCACTTTTCTTCTTAAGGCATTTACCATTCTTAAGCATCACTGGGCTGAGAGGATAATCAAAACTGGATGATCTGAGCTTTCAGTAGTCTCACAGAGTGGGGATATAAAAGTTAGAAATTGGTGTTACTGGAGCCAAAATATTGGAGAAAAGGAAACTTGGATAAGGAAGCTTGATCTTTGGCATCACTTTTCTCCTCAGGGCATTTTCTGATTCCTAATCTTTATGAGGCAAAAGGGGTAGAAGCCAGCAGAACGTGGAAGTAAAGAAACTAAAAAACTAAGCTGCATTTTTATAGTATCATAGTGCAGAGAGGACAAAAATTGGAGCAGAGAACAACAAGGAGTTGGACCCCTGGTAAAACCCAGGTTTTCAGTTGAGAGAGTGAAAATACTAACCCCAAACAATAATAGAATTCCGTATAGACCAGCCTTCACCACGAATGAAACCCAAGCTTGAATAATTTCAAAAGCCAAATGGATTAAGGCAATCTTCTCTTACATTAAGTCTCTTCCAGAGCAACACATAATCCTCTCTGGATACCCCAGAGCCTTTGAAAGTTCTTGTCCATATGGACAGAATTCAGTTTAAAACTAGAACATCAAATATGCCTGGAGACAGGACCAAGATCAAAATCCAGTAAAGAGAGAGGAAAACAAAACAAAATAAAAAACCCAAACCATCCCTATAATGGAAACAGACCTGGATTTTGAGTTTTCAGATATAGATTTTAAAATAATTGAGAATTAAATTTTTTAAGAAGAGAGATAATAAGATAAAAACTTTTACTAAAGAACTAGGATCTCTGAAAACAATCAAATGGAAATTCTTAAACTGAAAAAAAAAATACTGTAAGTTAAAAATTAGTTAATGAATTTAATTAGAGCATATTAGATATAGCAGAAGAGAAGATTAATGAATTGGAAAAGAAGCCAGAACAGAATATCCAGATTGAAGCATGGAGATACAAAATGGGTTGAAAATATAAAAAAGAGAATAAAGACCCACGGGCCATGGTGGAAAGATTGAACAAATGCATTTTGGAGTCTTGATGGAGAGGACAGAAAGAATGGGGAAGAAGCAATATTTGAAAATATGTTGGCCAAGAAATTTTCATAATTGATGATAGACTATGGGCCCAAGCTGAGTAATCAAAGAAATATATACACAGGCACATGATAAAAAATAAATAAATGAAAAAAACTGTTATAAACCAAATGCAAAAACAATATATTCATATAAGTCTAAGGGAAACTATTACTTTAAAAAGAGTAACAAAAAGACAACTGACTTGTAAATGAGACAATGCCTATAAGAAGGAATAAAATGTCATCTTGAATGATCTGGAAGAAAATAGTTACCAGCCTAAAATTTCTCACCCAGTAGAAACATCCTTTAAAAATTAAGGAAAATAAATGTTCTGAGTCAAATAAAAATGGAGAAATTTTATGCCAACAGTTCTACCCTCATTTAAATACTAACCCAAATTCTTCATGCAGAAATGGTACTAGTTGGAAGCATGAAAATGCAGGAAGTAATGAAAAGCAATAGAAACATACATGGGGTAAATTTAAATGATATTAGTTGTATACACAATAAAGAAAATGTCCTGTGTGAATTAAATTTAAACTTAAAATACAGGATAATATTAGCACATAAGTATGAAGAGGGTAAATGGAATTAAATTTTATGAGTTTCTTTCATTGTCCAGGGGATTCAAAATTTATATTAGAATCAAAATGCTAATTTTTGTATGACACATATTGTAATGTTTATGATAAACCTAAATTATTGATAGAAAAGTATATCACTCAAGTTATAGAGAGGGGAATGTGATAATAATAATGATCATGATGATGATCATGATAATTATAATCATACTCAATTAATACAAGTGAAGGCAAGAAAAAAGACAAAGCAAAATAAAAGAGAACAAAGATCAAATGGGAAAATTAGACATAAATAATATTATGGTAAATTTAAACTCAAACAAACTAGCAGTTACATTAAATACAGAAAAACTAATTCAGTTAAAGAACATAGACTTTCATGCAAGATAAAAATAATGATGCTTACAAGAGAAACCTTTTTTTTTACATTTTTTGTTGGAGTATAGTTGATTTACAATGTTTTGTTAGTTTCAGGTGTACAGCAGAGTGAATCAGTTATACATATACATATGTCCATTCTTTTTTAGATTCTTTTCCCATATCGGTTATTACAGAATATTGAGTAGAATTCCCTGTGCTATACAGTAGGTCCTTATTAGTTATCTATTTTATATATAGTAGTGTGTATATGTTAATCCCAATCTCCTAATTTATCCCCCACCCCGCGCTTTTGCCTTTGGTAACCATAAGTTTATTTTCTACATCTATGACTCTATTTCTGTTTTGTAAATAAGTTCATTTGTAATATTTTTTTATATTCCACATATAAGAGATATCATATGATATTTGTCTTTCTCTGACTGACTTCACTTAGTATGATAATCTCTAGGTCCATCCATGTTGCTGCACATGTCATTATTTTGTTCTTTTTATGGCTGAGTAATATTCCATTGTACATATGTACCACATCTTCTTTATCCATTAATCTGTCAATGGACATTTATACTTCTTCCATGTCTTGGCTATTGTAAATAGTGCTGCAATGAACACTGGGGTGCACGCATCTTTTCAAATTATGGTTTTCTCCAGATATATGCCCAGGAGTGGGATTGCTGGATCATATGGTAGTTCTATTTTTAGTTTTTTAAGGAACCTCTATACTGTTCTCCATAATGGTTGTATGAATTTACATTCCCACCAACAGTGCAAGAGGGTTCCTTTTTCTCCATACCCTCTCCAGCATTTACTGTTTGTAGATTTTTTTTTTTATGATGGCCATTGTGACTGGTGAGAGCTCATTGTAGTTTTGATTTGCATTTCTCAAATAATTAGCGATGTTAGGCACCTTTTCAGGTGCCTGTTGGCCATCTGTATGTCTTCTTTGGAGAAATGTCTATTTAGATCTTCTGCCCATTTTTTTATTGCATTGTTTGCTTTTTTGACATAGAGCTGCATGTGCTGTTGGTATATATTGGAGATTAATCCCTTGTAGGTCCCATCATTTGCAAATATTTTCTCCCATTCTGTGGGTTGTCTTTT
Source organism: Balaenoptera borealis (assembly GCF_965194805.1). Lineage (NCBI taxonomy): Eukaryota > Metazoa > Chordata > Mammalia > Artiodactyla > Balaenopteridae > Balaenoptera > Balaenoptera borealis. The sequence goes on from NC_138874.1 coordinate 95,468,614, forward strand.
CATTTTGTTTATGGTTTCCCTTGCTGTGCAAAAGCTTTCAAGGTTAATGAGGTCCCATTTGTTTATTTTTGTTTTTATTTTCACTATTCTAGTAGGTGGGTCAAAAAAAGATATTGCTGCAATTTATGTCAGAGAGTGTTCTGCCTATGTTTTTCTCTAAGAGTTTTATAGTATCCAGCCTTACATTTAGGTCTTTAATCCATTTTGAGTTTATTTTTGTGTATGGTGTTAGGGAGTGTTCTAATTTCATTCTTTTATATGTAGCTGTCCAGTTTTCCCAGCACCACTAAGTGAAGAGAAGGAGAAACATTTTAAATAAAGAACACAAAACAGAGGACTGAAAAAGATATGACTATGTAAACATTAACCAAAAGAAAACTTGGGCAGTTATACTAATAGGAGACATATTAGTCAACTCATTAATTAATCATTAATTTGTAATCCAATTCATTAATCTATAAACATTAACATACTACATACTTCTAGAATTATGGATGGCCATTTCATAAGGACAGAAGGGTAAATCCACCAGGAAGAGATGATAATTCTAAATTTGTTAAAATTCAAAAGACTGACAATACTGTTGATGAAGGTTAAGGGGCACTGGAGATCTTATCTCATACATTGCTGTTGGGAAAATTAATTTTTATAACTCTTTTGGAAAACTGACAATTTCAATAACAGTGAAACATATGCTTACCTTATGACCCAGAAAATCCACCTATAATTCCCCAAAGAAATAAAAGCATAAGTCCATTGAAGGACAATTACAAGAATTTTCCCAATAAACCAAACTGAAAAAAAAAGTGGTCTAAATGTCTATCATCCAGAAAATGAATAAATAAATTTTGTTTTATTCATACAACGGAATACTATAAAGTAATTAAATTGAACAATCTAGAGCTATGTGCAATGACAAGAATATATCTCATAGGCATTGTATGGATGAAATAAACTAGACACAAGAGAGTATGCATTACATGATCTCTTGTCTACAAAGATGAAGAACAGGTAAAATTATTCTGTGTAACAGAATTCACAGTATTTGGTTGGTGGCTGGATATTGCCTGGAAAGATGTACAAGGGAGCAAAATAGAGTGCTGGAGGTTTCTATATCTTCCATCTATTTGACAATTATACAGGTATTTGTGTGTGTGTGTGTGTGTGTATATATATATACATATATATATACATACATATATATATATATATGTATATATATATGTATATATATATATATATATATAATCACCAAGCTCTACACTCAAGATTTGTGCATGTTATGATATACCTCAATTAAAATGTAAACAGAAAAAGTAAGCAACTAACAATCAAATACAAAACCATTTTTTAAAATATATGAACCATTTAACTTGAACCATGTTCAGTGCTTATATCCAATGCCATACAACACTGATCTTCCTAAATGGAAATCCTTGTGAATTCAAAGGATCTCCAACTATCAAGGTCCAGTTCAAGCTCCCACTTCTCCATGTAAGCTTCCTTGAATCCTCAGACTATTGTATTCCCATTCTTCACCTTAAATTTCTGTAATACTTACAGCGACATTCATCCCCCTTAATTTCACTACACACCATTTTACAATTTTCAAAGCAGTAACAAAACAACCCCCAAAATGAATTACTGTATTATCCAGTGAGGCAGAGGATCACTAATTCCCTCTTTTATCCAGTAGTGAAATAAAGGAAAGGCAACTTGGGCATGACACCAAATTTAGCAGCTGCAAATAGCCCCACGTAGATGTATTCTATCTAGATGCCTGAGCTGAACGACTCGTCTTTGGATTTTTGAAACCTCAGTGATAGAAAACATGTACATATACACTTTGCAGTTAAATGTTATACATATTTCTATGTATAACATTTATGCATAGATGTTGTATAATGTATACAACATTATACATGTTGTATACATTACACATATTTCTAGTTCTCAAGAAATGGAGATATTGGTCTTTTAAGAAAGATTGTATCTTTCTATTCAAAAACAATGTAAAGAAAACAAAAATATGTAAATGAATATTTTTTCCTAACAGAGATAAAATGCTAGATTTTGGGTTAAAAATTCTTTTTATCTCCTTGGATCCACATCTCCATATCAAAACAGTTAATTTATGATGCAAATTGAAGCCACATGGTATCTGCATGCTAGGTTACTCTTACCAAAATGTGTCTTTACTAACAGAGAGGTTAAGAAGAATGGTAGAGTGTGAATCCTCTTTTCCATATGGTCTCTTAGACTGAGTTCATAAGTGAAGGACAGGAGCTACTTGGAAGCATTCAAGAGAGGCTTTGTTAGCTCTGCATATCAGCTGATCTGCCTCTGGAGAGTAGAGCTGAGTGCCATTCTTCCAACCTCCATTTAGAACCCAGCTCTACTCTAGCACTGAGGATTAATAGTTTCAGTGAATAATACATTGTTCTCTTATATACTTTATGGGATTATTTATGGTTTATAGGAAAGCCACTGGTATTTGTTTATTTGTAACTGCCTGTCATATTGTATTATCTTACTTGTTTTAGAGCATTTACTAGATATAAACATCATTTCACTGTCACATTTCCAATAGTTAGCCCATGCTCTCTTCTTGCCTGATCATCTCGGCTACAAGATACTGTTTAGCTAATTGCAAAGGAAATGGTGTTGAGATTGCTGAGCCCTTAAGGAATGATACCTTTGGATACAAAGATACCAGAGGTAGAGTGACTGTTGTGAAGCTCCAGCAGTGACAACTTAGGTGCCATGAATTATGATTTAGACTAGAATGCAAGCTAAAGAGAAAGGAAATATTATAGGTAACAGATATTTTACACAAATAATTAACTATATTTGATGAAATGAACATAAAATGAAGAAAATACATAGACATCAGACCTGAACTACATGACCTAATTTAGGGGCTCAACATCTGACAAATTATTGGAATCAATTATAGAAGTTTTTCAGAACAGGTTTCTGGAACTTACTGATTCAGATTTTATAATTTCTTAAAATAGATTACAGAAATCTGTATCTAAAAGCCCCTATATAATTTGCATGATAGTCCATATTTGGGAAGCACTGTTCAAATTAACAATGACTAAAGAATTTTCCATAGCTTTATATAGTTACTAAAATGTATTGATCAGGAAACAGTTTAGTGGAAGAAAATTAATTTGAATTCTCAGTTTAAAAAACTGTTCTAAGAATTTGATTTTGAGAGAAATAAGTAGATACTTAAATTTTCTTTTATAGCTCTATTGTCCAATCTTAACTACCAGTAAAACATCTTATAGGGATTTATATGTGTGTGTTTTATTTTTAATTGTCAATGCTGCTTTACAAATGCTATTTAGTTGGTATAGATGATCTTATTTGCAAAGCAGAAACAGAGACACAGATGTAGAGAACAAATGTATGGATACCAAGGGGGAAAGAGGTGGGGTGGGAGGAATTGGAAGACTGGGATTGACAAGTATATATTATTGATACTATGTATACAATAGACAACTGATGGGAACATACTGTATAGCACAGGGAACTCTAATGCACTGTGGTGACCTAAATGGGAGGGAAGTCCAAACGGGAGGGGATATGTGTATGTGCGTGGCTGATTCATGTTGTTTGGTAGAGGCTAACACAACATTGTAAAGCAACCATACTCCACTAAAAATTCATTTAAAAATAGCTAAAAGACAAATGCTATTTAGTTTGCTATTCACAGACCGAAAGTTAATAGCCAAAGTTTATTGAGCATTTATGCGTAAGCACATACTCTGCTGAGCACACTGCATGCATCACCCCATTTAACCCTTACACCAACCCAATAAACGGGTATCATCAACGTCCCTGTTTCAGACCAGCAGATTCTACCACTGATGTTCACAGAGACCAACAAATTGTCCAAATTGACAAAATTAACAAGTGGTGAAGTCAAGACTCAAGCTCATAGAAACTATTACAAACCCAAGCGGGGACCATTACACCAGTTACATACCCCACACACTTCAATTGGAGATACACTGAATGTGTCCCTTATGTTGCAGTTTGAGGCCAATGGCAGCAGAAAGTAAAGCAATGCAAGTAAGATTCCTTTGCTTTCATCTTTAGTTTCCTCAAAGTTCACTTGCTACCTAATCTCATCCACATATAGTTGCAGAAAACCAATATGCTCACAGGAGAAGTGGAGAGGCCTTTATATCCTTATTAGAGACAAACAACAGAAGGAGAGGGAGTTGGGCTTTAGACTTGGTCTTGTGATCTATCTGAGCCCTAGTACCACCTCTTGTTAGTGGTCCTTGTGATTTTTCTGTTTTTCAAATATCCTATGTAGAAAGAATCTGTCCTCTCATGACTGCCTGTTAAAAAATCAGAAAAACAGGCTGTCACTTAGACACCAAGAAAAATATCCATGAGGTCTCTGAACTATAGTAATAAATAACATCGATCGGGTAATTTCTCTTTTCCAGATGCTGTTTCTCTTTTTTTTTTAATCTTTATTGGAGTATAATTGCTTTATAATGTTGTGTTAGTTTCTGCTGTATAACAAAGTGAATCAGCTATACATATACATACATCCCCATATCCCCTCCCTCTTGTGTCTCCCTCCCACCCTCCCTATCCCACCCCTCTAGGTGGTCACAAAGCACCGAGCTGATCTCCCTGTGCTATGCAGCAGCTTGCCACTATCCATCCATTTTACATTTGGTAGTGTATATATGCCAGTGCTACTCTCTCACTTCGTCCCCCCGTGTCCTCAAGTCTGTTCTCTACGTCTGTGTCTTTATTCCTGCCCTGCCGCTAGGTTCATCAGTACCGATTTTTTAGATTCCATATATGCAGGCACTGTTTCTTATAAGCATTTTGCTTGTACTATGTTATTTAAGTCTCATTACAACTCCATAAGGTTAGTATTACAATTGACTCTTGAACAATGTGTGGGTTAGGGGGGCTGATGCCCCATGCAGTTGAAAATCCGCATAGAACTTTTGACTCCCCCAAAGCTGGTCAACAGTCTACTGTTGACCAGGAGCTTTAACAGTAACATAAATAGTCAACTAGCATATATTTTGTATGCTATAGGCATATAGTGTATTCCTACAAGTAAGCTAGAGAAAATAAAATGTTATTAGGAAAATCATAAGGAAGAGAAAATACATTTACAGTAGATATATGTGTTTATTGAAAAAAATCCATGTCTAAGTGGACTCCAGCGGTATTTGTATGAAAATACAAGAGTCAACTATACTTGTATTTTCATTGCACAGATAGGGAAACAGGTCAGAGTTAGTAAATAGCAGTCATACTTAGAAACAGGAATTGCGTTGCTAGAACCAGTAGTCTTAACCACTCCTCTATACTCCTCATCCACCCCAAACTTTAGGCTGTTTTTCAACTCACTTTACCAGACAGCTAGCATCAAATGTTTAAATATATTGAGCGCTCTCTAAGAGGGCTGTTCTCTGCCAGGTGCTGTGTATAAGTGGTTTTTAGGCTACTCTAAAGTGAAGCAGATTAATACAGGTAAGGGCATAACGGATATGTCTCTGTCAACTTCACATATGAATCCCAAATAGATAATAGAGAAAACATGATGATACTCTGTAGAACATCCCTGCTCTTTGAACACTCTGAAAATGCCCATTCATTATTAATTCCCTGACCTGCCTGAGCTTTTTTCCCAATCCCATCAAACAGCTAATCATCACTGTTGTTTTAACTTATTTTACTTAGTTAAAGCATTTAAAGGCAATAACATTCTTGAAAAAGACACAGTTAAATCAATAAAAGCACTAGAACAAAATCACCATTCCCAAATGCTATAGGAGAATACTTCAATTTCTATTTTATTGGAAGCAATTATCAAATGAGAAGGACCCTTTGATACTGAAAGTCGGCCCATGTAGAGGCAACTCCCAATTCTATCTAGTTTTGCTTCTTAAAACATGTAGATAAAGAGAAGGCCCTCAAGGCGGGTCAGAGGCATAGATAGAAACTAATTTTTCCATGCATTTCCATCAAAGCTGCTATGAGAATAACAGGTTCACATATGCCAAAACACAGTCAAGCCAGACACTTTTCTTACATAAATTATGGTTCTAGTCATTTCTAGACATTTTTGGAGATAAAATGTATGGTGTGATACCATAAGCATAGAATTATCTTCTAATTTCCTTCCCTAGATTGAGAACTCTTCCTGGGTTAGGACCTAAATTTATTTGTTTGTATATTATCAGTGCAAAGGCTCCTAGTAGGTGGTCAGCATATTTTTTTAAATAATCAAACATGCTTAGTGTTCATGTATGCTTCCTACAGTGTCATCTGTTAAAGATACATTGAACCCTTATTGTGTGGCAAGCACTGATGTCAGACACATGTATTGTTGAAGTGCTCTATGCACTCCTAAAACAGGTGATGAGGCTACTTTTAAATGCTTGATGAGTTGTGAGTGTCTAAAACTGGAGAACTTTCATAAGGCCTACTTTGGCAGCCCAAAGAGGCAAGGATATAGGATAGCATGTAATGGAGACAAGAAATGTACACAGAGAGACTAAGGTTGAGTGTCCAAGGTAAAAGTCTCAAAACCACAGTTCCGCTGTATTCAGTCTCCAAGGAAGCAGTAACTTGCGGTGGTAAAAAGCATAGGCTATAAGATCAAGAAGTGGCAGAGCCAGCACTGAGCCTACTTCTGTATCCTCGCTGTCGTCCACTGGGAAAAGTACATAATCTCTCGTAGCCTCAGTTTTCTTATCTGAAAGTGGAGATAATAACCCCTTCTCACAGGGTTGCTGGGAAAACTGAGCAAAGTCATTACAATGTTAGTACCTTTTCTAGCTTATCCTGGTAGCTCCCATTAGTTGAATGCCTATGATTTCCAAATTGGGCATTCTGTCCTGTTACAGAACCTGACACTTTTCTTAGTATAAGAATGATGGTTATGATGTTGATGAGGGTGATGAAAAGTCATAATTCAGGGCAATTGTCTATGTTACTGCAGAACATTTTTGTTATGTTTTGGCTCAAAAGCTATGGCTCTATGTTCACAATGTCTTTGCTCCTTCATGGTACCACCCAAAGAAGGAAGGCATCAGGATCAAATGTCTACAAGTCCACGAGAAGATGAGGAAGGCTGTGTAGCACGAGATCTGAATTCTAATCTTGTCTCTGTCACCTGCTAGCTCTGTGCACTTGGGTTAGTCTTCTAACTGCCCTGCACTTCAGTGCCCTCATCTGTAGACTGGGGATGGAAACAGGCCTCATTAAGAATTGTCACAATGATAACATAATGTATAAAATCACATGTCACAGTTCCATGTGGGCCTTTATGATGGTCCTGCTATGTGGTCAGTATGATGACTTGCTTTAGGGCTGTCACAAATACCCTGGTTCTCTCTTAGTCCAGGCACACATGTCATTACAATATCCCACCCAGATGACTTGTTTTGGTAAATGAAATGTAAACAGAAGTGTCCTTTCATTTCTAGGTGGAAGCTTTAAGGGTCAGGGTGTGCTGAATTCTGTTCTCTTCCTTCCTCTGCCACAATGACCAGTGCATCATTGAAAGATGGAGATTTTTCTATTAACGTAGAATTAGGCAAGAGAACGATGTGGAGCAGTGCTTCCAGCTGACTCTCAAGACATAGACCTTTGTCATTTTAACCCACTGAGATTTGAACTTTGTTACTGTAGCCTAAACTAGTTTACCCTGTCTGATATCGTTGTTGTTGTTGTTATTATTGTTATTATTAGTGTTGTTATTCTTACTATCTTTGTTCTTGATAGGCACCTCACCTTTGTTTCTGAGTTCTTGCCAAAAAAAAGAGACTTGATACCTGTTTGGTGAGATAACACGTCTCTTGAACTGCCAGTTAATCACAATAATAACCATGATAATGGTATTAGCTTTTGAAGGCTTATTATGTAGTAAGTTCTATTGTACACAATTTCCTTATATAATAACATTTAATTCTTACAATGATCCTGTGAAGAGAGTACCTCTACCCTATTTTACACATGAGGGATTACAGCTGAGGTGTGAGTTGAATCTTGACATACCCACCTAATCACTTACTTGTGTGACCTGGTCCAAGATACTAAAAATTTCTGTCCTATTACAAATCATTTTATTCTCTGGACATATAAAGAATGGCTTCCATAATCCAGCATTGTGTCATGGCTTGGATATGAGAAGGTCAAAGAAAATAAGGAAACATAAAACTATTTAGAAAATGTTGAGTTTCTTCTTTATTCTTCATAAAGTTTAAAGATTCATCTGCTTTTATTTCCTTTGCCCTTTTCTGTTATTTATTTTTTAAGAGTTCCTTATTTGTCAGGAACAGTGAGTTAATTCTTGCTCTGGGCCTGTAGTGGCTAAAGTGAAGTTAGGTGCTTCTAAGTGGAAGATGATTCATATTGATTTTTCTATTATCTGCCTCTTCTTTTTTTTTTTTTAAATATTTTATTTATTTATTTTTGGCCGTGTTGGGTCTTCATTGCTGCATGCGGGCTTTCTCTAGTTGCAGCGAGCGGGGGCTACTCTTCATTGCAGTGCGTGGGCTTCTTATTGCGGTGGCTTCTCGTTGTGGCTCGCGGGCTCTAGAGCACAGGCTCAGTAGTTGTGGTGCACGGGCTTAGTTGCTCCACGGCATGTGGGATCTTCCCGGACCAGGGCTCGAACCTGTGTCCCCTGCATTGGCAGGCGGATTCTTAACTACTGTGCCACCAGGGAAGTCCCTATCTGCCTCTTCTTATCCATGCTTCTTCTTTTGTTTCAGATCACTTTTACTGGCAAGGTGGTAATTTAGCAGAAATAATGGCAGAACTTTTCTCTATCTTACTTACCTCCACAAGGATGTCAGAAGTTAAAGAAGGATAGTTTTTATTTTCTGAACAGACTCTGTACTATCCCCAACTTCCTACTTACAAAGATGTACATCCCTATAAGCATGAACCATGTTCTGCCATCGATCTGGGCTGAGTGGGGCTCAGTACAGCTCAAAGGGTATGAAAGAACACCAGTGTCCCCACTGGAGGGAATGGTTACAGGGAAGTGAAACCATCATGGAGAACTCTAGGTTTCTGTAATTCAGGAATTAAAACCAGACTGTGGGAAGAGAGCCACATGTGATCAACATTTTATTGGTTTGGCCAAAAAGTTTGTTCAGGTTTTTCCATAAGATGGTACAAAAAACCCGAATGAACTTTTTGGCCAATCCACTAATTTGCTCGTTTGTATGTTGTGCTCTCTGCCCAGACCAGCAGCATCTTTAGGAATGTGATGTACTGCTATCTAAGATACCCTAGAGCCTGCCTTTAGCCATCCTCCTCCACATCATCTTCTACCCATTTCACATCTTTAATCTTTCCCCTGCAACTTATTCCCTTCCCCAGGCTTAAAAATAGACTCCAGAGTCTCCTACCCTAAAACAATATAACATGGTAAATTGGTAGCAAAAGCAAGTGCAAAGGTGTAGGATGGGCCTGGGTAAGACATACAGGACAGTGCACCAAGCCCGGCTTGAGTGAAGTATTTAATAACGTCTATTGTTTAGAAGTAAAAGAAAAAAGAAAGCTGATTACGTATGAATGATCTAGCTTACTGCTCCACTTAAGCTATAAAAATACATCTATTTTAATCTTTCTAAAATAATCTGAACATCTATAAAAACAACTGAATGAAAAAATCCTTCTCTGGTTTGAGGGAGGCAGGGAATGTATATACACAAGGGGCACATGCACACCAGGTTGATCTAAGTATGTCAACCATGGGCAGACACCTCAAGTACAACCTTATATGAACATCCAATCTCGCTGAGAGAAGTGAAGCAACTTTGACCTTGGCACATCCTTTTCTTTTTCTCCCTTGAGGAGAGTTGCCTTCCAATTAAAGGGAAGCAAAGCTGCTTTCTGGATGGTTATTCTCTAGAAGCAGAGCTCAGCAAGGGTACTTCAGTGAAACCCCACTGATGGTGCAATTGCTCCTTCTTTATGGGCTGTAACCATGATCTTGCTCATGAACCTCCTTCTACGTGGCCAAGGAGAGCAGTATACACCCTGGAAACCCAGGAGGGTGATACCGGGAGCCAGTCATGGAGACTCTGTAATGATCACTTTGTCCTCTTTGTTTTTTCCTTAGAACAGAGTCTGCCACAGACTATTCACCAGGGAGAGAATATTCTCTGGATGAAGGCTGTCTGCACAAAGCTATAAGAGTAATTTTAGTGAGTGAGGCTATACAGAAAAATAAATGTTTCCTCCCTCGAATTTCACAATAAGCAAAAATGGAGCAGTTCTTGCAATTTGAGCTTTAAAAACTCTTTAGGAGGTTCTACTGCATGATTACATTTAATAACCAGTGATGCAGTCCAACCTTATACCATAACCTTGGTCATTTCCTTAAAAGTGGTCGATCTGGTACATTTTATCTTTGGATAGATAACACTTGACAAAAAGTCTTCCTTTACATGACTGAATGATACTTTTGAAGTTATTACCTAATGATTTTTACACTTGGATGTCTTTTGGGAAAGATGAATCCTCAAATGCATTTGAGAAATAAAGGTTCTATGAGTTTCCATCTATCTGAAACTCTGGAAGGAATCAGAATTAATTGAATGTGATGCCAGAGGCAGAAAAGTCAACCCTGAAACTCCCACAGCAATGTAATCATTCCAGAGACAGCCAGATTTTCCTGTGCCTCTAAGAACAGTTCAAAGCTTAGCTGAGAAAAAGCTGATATATCAAAAGTGGGTATAACATAGCTGAGAAGCTGTCTGTATCATAACACTGAGTACCAGATAAAGATGTGGACACTTTGTCGGACACACCCATTCATTGACCAAAGCCCAGTGAAGACAAGTTAAATCTCAGTAGATACTTGCTTCAAACAGTGGAAAGGACACAGAAGGGATGTATTTACTGAAGGGATTTTACATAAACCATGCAAAATCTAGCTGGAACCTAAGGCAGGGAAGGGAGATGGGAAGAATTCTGACTTCACTGAACTTTAAACCCGAAAGAACGGAGAAAATACTGAAGCATCTGCGTTTACCCAGAAATGACTAAGATTACAGATTATGAAATCAATTAAAATGGGGGTTCAATAGAGAGGTTAAGTTGAATTTCAGAAAAATAAGAAGGTAATGATAGTTACTTTTTTTTCTTTTGCACATCTGAGTATATGTCTTGAAAAATGTTATACCTGATATATATTGAATTGAAACTGACCTCTCCAATTTCTTTTTATTGATCTTTATTGTACCTTCTGGAATCATTAAAACTATCCTTTTCCACATGGCAGCTCTACAGAAATTGAAAGCCAACCCTGATGCTTTTGCTAAATCACTTCTTTTCCAGGATGAACATGGGCCGAATAATCCAGCTGAGAATCCAATTTCTTGATTCTCAAAACTTTCAGCATCTTGGTTTCTCTTCTGCCTCCATACTGGTTTTAGACAATCCTCTTAGAACATGGATAACAAATATTTCCTGAGGAGTTTTAAAAACAATACCAAGGCTTTGGCCCCCCATCTCCAAGATTTTTTGATTGTGCGGTCTGGGATTGGACCCAAATTTGAGGCCATGATAGTAATGTACAAATGTTCTTAGAGATTAGAACCCAACTTGGACAAAATAAACAAGATGAGAGGAGTGTAGGCCTACATGAGCATTTTCCTTTCCCTAGATATTAGTTCTTCATATGGCTGACCAATATAGCATTTTCCTTTGGCAGCCCCCCAGCTCATTGTGTCACCCACTCATCTAGTCTATTTCTCCTCCACCCTTTTCTGCTGGTGAAGTTATGGGTTCACTTAAACCAGCATTTATTAAGAGTACACTTTGTATCCAGTGTCTAGCATACTATGTCACTGTTAGTGTCCTACACAAAGATGATTTAGGTAGAAATCATATCATGGAGGAATTTATGGTCTGCTAGGAGATATTGATAAACAGGTAACTTCATTGCAATGAGGTAAGTGCTATGAATAGTTTTATCTAAAACCATTCCAGGGATTCTGGAGGAGCACAAAAAGGGGCATTTACCGCATCTGGGCAAGAAGATAATGCAGGGACATTGAAGAAATAGCATGAGCCAAGACGAGAGAACAGTTAGATATGCATCTGAAGCTGGGAAAATTCAGGGCTGGAGTCTGAAAAGCACAATCTAGGTGCTAACCATTCCTGGAAAAACTGACCACTGAAGTACCATATTTTCAAAACAAGAAAAAATATGGTCCCAGGCTAATTCAACTTAGTGTTACGATCTGAAACCCCTGCTCTATTTAGCTAACACTCTCACTTACGCCTACAGTGTTTCACAAGCTGTGAAAATGAGCACACTGATCTTGGTAAAGTACAGATCCTGATTCCACAGGTCTAGAGTGGAGTCTGAGACTCTACGGTTATGACAGCCTCCCTCATGATATCAGTGTTGCTGACCCAGGGATCGCATATTGAATGGCAAAGTACTGTAGACATATCGTGCGAGAAAGGAAGACCCCATGTTCCAAATCTGGGTAGCGAAAAGGTAACTTCTAAGAAGATAAATCAGAGCACAGAGTCGGAAGCCTCATCAGCACAATAAGAAAGGAAATTTTCACCAATTGATTCTAATTTGCCACCGGATCATCATCAACACAAATTATCAGAGAGACTCGTTGCATAAAATGATGCTCATTGGTTTGGTAATGGAGCCTGTGTAGGTTTCTGTGCTACCCATCCATCAGTCGCTTCTCTTGTCATCCTTTCTAAGGTACAGTTTAGTGGTAGGCCCACATTTCTCCCATTTCACACATGAGTCCATTTCTTTGAGAGAAGGGACAAATGGGAAGTGTACATATGGATCTGGTACATGATTCAAAAAGACTGCCTGTCAGTCCTGCCTACTCAGCTCCTAGTCTCTCCAGCTAATTTATCCTACATGGGGATTCATGTGCATGTCAGGGAATATTGGAACAGAGTGAAACAAAGCCTTCCATCCAACTTCACTGCAGGTTTCAAGTAGCAGTGTAAGATGGACTTGGGCAAAATGCTCCCAGAAGCCGGCATCAGTTCACATTGGGAAACCTACTCAGTTTTAGGTATAGTGAATGTTTAACAACATGTCATTGCCTGAAACTCAGACAGACTGCTTCCAGGGTTTCACGGGCTTCTTCTGTTTCTCTGTTCCCTTTGCCACAGACGGTAATGCTATTCGTATTATCCTGCTTGTCAGCCAGACTTTTCCTGTGCCATGTGGTAGAATTCTACTAAAATGTGGACCTAGGTTCTGTGAATAGTGAGACTGGTTTAATTAGTGCTCTCTACTAGGTAGTGATTCCCAGAAGCACAGATGGAATATCTTAGAAGCATAAAGGTAAGGTCCTCATCCTGGATGCTCTGCATCAAAATCTCTTGTCAATTAAAAAAAAAAAAAACCTCACAGATGATTCCAACAGAGACCTCTGGTTGAGAATCCCTGGATTGGATAAAATAAGAATTTCTCAGGAATACGGGTTGTTGGATATGAAAAGAGAGGGCAGAGGATTTTCTTTTCTCAAGAGCTGTAAGATCTCAGCAGATATTAGGAGACATTTTATATGCAGTCTAGGACTGAGAGCTTAAGGTCAGGATTTTGGATTGGCAGTCTACAGATACTTTGCCCTGATTTTTAGAACACACTCAAACCAAAAGGATGAAATCGCAAAGCAAATTTATGTAGAGAGGCTGTCCAGTCTTTTACCTGCAGGAAGTAGAAAAGGGCAATAAGCAAATAAAGACCATTCCTGAGTGACCAAATTAAAGTTCCTTTACGATGGCCTTCTGGGTTTTTGGTGCAGATTAAATGAATGATGTAGATGAGAACTTCTCACAAAGGGCAAAGCATATAATGATTGCATCAATGCTATTTCCCTTCCAGGCATTTAAAGCCAAAAAGAAAATGTAAATGAAACTCGAATTAGGTCCAGAATTTTCAACTGTATCAATCTGACTAACCAGGAGTAAAATACGCAGCATGTCATTTCACATTTGAAAACAGAGACCAAGGAGGCCCTAAACCTAATCAAGGTTTTGCTTCATCTCTGTTTCCTTGTGCAGAATTGGTTGATCAAAATTAAGTGGCAACATTTTGACAGCAAAATAATGACTTCTTTACAAAGATTACTAAGATATGAAAGGAAATAAAAATCCTCAGCAAAAGTCCACTGGAACTCAGATCACATTTCATCTATTCAACTGCAGTTCGTGGCACATACTATGTGCTCTAGAAAAGAGTAAAACACCTTCATGAGGTAGATAGAAGGGTCAGGGGAAAGAGTTTGTTCTGATGTGTCCCCATTAATGGTTCCCTTTTCCCTCCCTCCAGTCTTTCCCCTATACTTCCCTTCTCTTTATGAACTTAAACCTCAATTCTAATATTGGAATGTTTTGCTCCTATTTACTGCCTAAATAATACTTAGAAATACTGGCCTTTCTTAAATTATTGAGAATTTCAGTTACTCTAGAAATAATGTTAAAATATATATATAATATATATTTCTGCTAACTGGTGTCCACTACTTTGAATGTTAGGGCAGTATTTCCTAAAGTGCTGGGATATGGCCTGGAGATGCTCTGTAAAAACTGGCTTCCTCAACATATATATCTGGGACTGGTGTTCCCTTTGGATCTTCACAAAGCAGGGAGGCATAGTAAAAGTTTACCTTGGTTTCACTCACTATTTTCCAAATTAATGTGACCATGGAATCTCTCTTTGAAAAATATTTACTGACATGATGTCATGTGCTTTGCAAATCATGCTTTTGGAAATGCTTGTTCAGGTGTCAAATAAAGATGGATTAGATTATCAGTTCTCTTGTAATTTATGAGATCTACATGAATCAGGATATTCTCCTGAATTCAGCCTACTATTTTTTTTTTTAACAGTATCTCAATAGAGAAGACATAATGGAAGTTGAGAGATATTGTTCCATTTTCATCAGACTTTCAGTATTGTTTTTGAAAAGTCCAGTGATGTTCCCCAGTATTATAAACTCTGTGATGATATGCTTTACTCTGGGTATTTTTTCGTTCACTGTGTCAAGCATTTACTTTGTTGTACCTTTTTTTTTTAAACAAAATTTTTATTTTATGCCAGTTTTAGATTTTTAAAAATTATTGTGAACATAGTACAGAAAGTTCTTCTATCTTCTACAGCCAGTATTCCCTATTATTTACATCATATATTAGTATGGTACTTTCGTCACAATTAATGAATCAATATTGATACATTAACGAATGTCCATACTTTATTCAGATTACCTGAGTTTTTCAGTAGAGTTCTCTTCTGTTCTAGGATCCCATCCAGAATACCACATGTCATTGAGTCATCAGAACTCCTTAGAATTCTCTCAACTCTGTCAGTTTCTTAGACTTTCCTTGTTGTTTATGACCTTGAGAGTTTTCAGTTTGTGACCTTGAGACATTTTGCAGAATGGCCTTCATTTGGGGTTTGCCTGAAGTTTTTCTTATGGTTAAAATGAGGTATTATGCTTTTTAGAAGACAACTACAGTGGTAAAGTGCTATTTCATCATATCATATCAAGGGTTCATACTGTGAGCATGACTCATCATTGTTGATATTAACTTTGATCACCTAGCTAGGTGCAGTGTTGGACATGTTCCTCCACTGTAGGTTTACTCTTTATTTTCTTCCTTTCCATACTGTACTCTTCGTAATAAAGCTGCAATGCTCAGCCCATGCCTGAGGACTGGAGAGTTTTGCTCCACCTCTTGAAGAGTGAGTATCTATATAAATTATTTGGAATTCTCCTGCATGAAAGATTTGTCTATTCTCCCACATTTATTTATTTAATCCTATATACATACACATGAATTTATGGATATTCATTTTATACTTTAGGTTATTATCCCTTAAAATGTTTGGCTATTGGGAGCTCCTTCAGTCGGCTCCTGTATCCCTTTGGCATACACCCATCATTGTATGTGTGTGTGTTTGAGCACTTCCTTACCTTCTGGCACTACATGAAGCTCCAGGCTCATCTTATATATTTCTGCCCCAAGTCCTACAGTCATCCAGAGAATGGTATTAGAAACCCAGATCTGGGTACTAGGTGTGCTTTTGCCAAATGGGATGAAATTGCTTTTAGGTGCTCTCAGCTGACAGAGCCAGGAGATATATGCGTGGATACCAACATGTGTGTGCATATGTGCAAGCACACACACATATCATGATCTATATTTATCTTAAGCTAAGCATGAGTTCATAATGATGTCTCCAACTCTAAGACATTACCACCATGATAATTTAGCCTCCTCGTCTTGCTTAACTATAACCTCCAACTTCAACAGTCAGAATCCTGGCTCCTAACATCCACCGTTTATTTACTTAAGTGTTCAATTCCAGTATCCATGTATAGTGATTTTAGAAGTGTTAACCTGTATCTCTGTGGGGAAAGAACTTTATCATCTAGCATACAGTTATTATATGCAGTTCCTTTTACCTTTAGCCTTTTGGAATCCAATCATTTCTAAAGTTACTTAGGTCAGTTTCTTATACCTTTAACCACTTCAGTGAAGTGGTTCAATATATTTGTTGTACATAATTGATTCTTTTATCAGATTCTGTCTTTAATCCTGGGATTCCCATACGGCCATTTAAAAAAAATTATACATTAAGGTTTACTCTTTGTGTTGTACATTTAAATGGGGTTTGCAAAAGGCATAATGCCATGGATCCAGAATTATAGTTTCATACATTTAGTTCCATTACCTTAAAAATTCCCTTGTGCTTCAATTATTCAACCCCCCCACCCCCCGTTTCTAGTTTTGCCTTTTTCAGAATGTCATATAATTGGAATCATACAATGTGTAGCCTTTGCCAACTAAATTCCTTAACTTAGCAATATGCATTTAAGACTCTTCCATGTCTCTTCATGGCTGACAGCTCATTTTTAAAAAATTACTAAACAGTATTCTTTTATAAGTATATGCCATATTTTGTGTATCCATTTACCTCTTAAGGATATCTTGGTTGCTTCCTGTTTGGGGCCATTATGAATAAAGCTTCAATAAACATTCACGAGAAGGTTTTTATTTGGACATAAGTTTTCAAGTCTAGGTCAATCTAGACACATGACTGTGGATCATATGTTAAGGCGATGTTTAATTTTGTAAGAAACTGACAAACTGTCTTCCTAAGTGGCTATATCATCTGCATTTTTACCAGAAAGGAGTAAGAGTTCCTGTTGTTGCACATCTCACCAGCATTTGGCTGTTAATGTTTTGTGTTTTAGACATTCTAAATATATGTTTAGTAGTATCTTATTGTTATCTTAATTTGCAGTTCCCTACTGACAAGTGATGTTGAACATTTTCTCGTATGATTATCTGGCCTATGTAAATCTTTGGTGAGGTGTCTGTTCAGATCTTATGCTCATTTTTCAAATGGCTTATGTATTTTATTATTGTTCAATTTTAAATACTTTTTGTGTATTTTTGATATAAATCCTTAGTCAAATACGTACTTTGCAAATATTTCTACCAGTCTGTGGCTTGCCTTTTCATTCTCTTAACTGAGTCTTTTACAGAGCAGAAGTTTTTTTAATTTACTAAAGTCTAGTTCATCAAGTATTTTTTCATGGATTGTGCTCTCGATATTATATTTAAAATCTCGTCACCTAGCCCAGGTGATGGTGATTTTCTCCCATTTTATATTTATATTTAAGTTTATGTTACATTTTAAGTTAACTTTTGCATAAGGTCTAGGCTTATATATATATATATAGTTCCAAAGCACCATTTGTTGAAAAGACTATTTTGTCCATTGAATTGACTTCTTTCTCAAAAGAACTGTTGACTATATTTGTATTGGTCTATTTCTGGACTTTTTACATTGTTACACTGATATATGTATCTATTCTTTGCCAACACCACACTGTTTTGATTTCTATATTGTAATAAATATTGAAATCACATATGTGAGTCCTCCAGCTTTATTCTTCTTCAGTATTGTGTTGCTATTCTAGATCTTTTGCCTCGCCACATGAACTTTAGAATCAGTTTATCGATATCTATGAAATAGCCTGCTGGGATTTTGATTAGGATTGTGTTTAATCCGTAGATCAAGTTAGGAAAAAGTGAAATCTTAAAATATTGAGTCTTACTGTATATTCCATTAACATAGACTAGCTCTTGATTTATTTAGATCTTTAATTTTGTTCATTAGAGTTTTGTAGTTTTCTTCATATAAGCTTTGTTAGATTACAAATTTATATATAGGTACAACCTATATAAAACACATTTAATATACCTAAATATTTCATGGGTTTTGGTGCTATCATACATGGTATTGCTTTTTAAATTTAAAATTCCAATTTTACATTACTAGTATTTTTGTAAAGCAATTTACTTTTGTATATTAGCCTTATATTCTGTGATCTTGTTGTACTTATTAGTTGCTGGAGATTTTTGTCAATTCTTTGGGTCTTTTTTCCATCTGACAAGAGAAACATTTTTATTTCTTGCTTTCCAATATGGTTATCTTTTATTTTATTTCCTTGTCTTATTTCACTATCTAGGATTTCTCATATGATATTGAATAGAAGGGATGAGAAAGGATACACTCTCCTTGATCCCAGTCTTAGACAGACGGTGCCCAGAGTCTTACCATTAAGTATAATGTACCTTTTATGTAGATATTCTTATTTAAGTAGGAGTCCCTCTCCCTAGTTTGCTGATAATGTAATTATTATTATTGTTATTATTTTGGCTGCACTGGGTCTTCATTGCTGTGAGCAGGCTTTCTCTAGTTGCGGTGAGCGGGGGCTACTCTTTGTTGCAGTGCCGGGCTTCTCATTGCGGTGGCTTCTCTTGTTGTGGAGCACAGGCTATAGACACACAGGCTTCAGTAATTGTGGCACGTGGGCTCAGTAGTTGTGGCTTGCAGGCTCAGTAGTTGCGGCACATGGGCTTAGTTGCTCCATGGCATGTGGGATCTTCCTGGACAAGGGCTCGAACCCATGTCCTCTGCATTGACAGGCGGATTCTTAACCACTGCACCACCAGGGAAGCCCTGATAATGTAATTATGAATGAGTATTTTTTGGATTTTTTCCAATGCTTTTTCTACATCAATTGATATGATCATGTAATTTGTGTTCTTTAGTCTTTTGATGTAGAGAATTGCATTGATTAATTTTCTGATATTGAACAATCCTTGTGTACCTGGAATAAATTTCACTTGGTTGTGGTATATGATTGTTTTGCTTTCACCGTTGAATTCACTTTGCTAATATGTTGTTAAGAATATCTTTATCTATGTTCATCAAAGATGCTGATCTGTTGTTTCCCTTTTTACAATGTTTTTGTCTGCTTTTGGTCCTAGAGTAAGGCTAACCTCATAGAATGAATCTCTGTCTTCTATTTTCAGGCAGAGATTATGGATCATCCTTAAATATTTGTAGAATTAACCAAACATCCCTTAAATATTTGACCTGTGTTTTCTTTTTTGGAAGGTTATTCATTATTGATTTGATTTCTTTAGTACAAAAAGAGTTACTCAGTCTCTCTATTTCTCCTTTTGTGAATTTTGGTAGTTTGTGTCTTTCAAAGAATTGGTTCATATTGTCTAAATAATAAAAAAAATTTGGTATAGTGTTGTTTGCAGTATTTCTTTATTATCATTTTAATATCCATAGAATTAGTAGTGATGACTCTTATTTCCTTTCTGAAGCTGATAATTTGTGTCTTTTTAATTTTAGTTTTGTTCAGTCTATCTGGAGGTTTACTAATTTTATTAACATCAATAAGAGAACTAGCTTTTGGTTCAGTTGATTTTCTCAACTGTTTTACTGTTTTCAGCATCATTGATTTCTGCTCCAGTTTTTATTAGTTTTTTCTTCTGCTTTCTGTAAGCCTAAACTTCTCTTCTTTCTCTAGCTTCCTAAAGTGGAAGCTTAGGTGATTTTAGATATTTCTTCTTTTTAAATTATGAATTTAATGCTATGCATTTCCCTCTAAGTATTGCCTTCTCTGTGTCCCTCAAACTTTGATGAGTTGTGTTCTTATTTTAATTTATTTTAAAATATTTTTAACTTTCTCTTGACACTTCAACTCATACATTATTTAGAAGTTTATAGTTGTATATCTAAATATTTTAGTGTTTTCCAGCTATCTTTCTGTTATGATTTCTAGTTTATTTCCATCTTAGTCTGAAAATGTACTTCATATTATTTCTTTTATTTTAAATTTGTTAAGATATGTTTTATGGCCTGGAATACAGTTCATCTAGATAAATGTTCCATGTGAAGTTGGACATCTCTAATTATTCCTTCTAAGAGAGAGTCTATGTTTTGTAGCTCTTTCAGCTGTAATCCATTATATATTATCAGAGTCCTGTTGGCATAGTGGTAAGGTGCAGGAGAAGGGAAGTGTTTTATAGTCTTATACTTAAATATCAGTCTTTGAATGGCCTGTGACCTTCTTGAGTCTTTCTTTTTAGATTGCTTCCCTACTTCCCTTTAGTTAAAACAGGAAGGTAGAGAGAGATGGAATGAGAGGAATCCTTTTCTTCCACAGCTCTGGGATAAGCTCTGGTACCCCCTCTCCCCTAGGAAAGTTGGCTTTTGTTATAGAGAAGACCATGGACATATTTCACGAGGATTATTCTTCCCTTCTCTCTACCAAGACTGTAAGCTTAACAGATCTTCACCAGTCACAAGAACTGGTGAGGTTCTTAGAGATAAAGACCATGAAAATATGGGGGTTCCATGTAAGATTGAGACCCCGAAGTTTCTGTTTCTCAGGCTAGTCTACACTCAGACTGCAGCAATTTACTAAAATTGCTATACAAGTGTGCTTACCAGTTTATGCCTCCAATAGCTTCTCTAAGTAAACAGACCTCCTATGTGACTTTCTAATTTGTCTGTCTCTACAGATATGAGGGTAGCAGTTAATCCTGTAAACTCAGTTTTCTGATGGGTCTAAGAAAGTCATTGATTTTCAGTTTATTCAGCTTTTTCCTTGATATAAAGATAGGAATGATGAATTCCAGACTGTATATGTTGGAACTAAAATAGAAAGTAACACTTTTCATTTTGAAAACTCATACCCATCAGTTCTGAGAATTTTCATATATTTGACAAGTTTTAATCTTCTATTTCTCCTTTCCTGGAATTTCTGTTAGACACTAAGCCTCTTCAATTGATTTTCTAATTTTCCTGTATTTTTTCTCCTGTACTCTCCTTCTCCCTGTGATGGGTTGAATGGTGGCCTCCCAAAAGTTATGTCCATATGGTAACTCCCAGAACCTATGAATATGATCTCATTTGAAAAAAGGTTCTTTACAGAAGTAATTAAGTTAAATATTTCAAATCATGATCATCCTGGATTATCCAGGTAGACCCTAAATTAAATGACAAGTGTCCTTACAAGAGACACACAAAGGAGATATGCTGGGAGAAGAGGAGGCCATGTGAAAATGGAAGCAGAAATTAGAGTGTAGTCACAAGTCAAGGAATGCCTGTAGCCACCAGAAGCTGGAAAAGGCATTGAAGGATTTGTCCTCAGAGCCTTCAGTGAGAATGTGACTCTGCTGACACATTGATTTCAGATTTCTAGCCTCCAGAACTGTAAGGGAATATATTTTTTTTAGGAGGCCAACAGAAAACTACTAGAGCTAATCAATGAATTTAGTAAAGTTGCAGGATACAAAATTCATACACAGAAATCTCTTGCATTCCTATACACTAACAACAAAAGATCAGAAAGAGAAATTAAGGAAACAATCCCATTTACCATTGTAACAAAAAGAATGAAATACCTAGGAATAAACCTATCTAAGGAGGCAAAAGACTGGTACACAGAAAACTATAAGATACTGATGAAAGAAATCAAAGATGACACAAACCGATGGAGAGATATACCATGTTCTTGGATTGGAAGAATCAATATTGTGAAAATTTTTGCTATTTTAAGCCACAGACTTTGTGGTAATTTGTCTTAACAGTCCTAGAAAACTAATATACTGCCCATTGTTCCATGCTTAATAATAGTTACTCAATGTCATCTTCCAACTCTTCTGTTTGCTTTTAAATTTCTGCTCTTTTATTTTTAATATTTATGGTATTATTTTTCCCTATTTGTCCTTTCTACATAACATTTAGTTCTTTTTGCTTGTACTAATTATCTTATTTTTGAGGTTATCTTCCATTCTTTTCACTGACACTATTTTCACCAACTTATTTCTATTTTGTTGGTTGGTTTCTCTCTGTCTTGTCAAAAGCTTTACACAGACATTGGGAATGATCTGGCTATAAATTCATAGTTTATAGTAGCTTTCTAAAAAGCTGATTGGAAGCTCTATGTTTGTTGATGGTGGTTCTGATTGTTGGGTGACCAGGTGGTCATTTCATTGGAGAATTCTGAACGTCAGTGTGTGGGATGTTTTCTTTTGGACTAATCAATTTCTCCAGAGAAGAATTGTGCAATCTTCTGCCTAGAGATATATACCTCAAAACCAGTGTTCTGTGAGTTGAACAAAAGCAGGGAGATGGAAGTTACACTGGTCATTATATGGATTGTTAGTCAATTCCTGAATGTCAGTGAACCACAGCATCCTTTCCTCCAATGAATGACCTTCATCTGACTCCAAGGATGCTCTACCTATTACTCTCTAGGGAATAAACCTTTCCTCGCTGGTATGTAGAGAGGAGGTCTATTTGCCTGACTGAAGTGAAGGAGGATATCTCTGGTAATTTGATAGCTCTCTGGTGATTTTACAGTCTTTCAGAAATTCTTTTTTTTTTTAGCACACTTCTCAGACATGCCTTACTAATTTCAAAATGCTACCATCTCTAAGACCTTTCCAGAATACTGTATGTGATTACGCTTCATGTTTGTTAGCATTATTCCTCTGCTGACTCATATTTCAACTTTCTACTTTCTGTTAAATCATTTTGCACTCTTCCATCTGCTTCCCATCTACCCCAAACTGTTTAAATTGCTCAGTTGCTATTGTCTACTCTCTCATTCCATTATCTATTTAGGATTTAATAGACAGCATTTATTAAAATTGATTTGTTCCTTTCTACTCTCCCATTAACATAGTAGTAGAGATAAATGTGTGTGTTCAAGCTGCCATATAATACCCAGAGGTGCAATGTGTGATAGACAGGATAACGCCTACCCCGCCAAAGATGTCAATGTCCTAATCCCTAGACCTGTGAATATGTTGTATTACATAGAAAGAAGGAATTTTTCAGATATGATTTAGTTAAAGGTCTTAATATGGGAAAATAAGCCTGAATTTTGCAGGTGAAATGAATGAAATTATAAGTGTTCTTATAAGGGGGAGGCAGGAGTGTCAGAGTCAGAGGAAACATGCTGATGGGAACAGAGATGTGTGTGTATGTGTGTATAAGAGAGAGAGAGAGAGCAGTGCTGCTTCTGGCTTTGCAGTTGGAGTAAGGAAACGCAGCCAAGCAATACAGGCAGTCTCTAGAAGCTGGAAAAAGCAAGAAAAAAAGATCCTCCCTTAGAGTCTCCAGAAGAAATGTAGCTCGGCTTGATTTTAACACTGTAAGACCCATTTCCAACTTCAGACTTCCATAACTGTAAGATAATAAAGTTAGTTGTTTTAAGCTGCCAAGTCTATGGTAATTTGTGTACATCAGAAACAAGAAACTGATATAGTTATATTAAGTTTTTAAAAAGCCGTCATAAAAGAGTATGTACAACAACATAATTCTGTATTTGCCTAAAAATCTATACACCCCAAATATACATATGTACCTACAAATACATGTATATATATATATATATATATATATATGTATATACTACACACATACACAATGGGAAAGAAGATAAAAATTATATTCACCAAAATATTAATAATGGACAAAACTGAGTTTTGTCCATAATTTTTAAATAGCCAAAACTGAACAAAGATTAGTTTTTCAATTGAAATCTAATTTTAAGAAGTCAAGGATTTTACCTTAAAGCATTAACGGTATTCCTTGCTATGGAGGTAGGGCCGTTTATGTCAACAATGCATGCTTCTTAATTTTACAGTCTGGAGAACAACCATACAGGCATTAGGACAAATATTTTGAACACAAAAAAACTCAAGGACTCGTACAAAGAAAAGAACTTCAGGGGAGTCCTAGTAAAACACATTTGGCATAAAGCCACCAAGGCCTACGTGTAGTCAATGCATAATAAAATCCTTAAGACAGTTTCCTAATGCAAGGGAAAACAAGCAAATAATGTGCTTCAGTGCCTCCGTTTTCCCATTCTGCTCCCATGGCATCAATATGATCCAAGACATTCATAATAGATCTTGGTCCTGATTAGTCCAGGCTACACATTAGAATATTTTTCAACATATTGCCTGGGCAGCCATTAACAACCATTTGGAATTTGCAAATGAGATAACACTTACGTGTCATGCTAGTTCTAGAATAAAAGTCTGATAAGTTCTTGAGATCAAATCTGGCAAATATCCTCTCCAGTGCCCTGCCTCAATGCCCAGGTCTTATAGAAATTTCCTCTATGCATCTCCCTACTCCCCAAAGTACTTGAGCTGGGAAGTGTTTCCATGTCTTCTAATTTCTCTGGTTCTTACTACTTCACTTTATATCTGTCCAGAACTTCTCAACTGGTGTAGAAATGTTCATGTGTGCTGTCTGTATGCCCTGCTCCCCCACCTGAGTTTTCCATTTTAGGTGAAGAGTGAAGTTCACTGAGATTAAGTAACTTGCCTGCAGTCAGACAGCTAATGAAATTTGGGCTTAAGATTTGATCCAGACAGTTTAACTTTAAGCATGTAGAAAAAAATTAAAGAAAAAAGATAAGGAGGATGGATGTGATTTGCGGGAAAGCTCCAGGAGATTAAACCCCAAATGATAAAGTTTTGAGGTAAAAGGATATCTTTTATCACAACCAGTTTTGTGTAGATCTCTGAAGGCACACATCATAGACCACTGACTACTCCACCAGTATCTGGAAATAAGTGGGAAAATTCTATGATCTATATCTGGGAGTCTGTACTCCCAGGTTGGTAACTGGTCATTCAACTCTGCCCTAGCATACGCTACTTCAAGACAACATGACAATAATTGGAGAAGAGTATCTAGCTTATAGGGGCAAAGAAGTCATTGCCTCTCCTTTCATAGGAAATTTTCAACTGAAAATTTCGGAGTCACAAGAATTCTGAAGTTTTGAAATCTGTTCTTCCTTGTCTGACAATTCCTGGAAAAGTTCGACTCTGCAGCAAGAGATTTTCTTCATTAATAGCATAAGTCGAGAACAAAACACACATTTCTTGGCTTTGTTGTTTTGTGTGTATATTAGAATTTTTGGCTAGAATGGAACAATGGCAGTATCACTGCCAGATTTCCTCCTCATGATGATCATTTCCCTGGTAGTGAAAGAAACTCAAATCTCTGGTATGCCTTGTGCCATGAAACTTGTCATTTCCATTTCTAAAGGGTTTATTACAGAGACTCAGACTTAAACAATTTGTTAAGATTTCAAGCAAAGGAGGAGGAAAGAAACAAAATCAAACTGGCCCTGAAACAAATTTGTATAAATAACATATGGATAATGCAGTATCAAATTGGATGACAAAAGATGCCTCCAGTATCCCAATACAAGAGGTCTAAACCAAAGGGAAGAGGATTACAAAGTCCGCAAGCTGGGTAAGATGTTGTTGTAGACTGAAACTCTAGCCAGGTTTAAGATCTCAGGATATTACTATCTTCACTCAAACTCTTGGTGTGTAATTTGCTTACAGTGACTCATGCCCAAATCCATCATTTTTTCTTGATACCTCTTTCGCACATACCTCACATCTAATTCTTTGTTGTATCCTGTCAGCTATAATTAAAATACATCCAGACTTTGAGTACTTCTAGCCAGCTCCTTTCACCTCTTGCATTAGATCATGTCACTACTCCACTTAAAAATCCTCCAATGCCTTTGCCTCTTATTTAGAATAAGAGCTGAAGGGCTACCATGGCCTGCAGGACCCTTGCCCTTGTTTCCTCTGCTCACTCATTCATTCAAATCTCTGCTTGAATATTATGCTATGAGAACAACCTCCTAAAGCATACCACCAAAACTGCCTCAAACATGGCCTTAGCTCTTCATTCTCTATCCCCATCTGTGGTCTTATATTTCTCTGTTGTGCTCATTGCTACCGAAAATATGTTCATTTCTTTGTTTGTTTTTTGTCCCACCCACTAGAATACAAGCACCCCAGGAATGGTGCTTTTTTTGTTCACTGCTCTAGTCACAGCCTTTGTGAATACTCATAAAACATTTGTTGAAGAAAAGAAGGATGGGGAGAAGGAAATAGGCTTGTAAAAATTCTATTCATTTTGACATAAGAAAGGATATTTATCAGTACCCTTGTGATTTTATCAATGGTTTTCTCCAGTCTTAAAAATAGTATTTATACAGTGTTTATAGGGATATTTGGTTTCAAATCCTGCTGGCTAGCTCTTAGTTATGACATCATGAGCAAATTACTTTCTTTCACAAAGTCTTCTTTACTAATTTTTAAAATTATAATAATAATATTTTATAAGATACCCTTAGAATTATAAGGAATAGCATATGTTATGGTGCCTAAGAGAATGTCCAACACATAACAGGCATTGCAAAGATAATTTGTGCTTTCTTATTTAAATGTGACAATTCTCTCTCAGTTTTAAATGGTAGGGAAGCAGTCACCTTTTTTCTCAAACTTCCAGGTTTACTTGGCAAGACTAAAGTCATTGTATTTACAAAGGCAGGAGCTAGAGGAAAGGAAAGAACAGAAAACAAAAAGGTAATGGAAAAGTAGTCTCTGTCTTCCCACTTTTAAATAAGACTTGTCCTCATCAAATATATTAAATGGATAAAATTTCTTGTGTACCTTTCTGATTTCTATTACCTCTTGCATCATCTGTCTCTGGCCATCATAGGACCTTTGTCCTGTGAGCTAGTTGATAATCTCTTAGGTGTTATTCTTCCATGATATACTTACCTTTCAGCAGAAGACTCTTGGACTTGGAGATTAATATGTCTCCATACTCCGAAGAAAGGGCCTGAAATGGGTCCGCATCGCACTGTACACTTTGGATCCCCTTCGGGCACTGTATGGGAGCAAAGCTGTCTGCTCAGTACTCTTCAGTTTTTGCCATGGAGATGCTTACTTGGGGAAAAAGGAATTCTCTTCTCTTTAAGGCAAATACTGCATTCCGTGTGGCTTTGAATGACAGTTCTTTCCCATTATGATAAACAGCTCACCCTGGAATCATGAGGAGGCAGTCTTATTTGTAGCAATGGTGTCACATGATCAGGAAGGTGATGTCACATTTGTCAGGTGTTTTTCGTTTTTTTTCCCATTTCCCGTCACCAATAAGGGCGCTTCCATTTGCCTTCGCTCTGGGGCACTTGAAGCCACTCTGTCTACACACAGGTATCCCTAATCATAAATCTCACTCATGCTAAACTAAGTGCTTCAGGGATTCTCTCCTTGTTCTTTGTTTCATGTTTGACAGCTTCTTACAGAAGGAGGCTTGGAACATTCCTGGAGATGTGTTATAAATTATTAAAATTGACAAAGCCCCCTTTCCCTTCTTTGGTGTGTGTGTGTGTGTCTGTGTGTGTGTGTGTAGTTTTCCCTCAAAGCTTAGGATCTAACATTCACTGAATGCCTTCAATCTTAACGGTGCTTTTTTTCTGTCATTGGATGACATGGGTTTTTTTCTTTTATGATTATTATTTTGGAAAGTAGGTATTATTCCTTTAGAAGAAAAGAAAGAAAGCCAAATCAAATCAGACACAAACCTCTGGGCTGTATTATGGCATTAGGCTTTATGTCCCAGAGCAGGTCATAGCGTACCTTTGATATATGAAAACTTTTCATTCCCGGGTACATTTCATTTATTGAAATGCTGTTTGAGAGCAACTTTATTAAAGATGCAAGACACTGGTACAATGCCGCTTTATTTTGTGTCACTGCGTTCATACAAAATCCTTTCTCCAAACACTTTGGAGAATTAAATAATACAAGACAGGAGAGAGTGTTCTGTATAAATTATAGAACACTATGGCATAGGGAATAATTCAAAGAATCAGAAACCAATAGCTAAGTCTCAGAGAAATTGAAAGAAAGAGATTTTCAGATTTTTGTTTAATCCGAAGAAGGGTTTTTATTATGAAGAGCCGTGAAGTAGTGAGGAAAAATTGAATTCCCGGTAGAGCATGGGGGTCGATGTTTGACTACTCCAAATGCAACCTTCTCATTGCTTGACTTCTACTAAACCTCTTTCTAAGTTGCCCCCAGTGCTTTTATTTTGTGAAGAACCTATGAGTAATATTAACACATATAAATTACCTATTACAACTTAATTTGCTTGAAAATCCTGAAGTTTATTATCACACATAAAGGTGAGAATAACATACACACTGCTATATTCAAAACGGATAATCAAAAAGGACCTACTGTATAGCACAGGGAACTCTGCTCAATGTTATGTGGCAGCCTGGATGGGAGGGGAGTTTGGGGGAGAATGGATACATGTTTATGCATGGCTGAGTTGCTTTGCTGTACACCTGAAACTATCACAACATTGTTAATCGGGTATACTCCAATATAAAATAAAAGTTAAAAAAAAAAAAAAGGTGAGAATCACAGAGGTAAAACGATCCATACACGTGATCAAACAGCTGCCAAAGAGTGGATGCTTGAGTCAAACCGTGTCTCATTGAATCCAAGGCCCGGTACTTGCTACCATCCCTGTGGAGTTAGCAAGAACTGGAATTAACAAGCCACATCTCTCACTGAGCGTATTCCTGTAGCTTTCTAACAAGGCGAGGCAGTCAAGCACTCTCAATCTTTGTTCTGACATGACTCAAGAGCCTTAATTCATTTAAAAAGGTAGCTAGAATGAATGAACCTCTAGGAGAGCACCCAATAAACAATTTTCATTGTCCTAAAGAGCCTTCTCTTTCCGTGCTCTTATAACGACAATCGGGGTGAGTTGGGCAATAGACCATTTATCAGGTGTACTGAGGTGACATCATCTTCCATCTCATGACCTGGAATAAATGTAATAAGTATATACTCATTCTTTTCCTCCTTGGTAGCAGGAGCCCTGATTTTGTTCTGGGAGAGAATATGCTCGCTTTCAAGTGATGGATTAGTCTAAGCCAATCACGATAATTCTTTTTTTTTTTTTTAATTTATTTATTATTTATTTTTGGCTGTGTTGGGTCTTCGTTTCTGTGCGAGGGCTTTCTCCCGTTGCGGCGAGCGGGGGCCACTCTTCATCGCAGTGCGCGGGCCTCTCACTATCGTGGCCTCTCTCGTTGCGGAGCACAGGCTCCAGACGCGCAGGCTCAATAGTTGTGGCTCACGGGCCTAGTTTCTCCGCGACATGTGGGATCTTCCCAGACCAGGGCTCGAACCCGTGTCCCCTGCATTGGCAAGCAGATTCTCAACCACTGCGCCACCAGGGAAGCCCATGAAAATTCTTGTTTGCAGTTTCTCAGCGTCTCTTGCCCTGAGGAGGGGGCATAAGTCACAGTCCTGGCCAGTGAGACTGAAGTGAAATCTGCAAGCACTGCTGTCCTTTCTCCCTCCCTTTTTTTTACTCTCAGTGTGGCTGTGATGACCAGAGCTACAGCATTCATTTTGCAGCCACAGTGCATCCAGCATAAGAATGAAGGAGACCGTGATAAGGACGAAAGACAAGAAAGGATCTAGGTGTCAAAAACATCCTTGAGTGGCTGCCTACCTCTAAATATTTGATACATGGGAAAAAAACCACAACTTTTATTTGTTGCAGCCACTGTTAGTTTGGTGGTGGTTATTATTTACAATTGAACTCAATCCTAACAGATACACATAGATGATCTCAGCAGATACATGGATTTACATGGGGAGGGAGATCAGTGTTGCATTTTAGAGAGATAAATGCAAGGCTAAGGAGCAACGAAATAATCTCATCTGTGATTATAGTTTTGGACCAGGTTACACTTCTCCATGACATCTAAACTGTAGATGTGACTACCAAGGTTAGCAAGGTCATGCATTTCTAAAGGTCAACTGACTAAGCAGCCATAAGTATCACTCATCTATCGCATGTAATTACTGCCGTATTTCCTTAACCACATGTGGTTGGGTACACATATTAGTATGCACTTTTGCATGTAGCTTTGTGTTAATATTATAGGCCAAGAACGAGGCTACACATAAGTAAACGTGGATTCTGCCTCTAGAAACTCCACTTACTAGATGGATATATCAATCAATGTAGGCTTGACTGTGCTGCAATAAAAACAACACTGAAATTAAAATAAATAATCCTTGAGTGTAAGTGGCTTAAATGAGTGAAAGGCTTATTATATGTTCACACCACCTGTCCATCCTGGGGCATCTAGGAAGCTTTGTTCTATGTTGTCCTGACTCAGGGACCTAGGTTGGAGGAAGCTCCATCTCCCTGCTTCCATATTTTCCCTGATAGGAAAATGGATAAGGTAACTTACACATGATTCTTTTTTTAATTGAAGTATAGTTGATTTACAATGATTTGTTAATTTCTGCTGTACAGCAAAGTGATTCAGTTATACATATATATACATTCTTTTTTTATATTCTCTTCCATTATGGTTTATCATAGGATTGAGTATGGTTCCCTGTGCTATATAGTAGGACCTTGTTGTTTATCCATTCCATATATAATAGCTTACATCTGCTAACACCAACCTCCAACTCCATCCCTCCCCCACCCTCCCCACTTGGCAACCACAGGTCTCTTCTCTGTGTCTGTGAGTCTGTCTCCATTTTGTAGATAAGTTCATTTGTGTCACATTTTAGTTTCCACATATAAGTAATATCATATGGTATTTGTCTTTCTGTTTCTGATTTACTTCACTTAGTGTGATAGTCTCTAGTTCCATCCATGTTGCTGCAAATGGCATTATTTCATTCTTTTTTTTATGGCTGAGTAGTATTCCATTGTATATATGTACCACATCTTCTTTATCCATTCATCTGTTGATGGACACTTAGGTTGTTTCCATGTCTTGGCTATTGTGAAAAGTGCTGCTATGAACATAAGGGTGAATGTATCTTTTTAAATTATAGTTTTGTTCAGATATATGCCCAAGAGTTGGATTGCTGGATCATATAGCAACTGTATTTTTAGTCTTTTGAGGAACTTCCATACTGTTTTTCCATAGTGACTGCACCAACTTACATTCCCACCAACAGTGTAGGAGGGTTCCCTTTTTTCCACACTCTTTCCAGCATTTGTTATTAGTTGACTTTTTAATGATGGCCATTCTGACAGGTGTGAGGTGGTACCTTATTGTACTTTTGATTTGCATTTCTCTAATAATTAGTGATATTGGGCATCTTTTTGTGTGCTTTTTGGCTATCTGTATGTCTTCCTTGGAGAAATGCCTATTTAGTTCTTCTTCCCATTTTTCATTTGAGTTGCTTGTTTTTTTGTTGTTGAGTTGTATAAGCTGTTTGTATATTTTGGAGATTAATCACTTATCAGTCGCATCATTTGCAAATATTTTCTCCCATTCTGTAGGTTGATCTTTTCATTTTGTTTATGGTTTCCTTTGCTGTACCAAAGCCTGTACATTCGATTAGGTCCCATCTGTTTATTTTTTGCTTTAATTTCTATTACTTTGGGGGACTGACCTAAGAAAACTTTGGTATGGTTTATGTCAGAGAATGTTTTGCCTATATTCTCTTCTAGGAGTTTTATGGTGTCATGTCTTATGTTTAAGTCTTTAAGCCATTTTGGGTTTATATTTGTGTATGGTGTGAGGGTGTGTTCTAACTTCATTGATTTACATGTGACTGTCCAACTTTCCCAACACCCCTTGCTGAAGAGACTGTCTTTTTCTCATTGTATATTTTTGCTTCTTTGGGGAAGATTTAGTGACTGTAGGTGTGTGGGTTTATTTCTGGGCTCTGTATTCTGTTCCATTGATCCATATGTCTGTTTTTGTGCCAATACCACTCTGTTTTGATTACTGTAGCTTTGTAGTATTGCCTGAAGTCTGAGAGGGTTATGACTCCCACTTTGTTCTTTTCCCTCAGGTTTGCTTTGGCAATTCTGGGTCTCTTATGGTTCCATATAAATTTTAGAATTATTTGTTTTAGTTCAACTTACACATGATTCTTAAAGCTTCTGACAGAAAGTAACATATATTATTTTCCTCACACAGTGACTCTAAATATGCCATTTCCCTTCTCCAGAGACTTATTTTCTTCATTTTAAGCAAAAATGTATTTCTAATGCGTCCTTGACTGCTCTAAACATACATAATCCTGAACATGGATTTGTTTGACTTTTCACCCTTCATTCACTAAGATTTGGGGCTAAACTAAGCAGATGTTCGCCATCAAGGAGACAGAGCCTGAATTACTTTCTTTATCCTTAGCTCTCGGTAATTGAAAAGAGCTTGGGTAGCTACCAGAAGAGCATGAGGTATGGACATCAGTGCCTTCTCTATTGCAACAAAGTGGTGTAATATAGTATTTCTGCCTAAACTCAGTGTCTCTGGCTTCCTAGTATATGAAGGCAACAAAACAATAATTTCTTTGGACTCCCAGTACACCCTCTGCAGAACTCTAGTTGGCAAACTGTGCTCTTTAACCATGCTGGGTAAATACCACCAGGTGTGACTGATGAGAACAAAGTGACTGTACTGTATACTTAGTGTGAGGGCCTGATTTGTCCTGGATGCACAGACTTCAAGGAGACTTTTCCTACGAAGCTCAGTAGGCATTCTGTCTCCTAAGGACCACCTGCAACTGCCATCATCTTTGCCTAAACTCCTGCAATTTTATAAGGAGAGAAAGCCCTGTCTCATATTGATATAGCATACCACCATTGGTCAGAGAATCTAGCAATCACTTCTAAGCGTTTCCATAGTTCTGTGTGAGTCTTCAGAAGCTTCTATGGATTTTTCAGGCAAAATCTCACTGCCCTTCCAGCACACAAGTGACTTGCCTAAGATGAGTGTACAAGTCACTTTGTTGCTGAAGTTTCACACTGAGGACACATGTCACAGACTTCAGGCCAACTTCTCAGTTGCCAAGACGGAGGCAAGAATTCTGAAGTAGCAACTTCATCTGGACCAAACTTTATTACCAGTGTGACTTGATTATTTTCCATTTATTCCCTTAGGGAAAATAAAGTCACCATCCACATGTTTACAGGGCATGAGATAACAACTTGGCCTTGCCATTTTTAGGTCAGAATTATTCAGTTGTTTTGTCTATTTGAGAGTTTAAGCAAAGCTCAGAATGATTCTATCTCCATACCTTTTTTTTAAGAGCTCATCCTTGCCTTTTCTCCTCACTTAAACATAAGGGATGCTTCCAAATGTGAGTGACAAAGCTGCTAAAATGGTGATGAACATTTCCGTCAAAGCTGATCAAACAATTTTCCCATATCATTAGCTGACAAATCACTGAACACTTGGAATGCGATTTGTATTATGTAGAGTTTTATTTGTTTCAATTTACAATGAATTGAGTTTTTTAGATGGAAAATGAAAGCAAGAATTATTTTATTTTGAGAGCACCATGCTGTGAACAGGAAGGAAAAGAGTCTCGCCCAGTCTTTGGTTTTTGCTGTAGGCTCCTTGGAGAATGACAGTTCTTTGTTCACATGTTACTGAGAAGATCTGTGTTATAGATTAAGAATGAAAGAGATAATTTCCTGATAGGTGAGACCCCGGGAGGAGATCAATGCAGGTAAAGAAAGGCATAAAGTTATAATCTAACCTTAGCCAACAACGACTCTTGCTCTACTCTTTGTGTTACATCCAATTGAATAGTTCTTTATATATTTTTCCCCCTTGTTCATCTCTTAGAATTCTTGTCCCTAGTGTTCCATTTTAAGCATCCCTATTTCCCATGTGATGTAGTCTTCCTGGATAACATGTTCCTTTTCATTTTGAGATTCTTGAGGGGCATACAAATAGAGTTCATGTTTAACATATTCAGAACTGAATGTACCTTACTTTGCATATTCCTCTTCTCTTTCCTGTTTCAGAGAAAGTTACCATCATCTTTTAAAAAGTGCATACCAGAAACCCAAAGAAATATCTTTAATTAAATATGAAAAATGAGGGGAAAAGTAGATTCAGCCTACAAATCTCTAAATGTTTTATTTAACCTTAAAATCCTTTTTTGTCCTCTCCTCACCTCCTCAATAACAATAGCCTTGCCTTAGTTCAAACTCCATCCCGTTTCCTAAATCACTCCCAACTGTCTTTCCTTCCAGTCATCACCATTTAAAAGCCATAGTTCTCACCACAGCATTTGTGCACACTAGAAAACAGAAATCTGTTCATGTCACTTCCGTGCATAAAAGTGTTCTTTGTCTTGCCAATGATTTTGGGACTAAGTTTACATTCAATTATGCATCATATAAGAGGAATTTATAGTAAATAAAAGCATGGTTCATTCCTTCATGGAGAGTAGAGGCCAGCTGGAAGAAAAATAAACAAGTAGATCAACTGTTGCATCCCAGTGTGATGAGTATGCTGATAAAGATATCCATTCATTCTATGAGAGTATAGCAAAGAGATTGCTAAGTCAGACTAGAAGTCAGGAAGGATGATTGGAGGAGGGAATGCTTGAACTGAGTTCTATAAAATGAGTAGGATGGTAATAAACCAGATGGATAATAGGCAAAAGGCTTACAATATTTGGCATATGGTAGGTGTTTGCCAAGAAAAAAATGTATGTAGACTAAAATATGTATGTATGTATGAATGAATAATTTTGCACTATATCATGGACATTTATTTCACCTGATTAGGTCATTTCTTAAACACTTATGAGATGTGACTACTCTAGATCTCTTCTCTAAAAGGGAAGAGTTAGAGTCAATGATTGTTCTATCAGTGAAATGTTAGACTCTCAAAAGAGTAAATATTAGCACAAGGACCAGGCATTTATTTGCAGGTAGAGATGGGCAAACTGTGTACGGATAATTGAAACAATCTGTAAGAATTCTAATAATGTAATTAAAGGTTCCCTCTTAAGCAATGAAAGTCTGGAATTATAGTTGTTCCAAACCATATATCAACTCTCTGTCATTTACAGGAAGTAATTTCAGAGTTCTCCAGCCCGTGTCTCATTATCTATCAGACATAGCCCAGGGTGACACGCTCCCCTTCTGTTGTCTTAGAATAGTTCATCATTCTTCTGGTGGATGTATATTATCTATGACATTCTGAATATCTGATTTCTCAACTCAGATCTTCAGTTTTTTATGGGTAGAACATGAAGAACCTAAGAGCTCAGAAATTTATATGGATTTCCTAGAATTAAAAGTGGATTTTGGTATCATATATAAAATATACGGTCCTGATAATATTTCATTCATCTTTCCTCATCAGCCACCTATAGCCTTTATATGAGGTAGGTTTTATTGGTGTTATTTTTGGTAAGGGGCTGAAATCAGAAGAAATGGAGAGATGCTGGGCAGGGAGAAGAAATTTCTTGTGAGCTCCATAAGTCTTAGACAAAAGTAAACCCCTGTGAGACTATATTATGTCCCTGTCTACCTCACTGGCTGCACAGGTGAAGATAAAATTTCCCAGGTGGCAGATTAGACTGTATAAATTACCATAGGACTCTAATGGGCCAGATGACTCAAAAGGAAGTCAGTAATATAAGATTCCGTTTGATCTGTTATAAGAAGGATGTTTTGCTTCCTTATTAACATATCTGCCTCCTTTTAAAGCTCTTCTAGAACTATCTAGCAGGCAATAGTGATCTCATCTCTGGTCTTCCCGGAAGCAAGTAAACTCCCCCATGTTTCCCCAAATCAATTATTGTCTATTAAATGCATCTACCCTCTCTGAAATGATCACACCACTTATAAAGTATGTTCCACACTGAAGCAAAACTTAGGAAAAACACATGAGCTGCCTATTTCTGCTCCTTTCTCCTGCCTGGGTGACTGGTTACCATGTCTTAGTTTCTCAATTTATGTGCCAATTTATAAACTACTCACTCTAGAAGACAATAAGGTTTGACCAGCTAATATTTGTAAAGGGCATCTAGTATCCAAAAAGAAAAAATAAAAGTCAAGTTTATTGTTCCAGACTTTGATGAAGAACAGAAAAAAAAAATCATTCTGTGTCTGTTCATTATTAAAAACAATGACAGCCATAAATAAATGCTGAGTAATATTTCCTAGCCATATAGCTCTTTCTTCCCAAAGGAAACCAAAGGGCTTGACAGGTATATCAAAATAAAATACTGGATATATGGGAGAGAGGGGAAAAAAAAAAAAAAGAGAACCCTAGTGATGTTGACTGGCTTTATCATTTTTGTTGTCTTTCTATAACCCAAGAAAATGACATTTCTCATTAAAATGCCATATTTCATTTTGCTGGAACATAATGTGAACTCACTTCTTCCGTATTTTTTTTTAATAAAAAGCCATGAGAATTTAAGACTTAATGCCAACTTGCTTTGATTTTTCAATCATTCAAGATATATCCTTAATGTTATTTATTTTACCACATTTAGAAATGTAGCTCTATGCGTCCCTTAGAATGGAATTAACAAAGAAAGCACAGCACCCCTTCTATTGAAGTCTTAAAGTGGATCCAAAATCAATTCTACATGCTTCTTTTCTTTTCCATTTAATATTCCTTGTCATTCATAGAACTATCAGCTTCATAAAGTGAAAGGCCATGTACATTATTATTTTCTGTAACTTGGCTAAAGCTGTTTTGTTGGTAAAAGTGAGTCTCTGTCTGATATAGGCATGATACTTCTCAGGACATCATGATATGGTACAAATGATCACCCTCTATGTGCTACCCTTCTCACTCAGTGAAAAGCCCAAATCCTGACTGTCACCTTCAGGGTGGTATATGCCACGGCTCTCTTGTGCCTGTCTGCTCCTTTCTCTATTTTCCCCTTTCCTCACCTCGCTGCTTCTTGTGGAGGGACACATCTATATCAAGAAAAATGAGCTAAGTGCCCTACCACTCTATTTCTCTCAAATCACTTACTTATCACCTGTGTCATCTGAAAATTGTTATCTGTGAAATGGGGCTATCCATAACACCAACCTCGTAGAGTTTTGTGAGGATTGCATAGTATATTAAATGTAAAATACCTGGAATAATGCCTGGGATGTGGTAAGTTCCCAGTAGATGTTAATTATCATTATTCTTACTATTATTATTTTAATTATTCACCTAACTGGCCTCTCACCCCACTAGAATCTGAACTCCTTGAGAGCAGAATGCCTTGCTTGGCGAACGGAAGGCAATTTGTCATTCTACTGAACACATGGATGCTTTCTAAACGCAGTGGGATCCAAATTTATTCAATAGGTCTTTGTTTCCATTTTGTTGTAGTTTTTGCATTTGTACAAAGAAAAGGATAGTGCTCTTTGATTCTTAAAAACATGACACGCTGCACATACAAGAGTTAGCATTTTAAACTTGACAGCTGATTAACTACAAAGCCCTCTTCAAAGACAGCTTAAAGAAGATTCATGGTAAATATAAGAGGGCAGCCCATTTACTCTTTGAAGAGGGTATGTGGTATATAAGTCATTCTCAGGATTACCATAGCAGTCATGACTGGACCCGAACATATAAATGATAGCAATAACAGTAATAATAATAATACCGTCCCTTCATGTTTGTATAATACGTTTTAACTTTCAAACTTTATTCACATTCATTGGCTACCAATTTCATAGGTTTGTTGGGAAGATTTAATGAAACGTATTTTAAAAATCTTGCCCAGAGAGCCTGCTATATGTTAACACTTAATAAATGTTTCCTTTTGCTCCTTTGAATCTCATTAAAACTATAGGAAGCACATAGTGTCAGATGTAATAGGTATTGTTTTTTCCTCATCTTCACTGCTACCTGCCTAGTCCAAGCCAGCATCACAGTTTGCCTGGACCACACAGTGGCTTCCTATATTCCTATATTCCTGCTTTCTTTATGGCCTCCCTAAAATCCCTCTTCACATAGCAATAACCTACTAAAAACATAAACATGAAACTTTCTTGCTTAGAACTGGTTAATGCCTATCCATTGAACTTAGGATAGACTTGAAGCCTATTGCAGCTGTCTTAGAAGGCCCTACATGATCTAGCCCTGACTAGACTTCTCAAGTCTCCACTCAAAACCCCACTGCTCACTGTGCTCTAGCCTCTCTGGGCTTCTTTCTGTCCTTCAGTAAGTCCAGTTGGTCTTAGGGTCCTAAGAGTCGCTTTATCCTTTGCATGCAAGGCTCTACTCCCAGCTTTTTACTTGCCTGCCTCTTTTGCGACATGCAGGTTTCAGCTCAAATGTCACTCTCTCTTTGTTCAGATAAGCTAAAGTAACCCACTCTTCCCCATTGCTGTCACAGCACCCTGTTTTCACAGTGGATTCTCAGCAAATATTTGATTTTTCTTTTGCATACATAAGAAAAAACGTAGTCCAGAGAGATTAAATGGCTTGGGCAAGCCTCTAAGTGGTATGCTTGTGTAGAACTCAGGTCTCTAGAGCCCTGAAAAGGAGTTCTCTTTCCATACTCATGGCATGATGCATTACCTTTCCTAATACAGTTTCAAGTGCCTAAGATATCTGGGAAAATGTCAGTGCAACTGTCCAGTGATGCACGTTTTTGTTCAGGGGATTTCCTCTAAACTTGATATAAGAATGTCATTGGCCAAACTTTCGGAGTCCCCATAAGAAATGGTACGAACATACCCAAAAGATACCTGAAATTTTTGTGTTAGAAAAATTGTCTGCACTTTTAAAAAGTTCAAAACAAGTAGCCAGGATCAAATAGTGTTAATGGCTGCACACTGTGAATATACTAAAAAGCACTGAATTGTATACTTTAAAGGGATACATTTTATGGATCAAATAGTGTTAATGGCTGCACACTGTGAATATACTAAAAAGCACTGAATTGTATACTTTAAAGGGATACATTTTATGGCATGTGTGTTATATCTCAGTAAAGCTATTATTAAAATAATCATGAAGTGTAATATTCTCCTAACCCTGCCCTTTAATTTAAATGCAATTAAATAATGTAATTTAATTTATTAATTTATTGGGGTTACTGAAAACCTGTTAAGCTGTGTCTCCTTCTCTATAAACCTGACTCCATTAATTAGGTCTCATGGCTGGGAAAACTTCTTCTTCTTTATGATATTGCTTGTTGGAAAATTCTCCCTGGATTTCCTCATTATAAGCCACTATCACACCCATTCTACCCTTGGGGGAAACCTTTACATATTTTGCACGTAGTGTCTACTGTTATGTTGCTTTGTTAGGCAGCCACAGAAATTGCAGCAATAGAATTGCGTTTTTTAGATCCCCAAAGGAAAAAGAAGATTCTTACTTACCAGGCAACAGTGATAAGCCAGGGCCTGTCTGAGGACAGAACTCGTTAACAATCTTAAATACGGTACTTTATTTTCAACTGGGGTGTGCTCTCCCTGGGTGATATCCAGCATGTTAGATTCTGGGTGACAGTGGTGACTCTACCACAAGGTCCAGACCCTTGCCCTTTCCTGTTTCTGAGGTCTGTAAATCTCCCTTGCCTGGTGTGCTTGTTCTTGTCTGACAAGAAAGAAATTAAGTACCAAATTTGTCTGCAGAATCCTGCAATGATCTGGACTTCTTTTTGAATAAGACCTGACTCACATGAGAAATCGGTAGAGACAGTGGATATTTATTTCCTGCAAGGTCATTGCTCTGGTTGAATGGCATCTATTTTGCTATAATTTTATTCCCTTTCTTACTTAGCTAGAAAAAGGTATCATCATGTAGTTCTCCAAGAGACTGAAACGCTTCCTTTCTAGAACGAGCAGATTAACTCAGATCCATTAATCACTTCCATAAACAACAGCTACAATAACTAAAAACAAAGTCCTAATTTCAAATGAGATCTTGGTTGCCATAGAGAAAGCTAAACAATAAAGGTAAACCGTCTAGCTACATTGAATAACATTTACCCAATACTAAGCAAACCCTCCACCACCTATACTTCTGCAATACTTGCCAACCATATACACACTCAAAACACAGTACAGGTCATACTTCACCATAGACTACAACTTCTTTTTATGTATCTGGATTATCATTTTACCTGCTTGGGCAAACCAGAATCCCTGTTGCCTCCCAAATGCAGGTTCCAGGACATAAAACATAATACATAAAATGTCAAGGTTTACATGTGAGTGTGATGAAAAAATACAGAAGCTGCCTTTCAACATGCCACTGCTTAGCAGTATGCTTTTTGGCAAGTCGCTTACTGTCTTTAGCTTCACAGACTACATTATTCTCCCAGGTGAGGGATCTTCCACCCAGTAATTGATGGCTCTCTTATGCTGGTTATGGCTGA
Organism: Balaenoptera borealis; assembly: GCF_965194805.1. Classification (NCBI taxonomy): domain Eukaryota; kingdom Metazoa; phylum Chordata; class Mammalia; order Artiodactyla; family Balaenopteridae; genus Balaenoptera; species Balaenoptera borealis. The sequence goes on from NC_138874.1 coordinate 95,509,012, forward strand.
GTCTCCAGAGACGCTCCCAATCTTATAACACCAGTATCATATCCAAATCAAAGCCCCATAAAACTGATTGACAAACTTTTGCATTCTAGATAGGTAGCCTCAGAAACAGAGGGTTACCTAAATAATATCAAATAGGAAAAAATCTATTCATGCTGCCAGATTCTCAGTGAATAGCTTATGACTAAAAGGGAAATCATTTCATTAAGGATTTAGTCAAGAATAAAGGTCTGTTGGGAAGGGAATGACAACTGCAGATTCTCCAGAAACAATAACCAGGAAGACATTTTCCTCTGCCACAGAAAATCTCTTTAGTGGGTTTCTTCTCAGTAAGACTGATTTGCTTTTGGTTTTCCTGTTCTATCCTTCGAAATCTCTCAGCTCACATACCAGTGGATTCCTCTAATCTCATTCACCAATTTCCTTTCCTGTAAAATTAGCATTTTGTATTTAAGCATCCTCTTAATGCTCTTCTCTCTTAGCCACAGCCCACCTGGAGAGTCTAAAATAACATACACCGTATTAACACTGCTCTGCTGAGATTTTGATAACAGACACCTGTGCAGTCTAAGTAGCTCTTGACTTATTTCTTCCAGAATGTATTAATAATTGTGGCCACATTTATTTTCCTCCAGATGTGAATTAAAAATGTCACAAGGGCCAATTTCAGTGCAAACTTGGAAGTGGTTCAAGCTGCTTCCTCTCCTTCACTCTCTCCAACACCATTTTGCTATCTTTCAAGCATAGCTCAGAGTATGCCCATCAATCAGAGAGTTGCTGGGAGTCCCAGGAGCAGACCGCAGGTGGCAAGTTTCACGGCACGTACCTTAAAGTGCATCCTCACACCAATAAACACGCAGCTATTTAAGTAGCAACCGCTGCCACATGCAAATATAACCATATCAATGTGACTGACTTATTCAAATTGGTCCCTGAAGTGTATGTCACAAAATAACCAGGCAGGTCTGGAATCCACTCTGCCATTTTTATCCTTTAGAAACAATTTTTTAATCAACATTTTCAGCCTTGCCAGCATTTCTCTTTCTCTAGGTTAATTTAAGATAGCTAGTCAATTTGTGAGGCATTGGAGCTGTCGTTAAGTAACTCTCTGGGCTTTCAAAATCTCTTTGATGCGGCCCACCCCTAACCACTGCGGCTGGCTCTACATTAAACATTTCTTTCATGGGTATTTTTCATTTCTTGGAAACAGCTTTGTACTTTTCTATTCACATGAGACCAGATCTCCCTTTGCAGGTTAGCTCATAGCCAGAGCCTCTATTGATTTTGAAAGCTCATAAGGGAAGAAATCCAGAGAAACATCTCGGTAGTTAAACCAAGACACTTCTTCCTTGGTTGTGTTGTTTAACCAGTTTCAAGAAGTCCCTTTCACCTTTATTCATCCATTTACTCACATGCCCATGTCACTTGTACCTCCCCCAACCTCCCTACCACACAGACACACAAGGTGCTCTTAATATTATAAAGCAATACACAGCCACATGAACTGAACACCGAACCATATAATAGCAGTAGTGCAGGAGGAAGCAGTTAAAAGCAGCAATAATAAGGGATTAAGAAGAGAATGAATTGCTTTCTTTTTTGAAGGCCTTTACCCCTTTTAGTGCAGCTGAGTTCCATTTACCAAATGACCTCCTCCTCCTGGAAAGAAAAATAATGACCAGGGCCCAGAAGGATAAATTATGTCTTTCACTCAAGAAATGCTAAGAACCCTGCTTGCCTCACGCTGTACATATCAGAGAAGAGGATGCACGACATTATAGCTCTACAGCCTTCCCTATTATGAAAACAGAATGATTTTTTATAATTTGCTATTCCATTCTCACTCTGGGGAAGAGAGTCCTGAGCTCCAGAAGGGAACTCTCTGCTCTTGCTAAAGCTGCTAGATGCGGAAAGGGACTTCATTAATATACCTATTGGATGTTACATTCCCCAGGTTTTCTACAGAGCTGACCCTTAAAAGAAGACACTTCTCCCATGAAAAAGGAGCATCATCTGGTAAAGAACGTCACCTACATCCATGAAAAGTGGCTAAAAAGAGTTCTAAGGTAAGTAGGGTCAAACTGAATTTATGACAAGCTGTTTAATGGTACCAACTGCAGAACAAGCATAGAATTAGGGTCGGTTGAATCTTTAAGATACCTTTGTCCTGTTAAAAAGTTTGTACTCTAGGTCAATTATTCTGGGAACCTGGGCCATCCCTCACAGACCACAGTCATCTCTTAGGAATTACTCAGAACAACAGCTCCCTCACTGGGCCCCTTTAATCCAGCATTGTCCCTCTCCAATCCTGTCTGCCTACTGCAGGCAGAATAGTATTTCCAGGATACTCAGCTGATCATGTCAATCTAGGGTTAAAAACCCATCAGAAGGAGCATTCACAAGGGCTGAGGTTAAGGTCCAAATGTTTCATCACTTTATATCAGGGGCTTCCGAATCTTTTTTTACTGGTTTCCCCTTTTATCACTTGCCACCTTATTCCTAACACCCCAGCCAAACTGAGCTTTGTCTGAGGAAGAAAAAAAGGTCCAGCTCGTGAAGGATTCAATGGCTGACACAACCTTCCTTGTATGCTTGGCCCGGTGATTACCCACTCATCCTTCAGATCTCATTTTAAAAATCACAATTTACAGGAGACTTGTCCTGATACTCTGAGATCCCACTGGGTTTGTCTCAGACGTGCCCCTCCCCCAGCCCACTGTGCACCTATTTTCATCCCTATCACACTTTAGCCTTATTCTGTTTTGTTTGTTTGCCTTCCCCACTGACTGTAGGTTGGCTTGAGGTAAGGATTGTATCTGTGTTGCTCAAGGATTATATTGTTTGTGTGTGTGTGTTTAATTGAAGTGTAATTAATATACAATATTACATTAGTTTCAGGTGTTCAACATAATGACCCAACATTAAATATTATGAAATGATCACCAAGGTAAGTCTAGTAACCATCTGTCACCATACAAAATTATTGCAATATTATTGACTATATTCCTTATGCTGTATATTACATCCCCATGACACTTATTTTATAACTGAAATTTTGTGTCTCTTAATCCCCTTCACCTATTTCTCCAGACTCCCCACTCCCCTCCCCTCCCCTCCCCTCCGGCAACCACCAGCTTGTTCTCTGTATCTAAGAGCCTGCTTCTGTTTTGCTTTGCTTGTTCATTTGTTTTGTTTTTTTAGATTCCACAAATAAGTGAAATCATATGGTATTTGACTTTCTCTGTCTGATATATTCCACTTAGCATATTACCCTCTAGGTCCATCTGTATTGTCACAAATGGCAATATTTCATTCTTTTTTATGGCTAACATTCCATTGTATGTATATACCACATTTTCTTTATCCATTCATTTATCAGTGGACACTTATGTTGTTTCCATATCTTGGTTATTGTAAAAAATGCTGCAGCGAACATAGGGGTGTGTACATCTTTTCAAATTAGTGCTTTTGTTTTCTGTGGGAAAATACTCAGAAGTGGAATTGCTGGATTGTATGGTAGTTCTGTTTTTAATTTTTTGAGAAACCTCCACACTGTTTTCCATAGTCTCTGTTCCAATTTATAGTTCTACCAACAGTGCATGAGAGTTTCCTTTTCTCAGCATCCCCACCAACTCTTGTTACTGGTTGTCTTTTTGATGATACCTCAGGTGTGAGGTGGTGTCTTATTGTGGTTTTGATTTGCATTTCCCTGACGATTAGTGATGTTGAGCATCTTTTCATGTGTCTGTTGGCCGTCTGTATGTACTCTTTGGAGAAAAGCCTATTCAGGTCATCTGCTAGTTTTTTAATCTGATTGTTTTTATGATGTTGAGTTGTAATGATTTATTTACATAATTTGGGTGTTAACTCCTTATCAGATATATCATTTGCAAATAGCTTCTCCTATTCGGTAGGTTGCCCTTCTGTTTTGTTGATGGTTTCCTTCACTGTGCAAAAGATTTTTAGTTTGATGTAGTTTCGTTTGTTTTTGTTTGCTTGCTTGTTTTTGTTTTGTTTTGTTTTTTGCTTTTATTGTTCATTTCTGAGGAGACAGATCCAAACTATATTGCTAAGAGCAGTGTCAGAGTGTGTTCTACCTGGTTTTTTTGAAGAGTTTTATGGTTTCAGGTCTTACATTTAAGTCTATAACACATTTTGAGTTTATTTTTGTATATAATGTAGGAAAATGGTTGTTTCATTCTTTTGCAGGATTGTATTATTTGTTTTGTATATCAGTGCCTGGCATATATGATGATTGAACAAAGGCATAGACGAATGAATAAACCCTAATGGCAGAAAAATTGGGGAAACCTAGATGGAGCTATGCCATATTGTTGTAGGCTGACTTAGTAGAACAATTAATACCTACCTAGATGGAATCAATTCAGGCATCAGAGACAGCATCTCATCCCAAAATTCCAGTCTTATTTTCCCCAGTCTGAATACCTTTCCTATGAGATTTCTGACATCTAAAATCTTATAATTAGTTGTGCACACTACTATATATAAAATAGATAACCAACAAGGATCTACTGTATAGCACAGAGAACTATACTCAATATTTTGTAATAACCTAAAAAGGAAAAGAATCTGAAAAAGAAAAAAAAAATATATATATATACACACACACATATATATGTATATATCTGTATAACTGAATCACTTTGCTGTACATCTGAAACTAATACAACATTGTAAATCAACTATACTTCAATACAAAAATTAAATAAAATAAAGTCTTACAATTCACTGTGGGACTTAACATTCTGTCTTCTCTGAAATGCCCAAGGGAAGTAACACTGCACATAGTAGTAGCACATCCAAACATTCCTGGAAGCAGTTCTGAAAAATCAGGGAGAATTATTTTACTTCATGTCTGAGGGCAGCAGGGAAGACTGAAAGGGTCCTGTTTTTCAAGAGCCATAAATGAAAGCGGAAGACAAGAGCAAATTAACTCAAACTCTGAAAAATGTTACTTTCTCTACATGCCTAGTGAGGAATCACTGAACTCAAGAAAGAGACATTTCAGAATCTTTTTCTGACCTCCTGTTCCATATCATCTTCCACTCCTCCAAGATTTACATTCCATGTAAAGAAATCTTAGGGAATTACTATCAATTGCTTAATTCCACCAGTATTCCATAATGTGAAAAGTCCATTATCCCTTGCCTGGATTTTTAATTCATTCCTTCAACAAATGTTTACTGAGGACCTACTACATGCCAGACACTCTTCTTTTCTGGGAATTCAACAGTGAATTTTTTCTTTGACCCTCCTAGCTTCATGGAGCTTATATTCTAGTCAAATTCTTCTTAGATATAAAGTAAGAACTGGTTAGAAGCTTATTGAATAAATGACTTAATATGAGATTAAACAATTAAAGAGCTATTAATAAACAGCTATAAAAATTAGAATGTTCTTGTTTCTTCTCTCGGATTTCCACTATATTTAAAAGGCAATATAGAATCACAGTTAAGAATTTGGGCATAGAATCAGAGATAAATCTGGGTTTCAATTTTAGTTGCACCACTTACTAGCTGGGTGAACTTGAGCAAATTATTTCTTTGGACCTCAGTTTTCCCACTGTAACATACGGGTAACTTAGTAGGACTTTGACCTTATACAATTGAGATGGCAGTTAAAGGAGAATATCTGAAGAAAACATCTGGCAAATGAGATATCAACGCAATGTCTGGCAAATGGGAGGAGAATTCAACAATGTTAGCTATTATTTCTTTTCCCCTAAGTTTCTAACCTGAATCAGAAAGAGGATTATTATTAGCGTCTTTTGCTTTTTATAAAAATAAATCTACACAGTCATAGGAGGGGAATTGTCATATTCTCAATTATTAGATCTGATTCTCAAGACAAACCACACTAACTCCTTCTGCCTTCCTGTTGACAGCACCCTATTAAACAGAAAATCTCACATCAGCGGATATGGGACAAATCAGCCCAGGTTCTGAAAGATGCCACTACCCCAGCATGCCTGGAGAGGAGTCAGAATGCTCTAGAAATAGCAAACAATGCACGAATGCCCTTGGAAGATGACTGTATCTGTGCTAAGTGAGAATTATCCCATCACAGGAAGACACAAAAGCATGTCTGAAACACACATACCAAACACTCTAATTAAGTGATTATGTTAAACCACATTCACCCCTTCCTTTAAAAGGGCATTTGTTTTTCTTTACTAATTTTACACCTGGGAAATACACATATGCATACACAAATACACACATATATAAATATTTTCCCCTTAAGGCATAGTCTCAGAAAAGAAACTTTATTCCTAGTAATGAAAGGGCTTCAGAGGAGTTGAATCTATTTATGATGCATGACATTTGCGTTGAGTATAGCCGACCAAGATTTTTCATAAACTTTCATCTTCCTAGAATCACTTGTCATTCTCAAAAGACAGGAAGGCCCGTAGAAGACATTTTCACTCTTAAATATGATTTACTTGTGGTTCCCATAGAACTTTTCTTATTTATTTGCATAGTTTCTATTAAGATGTCTTCTTAATATAGTTTATGCATAATATATATGACAGAGAGAGAGAGAGAATCTAAGAACCCAAAGTTAGTTCTCTGCTCCTTTCATCCAAGGATCTTCCTGGAAAAGTTATATAAAACTCTGTAGTTAGGTTAATTTAATCTGCTAAAAGAGAAGCACAAAGACGCATTTTGATTTACATATGAGATGGAAGATATCAAAATTTCTCTAGCAGGCTGATTTGAATAAAAGAAATGAGCAGTGAGTTCATGATTTTTCTGCCTCTAATCCTGTGCCATGAAAAGTTTGGTATTTTTTGGAATCTAACCTGTGGGTAGAATTTTAGATATCACTTGCAAATTATTTTACTTTGTAATAATTGTCTTAAAATGTTTACATACTATTTTAGTCTTAATTCTACAACATTTTAGCAAGATGCTTCTTGCCAAAGCTTCCTTCCAAAGAACTAAGAGAAAAACCTCTCTTTATGAGGACTTCTTGGAACTTTCTATCTCGCCCAAGCAGGCAGGGCAACCCACTTCCCTGCGTGTCCTACCCAAGAAGAAGGTGATGGCTAGTCAACTTTCAAGTTTGCTTCCAGCTATTAAAATCCAACAGCTCAAAAGGTATTCTCCTGAGGCTTCCTGGATATTATTTCATGTTTTTGTTTATTTGTCCATAGTGCAACATTCACATCAATCACATTTATTTTTTCCTCCATGAAATAACCCTAAATGTAAGTAATAATACTTGGCAAAGAGGGTACTATTAAGAAATTTATAAATGACTCTGTTGGATTCTTAGATTGTAGGCCATTCCAAAGCACTCAAGGGTAATAACTTCAGATAAACCCAAGGGTGTGCATAGGTTAGAAGTACGACTGAGAGAGACCAAAAATGCAAAATTTTTTAAAAAAATGAAAATTAGACATACTCAGAATTATAAGGATTCTTAAATGTTTCATTTGTACCTAAATTTTAAATAAGGTAACCAGGTGTTTGTACTAGAGTTATGGTGAGGTGGAAATGATTTATACTAATGAGTATGACCATATAACTACTAAATTTATTGGGCCAAATACCAGAAAGATAAATATGTACATCTTTTCTAGTACATCATTTCTACTTCTTTTATGATTTTGCTTTTTTTGTAAAAGTCTTCTGAACTAGTATTCTCCAAAACACTCTTTTGGATGATTTTAATAAATACACCTTGAAAAAAATTTTAAATGATTCAAGGTCAAATACATTTTGGAAATATGGAATACTTTATTTCCCTTGGAGTTGCAATTCCTGCAAACATATTAAAACTCTGAGTAGCTCTAAAGTAAGAAAGCTTGCTCATTATTGAACCTGATAGTTTTTAAATTATTTGATCCTTAAATGTGTTTTCTTGACATATTTATTAATATTTCTGGAATAATTGCCTTGGGAAACAGGGAAAATATACCAGGAGAAAATATGGCTAAGAATGTTCATAATTTTGACATGGATATAGTCTTCCTTAATATAGCACATAAAATAATTATTTTTTATCTCATGTACAGAAACAAAATTGGAAGATGGATAATTTATTAGAAAAAACACCCACAATACTTGTGGCAGACAAAAGGTTAATATCACTAAAACACAAAGAGGTCTTATTTGACAATTAGAAATAAAACCATGAACACATTAATAGACTCCATGGCAAAACACCTAAAAGGAAATTTTAAAAATATAATAATCAGTGAATATATGAAAAATAGGTATAATCTCACAAATATGCAATATAAAATGTTTGATATTTGCATGTCTAAAACATATTTTTGAGTGCAGTAATATGAGCATATCACAGGAAAGCATGGCTAAATGCATTTATTGATAGATGACTGGAATGACAGTTTACCGGAATGTTGAGGGTGGTCTCCCATGGATGGTGATATGAGGATCTTAGCAGATGCTGTCAATGCTCTTCCAGTACTTCTTAGCTCTTGTTTTCCTGTACAAGCTTCACAGCGTTCTGGCTGAAAATGCCTGAAACTCTGCCTTCCATTTTTCTCTAACCCCACATGTGGAGCCATCTGGAATTAAGGTAAAGTGAAAGCTTGGAGGGTAGCGCTCCACCAGTAATAAGTCGTATTTAGAGAATAAACACTCCAGCTTACTCTCCTTGGGGTAGAGCGGTTACAACTCTGAGGCACGGTCCTTACTCTCAGATCTCCAGCAAATCAAGGTCTAGCTGCTCTCAGCAGTAGCATTCTCATTAAGACTCTTACTGGATGCGTTTCCTTGTCTCAATTCCCCACTCCCCTAAGAGGGCTTCCAGCAATCACCTTCCACATAAGTCAGTTATGCTCAAGTTCTTGCCATAGCTGCTGCTTGGAGAAGCTCAAGAAATGAGCTGTTTGCACTTCTTTATACTCTTTTGTAGTGGTAACATCTTTTTCTGTAGGTATGTGTGTATGTATATATATACATATACACATATAAAAATTTTGTAGTCCTCAAAATGAGGGACTCACTCTCCTAGGTCTGCAGTGGACATTCTTATCTTATAAACATACTACCTATGAATGAACTGTTCATATCACACTGCCCTGAAATTCTTCTGGGCCCTCAACTACTACTACCTAGGAACTGCCTACCTCTGCACTGACCTGCTAGAAAGACATATCTAGAAGCTCCTAAATGTCCTTCCTGGGTGACAGTAGGCTTTCTTTCATTTACCTTTTTAAATCTCTCTCTCTCTCTCTCTCATTTCTTTCTCTCCTATTTTTTTGGCCTCTATGCCTGTCTTTCTGTTGTCTCCTTCCCCAAGACTTTAATCAATATTAGCACAGTGCTTGATGTGTAGACAGCACTCAGTAATATTTGGTAACTACATGAATGAATGAATGATGCCAAAGCTAGAAACTGCAACCTCTAAATATCTGCTTCTGGAATCCCCTACATCCTGGGAGTAATGAAATTATGCTTTGGGTAGGATATCCTTCATCAAGGTATCTTTCATCAAATGTCTACCTGAGCAGATGGTGGTTGTTAAACACCTAGGTTGGTGTTTGACCTGGGCAGGCTATTTAATGTCTCCAAGGCTCCATTTCCTGTGCTTTACTATGTAGTGTTGACATGAGGATTACAGGGGTTCCTTATGTAAAACACAGTGCATAGTAGGAGTTCAAATAGTGTCATCTCCTGGAGGAAAGAGGTTTATGGGTATATCCAATTCTTCAGAGATGTATCAGGACATATGCAGCCTTTGAAGATCAGCCAGTTCTATATTGCACTCTATGATGTAGTCCTTTGTTGGGAAAGTCTGCTGGCAAGGCCATAGGTTGGAATTCAGGATCACTGAAAATCTGGGGACTGCCTCTGAAGCCTCACAACTAATCTAGAAATCTAAAGCCTTTTGGTTCTTTGAATACACTAGAGATGGATCCCCCATGTTTGCAGGTTCTAAACTCTCTATTCTGTTCTGTGGGATTCTTATTGTCCTGGTACTCCATTTTTAAAAGAAGAGCTTTTCAAAAAGTCATAATGTCCCCTTTACCTTGAACTATAAAATCCTGTTAAGGAGCTACAAATATATGTATGTCACATAATTTCAAGAAGCTTCTAAAACCGTGTTTATTCACACTTAGAAAAGGCAGGAGTATTTCTTCTCTACTACATAAAATTACCATCAAATAATAGTTATTAAATGCTGCTCTTCTCCCTACAGTGTATTTAAACTGATAGATTTGTCCTCCGTAATATTAAAGTCATCTCAGACTAGCTTGTCTAGAGACATATTATTTGAGAAACCTCATCGGTAAAAAATTCCACATACATAAAGATAAATCGGAGCTCCTAAATGTGATTCCTGGGTGACAGAGGCTTTGTTTCATTTGCCTTTTTGAATCACTCTCTGTCTCTCTCTCTCATTTCTTTCTCTCCTATTTGTTTGGCTTCTATGCCTGTCTTTCTGTTGTCGCCTATTTTGACCTCTCTGTTTTGAAATGAAAACATCTTTGTCACTGCAGATGTGTGACCTCTAGAGTTGGTGCCCTAGGCTTTTAAAAAAATTGACTCTAACTGCATTTTTCCATATTCTTCTCCATTGTCTCAATTTCTGTTGTGTGTGTGTGTGTGTGTGTGTATATACACACACACACACACACACACATACCTGAAAATGCTATATTCATATCAGGAAGTATTGATTTAACCATAGACTAGATGATTCTTTAAGGCAGAGCAGAAAAATAAAATCCTGTGTAAGAGGAAAAGCTAGCAAAAACCTTATAAAGCACAATTACATAGCTCTATACAACTATAAAGCAATTTTTATTTTAGGCTTGCAAAATATTCCTGCACTTCGTAATTAATTCCATATCGGTGTCCCAGAAATATGGAGGAGCACAAAAGGTTTGGAAAGGATTCAGAGGAGATTAGTAAAATGAGCTGAATTTGCAGAAAAGAAGCCAGATGGCTAATGTAATATTGGCAATGGGTGTGCAGAGCGTGGAGAATGATGCGGAACAGGGGTCACCGCATCTCCAGCTTCACTCTTGACGTAGTGGAGACATTTTCAGGAAAAGAGGAAGAAAACAGTGTTCCGATATCGGTAATTCAAAGTCTTTCAATCCCATTTAATATATATTTTAAAAATTTTAAAGTTTATTTTATTAGGAAACTAGTATGTTTAGGCCTGCTGAAAGGCAGAGGGACAGACTAGCAAATTGCAGGCACCTTAGCAAATTTCCCAGTTCTTTGAACTTGTAGCTGGTTTGTTAAAACCTTGAGAAAGTACGAACACCACCACAGGTGGCAAATAGGGCAGCCACAGGGCCTGAGATGTGCTATCCTTTGCCTGATTGCTAAATAAGTAAATGTCTTTCTTCTATACCTTCTCTCTTTACCTACTGAGCCCCTGGGGAGCCACACCTATTTTAGATCAACTTACAAAAAGAAATGTAATTAGTGAATTTCATGGTATCTCCTGTTTCTTGAATGCAGCAAGTAAAATGCCTGTGTCCACCGTACCTTGCTAAAGGCAGAGCCACGTGGTCTGAAAGTTATATTCCAAATTCATCTAGGCTGATTTTGTCTTCGTTTGTGACTGAGACAAATTAAATAGCAATTGTATGAGACAGTCTTTTGTCTTCATGAAGAACTGAGATGCCTTTTATACATGAGCTGCTGTTTTATTATTTTCTGCTCTTGCACTTTAAATTAATGGCCTAGTTAATTATGGTTGAATTCAAGTCAAATTTCTATACAAGTGCTAGTGAGTGGCATTCATATTAATACTAAAGAGTTCATCAGGATTTGTTTTCTTAAATACCAAGAAAATTAATTATTATTGGGCCATTATTTTAAGGTGTCCTAACTTCAACATTTTTCTCTTCTGAATAGTTGCATTTTATAAGAATTGGGTCATTTGGACATATTGGATAGGGTCTTCTAATCATAAATTTAAAAAATAATAGCAAAGGGCATGATGATTTCCAAGTTGGCAGACAATCCAAGATGCATGTTTTAAGAATAGCTGGGGTTTGAAGAACTTTAGGTCACTTTAGTCGATATGCCCATGGATTAAAAACATTCTTGAATGGAATCCCATATCATCCAAGTTAGAATCACTGCTGGGGCACAGAAAACGGGCATGAGGAAGAGGACTTAAGAAACAGTGTGATTGCTACAGAAACGGATCTTACAACAAGTACCCCCAGGGCTAACTTGGGGTCAGATTACTGAACTTGACCCCTCCTATAAAGAGCATCTGGAACGACCATCTTTAAGAGTCAAGAGGAAGCTAAACACTGATGCTTCCACTAATATTTTTATAAAGACTCTTGTGAGTGTCCATCAGTCAAGTATGCATTATTTAGCATTGATTTTATATGCACTGGCAACATTGGGAATGACATAAATTCAGCTTTCCACGCCATGACTATCATCGCTTAATGCCCTTTATACCTACACATTTTATTTATTCTCTTAATTGTGGAAAGCAGCCACCAAGAGAGATGTGCACACTGTGAGAGGAGGTGAGAAGGAAACCAAGATGGTAAGGCTCTGGGCTCCATTTCCCACTGTAAACAGAACACCTATTTTATGCCTCACTGATCTGTACAAAATTGCATTTGGAAAAAAAAATTTTCACTGCTAATTATAATGGTATTTCATGTATAGAACATATAATCATTATTTTATTTATAATAGTATAATATAGCATAAATTGAGCATATATTTAAAATATACATTTATGTATTTAAAATAAAATGTGTAATATCGCATAAAATAAATTGCATATTATACCATATTATTTCACTAGTTCACATTATTTATAAATATAAATATATTCATTAAGGTGGAGGTTGGCAGATTTAGTATATATGGTTTCATTTACCCAACACAAGCCACTTAAAATAGCAGATAAAAAAAAAAGAGGTATCTAAAAATAATTCAGCCATAACACCATGGGTGGGAGGGGCTCAGAATGCCATCAGCAGAGCAGAAATTGTGAGAAACTTTGTAAGACAGAGGCAAATTGGTAAACTTATCCCACCAGTAATCTTACTTGAATTCCTACTACACTAAATGCTTTTTTCTCTTTTACTCTCTTGACTCACATAATAGAAAAAATGTGATGTATCATTGTTATTTTACTTTGCAGATTTTTTTGCTATTAATTTGTATTTCCTATTTATTCCTCTGTCCCTTTTTAAAATGGGAATCTTTGGGGTTTTCTTATTAACGCATCATAAAATTATCATTATTTGTCTGTCAATGATATTTGACCTTTTTTCCAGCTATTTCCCTGTTTTCTGTTTGCATTTAAATTTTATTTGTGGAATTTGTGTTTTTAATCTGTAAGATGGGAGAAACAGTTTTAGACATATACTGTACCCCGATTTTCTGCGGTTTTAAAACACCTGAAGAAAAGATAAAAGCAGTGAAAAGCATTCACAGCTTCAGGGTGGGACGGTATATTCTAAATTCATAGTGTACATAGTTATTATATCAATAATGTCAGTGAATTCCAATAATACTTATTATTACATTTGATTCCTAAATTATATAGAAAGATTAAATTGATCATCCCCTTTCAACATTTTTAATTGCATATTACTATCTAGATTTTGAATACCCCATATATCATAAAGAAATAGATTTAACACTTTAGATTTTTTGAACCTTCAATTTGACAGTATCTTTCATTTTTTAAATGAATGTAATTATCTTTGGCTATGAAGTGTGATAATTCACTCATACTGTACTTTGGAATTAAAGGCATTTCAAGACAGTCTTGGGCAGCTCATTGGTTATAAGTGGGATGTTGATATGAGGAGTAACTTAATTTAATCATTATTATTTGAATTACTGCACATAGATTGTATTATTCTTCTGTGAAAAGAGCTATAAAATTCCTTCCATTTTTAAGGAAGCTCTGAAGGAAATATGAAAAGCACATTTTTATGTTGAGAAACTTTTCACATGTTTAGAAATAGTACATAATCTTACTGAGCTTTACAGTTACAACCAATGTTAATGACCAATAATTTGGGTTGAATCTATGCTGGAATCCACCCAAAATAAAAAAAAATAATAATAATAGTGATTTATTTATATATTATTATACATTATGTATAATTATATTTATATAATTATTTTATATTATGTATTAATATAGAATATAGAATAATTGTGTAATATATAACATATATATTATAATACATAATAATATTATAATAATATGGTTATAATAATAAGAAATAATAATATTATTATTATTACTATTATTTGCAGATTTTGAAGAGCTGTCTGCCAGATAAGTGAGTTTAATTTTTTGGCCATGATATTAGATTTTAAGAGGCTTTCGATAAATCAATTAAGCAAACTGTGTTTGGCTCAAATCTTCATTTATAAGTGAGATTAGATAATGTCAGGTGAGCTTTGGTTTTTCATAAGATTCTAATCCAGTTGCAAAGCATTTTTTTCTTTATACTTAGATTTTCTTTACATGTATATTAGTTGAATTAGGTATCTGATATTTATAGCTAAAATAATCCAGGCTATCTTAAATAAAAATGAAATTCGTTGGTTCACAAATTTCATTTGAATTCTAACTCAATATCATCACAGAATGGACTTTTTTCTATTTCTTCACTATTTTTTTCTTTTTTTTTCTGTGTGCTGGCTTTATTTTCAGACAAGCAAGGTGGCCAAAATAGCTCCAAGGTTATATCTAACCTTTTAAGCAATCCAGTGGAAAGAGAGCCCCTCAGTTTGGAACTCTGGGAAAACATCACAGGAGTGGCTTTGAGCCACATGCCTGTCTTAAAACAATCACTGTGGCCAGGGGGATGTGATACTTCAATTGGCGAAACCTATACCTTTATCCATTCCTGAAGCCAAGGAATGGCTTCAAGTGCAGAGTGAGTTCTCTAAAGGAAAACTGCGGTGCTGATATCAAAACAGGAAATAGATGCTGAGGAAACAAAAGCACCAGGTAGTCTCAATAATCAGTCAGGAGACTCCCACTGGGTACCGTGTGTTTTATTTAATTCTACTTTCCCTTCCACAAATTGATGAGAAAATGTATTGAGATATCCTGTCCAGGACTGAAGTTACATACACATCTGTGTCAGAGATTGTGATTTATCTTCTCTGAAAGTCTTAATAAATATTATTACAGATACATTCTAGAATGCATCAGTATAAATTGAATCAGGTAACTATGACATGAATGATCCTACACTGCAGGAATCAGAGGCTCCAAAGATGTGGGTTTGTTTGGATGAGAGGAGACCAAGTTCTTGTTGATGCCATTCACAGCTCTAAGAGCTGAAAACGGAATGCCCTGCAACCAGGTAGCAGGTCTAGACCAGAAAGGGAAAGATTGACAAGAGAATATTAAGTAGAATCATTAATTAGATTATTATATAATAACTGAAAATATATGATCTAATATGTAAAAATTGTCTGATAAAACATTTGCATTGGTCCTTTGATTTTCAAAAATTGGAATTTCAATCTTAAAGGACTTTGGGACTTTAAATTTCTATAGTACTTGAGATGTTTAGTTTTCCCTTCCCTCCTGGGCTAGTCTAACTTAGCTGTTTCCCCTTCTCTAAAGTTACCCCACTCCAACCAATGAGCGCCTTTCCTGCAGATCATTGATTCTAAGCCTTACTTTTTCTTTTTTGCTATTAGTGGCATTGTATTTGTAGGTGCTCTTTGCATCATATATTACACTGCCCAGATAATATCCACACCTTCTATGGTGACTTCAAGAACCTATCCAACCTCCTACCTCTGCCCCATATAAACCCTCTCCATCAGATAGTCTAATGTACTTACTGACCCGTGCCAAAAAAAACCACTTTTATTTCTCAGAGTAGAGCTTTCTGGTGGTGAAGAGGAACCCACTGGACTTTCTTTTAAGAACATTGAATTAATTCATCTTAAGTCAGAACCCCTCCCCTTCCAGGTTTACCAGCATTTGAGTGTTGATTTTAATGATGAAATTTGTTCTCAGAGCAGCCAGGGCACGTTAACCCCTCTTTATGGGCCACATTATTACCTTCAATTGCCACATAAAGACCTGGTTTTCTTGCATTTCTCCCCAGTAATATTTGGATTTTTAACCATTGTAAAATTTTAAGTGTAGAGTAAATATTTTTCTTTCCATAATGAGGCTCACAGATTTCAGGAATCTAAATGATCCAGGGGAAAATCAATCGCTCCAGTTTAGCTTTAACAAGGACCACCTTTATTGCCTATTGATTTTCATCTTCACAATCAGCTGCATATAGGGAAGGGGGATTAGACTCCAGCATGGTTCCTATCACTGCTGGCTTCCTGATCCTCTGGAAAATTTCTACACTGCACACCACACCTTAGAAAAGTAAATATTACATAACAGGCCTTACCTTCATGTCCTCTTCAACCTGACCCTGATCTTCCTTTTCAGTCACATCTCCTGTGCCTGTCCTACATGGACCCTCTGCTTCAACCATTCTGATCAGCATACTGCAACACAAGAATACCGTATTTATATCTCAGAGCAGAGACTTGAAGTAGAAAAGAAACTTAGAACTTTGAAGTGAGACTTGAAAGACGGATTGGATTTTGATGGTCAAACTTTGCCCATCTCAAGCCTTTCCTGAACATTTCAGGTAGCATCAATACCTTGACCTTGACCTTCTACACCAGAGAGAACAATATACCCATGAGACACCACCCAACTCCAGACATTGCTACATTCTTACTGCTAAATATATTTGTCAAATATATTTGTTACATTATGTGTTGTGCTTATTCATTGGCTTAATGACCCTCTCACTAGAATGAAGGCAGGGCTTTTTGACTTTTTTGTTCACGGTTACATCCATAGCATTTAGAATAGTGCCTCACAAATAGGAGGCACTCAGTAACGGTTTAGCAAATGAGTATGGTTCGGAATCTTTCTCAACCCAGAACTACTGTCTAGTACTGTCAGTTAATGAGCATTAGAATTCAAGACTAATTTCCACCTGCATTTGCCACTTATCTTAGGCTAAGATGTATTTCATTGTTTGTCATGAATGTGTCTTATCTCCCCCATTACTAGACAACTAAAGAATCTCCATAACTAGTTACCTATAATTAATTTTTTAAAAAGGGAGGGTGCATCGTGAATAACGCAGATGCCGATAGCTTTCCGTTAATGGATTTCTACTGTGGTGGTTTTGTAACGTGTCAACTTAGCTAGACTAAAGTACATCTGCAGAATTCCCTTTTTTGCATATTTCTGGTTTGGGTGGACCAAAAGAGAGATTCTCTTGTGAGATTTGGAGGGAAGACATGCAGTGGCAACTATCTGATGGTCATTCACATTGATGTTTATCTGCTTGCTGATCTCATTGGCCTGAGGCAGAGACAGGCTGAAGTCTCACTTTTCCTCAGCCTTCCTCCTCATTGAACTCCTGGGCCAGATGTGCATGTTCAGCTCCATGACAAGAGGCCCTGGCTCCTGCAGGACATGCATGCCACCAAGGCCAGAGCCAACAGGAACTAACACAGGGTTTAGCTTGTGCTCCTAGTTCCAGCTTTTGCTTGTGGGTAGTAGCTTATTCTTATTCTCCAAAGCTTTACATCTATCTACTCTTCCTGCCTGCCTGCCTGCCTGCGTGCCTGCCTGCTGTATGGGCTTCAAGCTCCAGCACCAGTCATGGGGACAGCAGCCTTGCAGAGAGCTGTTTAACCAGCCCCCACCGTTGCCTAATGATAAATCCTTGTCCAAGCATCTATCTATCTATCTATCTATCTATCTATCTATCTATCTATCTATCTATCATCTATCTATTTATCCATACGATTGGACCCTTACTGATACACCTACTATATGCCAGGTTGGCAACTTATCTTCATTTCTTTCAACAGCACTATATGTTATAATTATCCTCCTGTTTCAAATATCAAAACCACATCTGCTTGGTTCCCAAATCTGTTATCTTTTCATACAACATACAGTCTTCTTAACTGCAGATTCTTCTCTCAAAATATTTATAAAATAAAACTTTTCTGCATCATAAATATATTAACATGATTCCACTAGCTCCTGCCAAAGCATTTTGTATTTTGGAGCAAAAAAACCCAAAGCTGATGAAAAACAAAGCACAAACAGCAGAATGTTTCCCTTTACTTAGGTCCATCTAGGAGCTTCTCCAATGTGAGCTTTGAGAACTTGGCTGAAATTTGACTGACCAATTTTAACATCAGCTTGGGCTTTTAAAACTGAAAGGGTGATCTAGAGGATTGCCCTTGACTGTGTAAAACAAATAAAAACCCCAACCGAAGAAGTTCACTACTTAAACTTGTACCACGGCTTTTAAGCCGAATGTGTCCTACTTGGTTTTTAGGAAGTATTTATTTCTGAATCTTCACTTTAAGAATAAAATAACATCTCTCTTTTGAAGGTGATGGTCTAAAACTGATGCCAAACAAAACATTCTATTTTTTTTTTATTGTTATGAAACTGAACAATGGCTTCTTTCCTACCCCAGCTCCTACACCAGATTATAGTCTATTACCAGCCACAGAGAAATCTCCTCAATGGGAAAATGCATGTAAAGTGCTTTAAAATCGTGCTTGGAACACAGTTTTTACCAATATTAGCTGTTATTATTTTCATGTTAAGTCTTGTTTTCTACTATTATTTTGTTGTAGCTGGTAAGAGACTCTTCACTTAATCTCAGGCAAACAAATTCTGTATCCCAAAGGCCCCACTTGATTTCCATGTTAATACCATTAAGAGTAACACGGAGGTTTCCAGGGTGTGTGTTGTACTCCATAGGGCCAGCAAAGGGCGCAAGAAGTTCTCTATAAAAGTAACTTTCCTTTCTGCCTCAAACGGGCAGATTGGAGATAAAGTAATCCTTGGGGTGGTTCAGCATCACACAGAGTAGCTTCACAGAGAACTAGTGTTTTCCATTTCCAACCGTGGAATGAAAAGAGAAATGATGTTTCCTCTTGTCTTCCAGTTTTATGGACCAATGCCTCCTCTCCATAGAAATTATTGAAAAATTTGGTTCACCCTGAATAGTTCATTGCTTCAGTAGCAAACTCATTCAGCTCGCAAATAAGCTATTCATTTACTCACTCACTCATTCATTCACTGATTCATACAGATAGATGTTTAGTTAAGGCTTATGAGACCCTAACTTTGTAGTTGAAAATGTGAGCCATGTTTGCAGGGGTAAAAGGAAGATTAAATCAAATAACAAAAGAACAGAAATTAGAGAGGTTTGGATATACCTTTTGGACACCAATCTAAAACCAGTTCCAGTATGGTGCTAACAAGCCATTTAATGATACGACTTGTCATTAGTGATAATTCATTAGCTCGTCAATATTATACATGTCTGTTAATCGCCTCCTGGATATGGCTCCCTCTAGAGGACCACAGAATGAGATTTTTGACTTTTCAAAACAGTTTTCACCCTTTTCCTCTTGAATTTCCCTAATGTCTTACGCTTCTCAAAGAGAGTTGACACAGATAATCAGATTTGCAGTGGACCTAAGAGGCCCAAAGAGTCATTATTGTTAACTTTATCTACCTGTGAGTCACTGTATCCATCAAGTAAAGGGAGGTTAAGGACAGGTAGTTATGAAATAAACTGGAACTGGAATTCAGGATCCTGATTCCCAACACCATTTGATATCATGGAAGAACAATCCAGAATAGGTGTTTAGTAAACACTTGCTGGTTGCATGCTCTGCCTCTCTCTGTTTCAGTGACCGTCTGATACTTGGTGACTGTCAGTTAAACAGAGGGAGAGAGAGTAAGTCACAAAGAATCTCGCTTTAAAAACAAATGAGATAATGAAAAAGTTCTGGAACCAGGCAGTGGTAATGATTGCACAGCATTGTGAATGTACTTAATAGCACTGAATTGTACAGTCTAAAATTGTTAAAATGGTAAATTTTTTGTTATGTGTATCTTACCCCAATTTTAAAAATGGCATCAGTAGGGGGTCACTTGCATTCTGGGCACAGAAACCACCAAAGAGAGGGAAGGGTACAGGTGTCCAGGAAGTCTCTGTAAGGAGAAGCCCTACTATGAAGAAGAGGTGGCCAAATGATTTCTCATAGTCCTTCCAAAGCCAAAATTCTGTATTTCTGATATTCCAGCTAATCAGCATCTTGGTTTAGGGTTGCATTTCTTCTGAGAGACAATTTATTTTCATTCTACTCAAACAGTTTTTATCAAAAACAAAACACGGACTTGGTTCTCAAAGAGGTCATAGTCCTTTGGGACTGGGAATGTATTCCCATATAATAAGTGTTCAAGTAAAAACAAAAACAAAAACAGAACCCGTCAGGAGTGAGGCATTTATTCAGTGAAGACTTAAAGGGGTTTTCTCTGAAAACTGTCTCCTAACTTTGGTGAGAGAAGTCCCCATACTGGGCCCTAAACAGTCCTGACAACCATATCAGAAGTTAACACATTTGTGTTAAAATAATCTGCAATCAGGTATTCAAAATATTTTGAACATTTCTCTACAGCCAGTTAGGCAGAACACTTCTTCTTCCTCACCTCAGCTTTCTTCTGCTCTCTTTTGCCATAATGTATTACAGACCACCTAGTTTACAACCTATAATCAGCTTTGTCTGGATTGAAAAAAAGAATTATCCCACAAGGTAAGGAATCAACATTTGCTGTTTTATTTAATTTTCCTGATTGATGAGATTTCCTGCTTTAATGATGTAAAGGCCTTGGAGCAACTTCCCTGTAGGGTGTTTGAAATGTTTAATGTTTTAGGTGTGTAGCCATCTGTGCACTGCTCCTGCAGCGAGGTCTGTTCATGCCCACGGCCAGACTCATTCTTGAAGCCCACCCTTGGTCAGGGTCAGGAGAATGGCTTCCGTTTCTTCGACTCACCTGTGACTCTAACTGTGAGAAGTGAGCCAGAATGAATGAGACAGAAACGGATCAGTTTAACTTGATTTCATTAGCAATCTGTTTAACTCTCTAGCTTTGCTCTTTTATTTCTCATGGAGAATTATTGCTATATTGCATATGGTATGTTTGGAGAACAATATACATTAATGTCACATAATATTAAAAATCCTTGCAGTCTCCAGTGAGGACAGACAGCCTGCTGGCCTAGTAGAAGGTGCACTCCTGGAAGGGAAGGTATTTAAATCCATTTTCTGCATCTCCACATTTTGAGCCAATACGTGCTCATTTCCTAGGATGCTTAAGTGCTGAGGTACTTAGCAACAGATGGAGTCTACCAGTGGACCTCAGGTTGCCTGCTAGACTTTCCGTGGTCCTCCAGGAGCTTAACTATCACTCTCAGCCTGGTTCAGGCAAACACTGGCACCTCTTTATGCAGCAGGTCCCCCAAGATTCAACCTCAGGCCCAGCATCTCATTAGCCACGTGAAACTGCCTTTCTTCTTCCCATACATATAGTTAGAGCATTTTCTCTGGATTAAATGAGAGGAGAGAAGAGGAGTGAGTTGAGGATAATCAATCCTGGAAAACTTACAGATGAACTGACCAGCCTGAGCAAAAAATGTCCAGGAGGACGTGAAGTGAACAGATTATAGACACACATGATGTGAGGCTGGTGTTTCTTCTGTTTTGAGAAACATCACAGAATCACACGCAGGCCAGCGTTTATTCTGACTCATTGGTGCCTTGGCCATAGGATTGGTGAATTTGTTTTTCTACTTTTCTAATTTTTAACTCCTTTTATTTATTTTTTCCAGTTTTATTGAGATATAATTTACATATATAATGTTGTATATGTTTAAGGTGTATAACATAACATAATGATTTGTTATATGTATATAGTGTGAAACAATAAGTTTAGTTAACATACATCACCTCAATAGTGATGTTTTTTTCTCGTGATGAGAATTTTATGATCTACTCTTTTAGCAACTTTCAAATATGTAATACGGTATTATTAACTATAGTCACCATGCTGTACATTAAATTCCCAGAATTTATTCTAGAAGTTTATGCCTTTTGACCACCTTTACCTATTGCTGTACCTTCCCTCATTCCCCACCTCTGCTCTGGTAACCACCAATCTGTTCTTTCTATGAGTTGTTTTTTTTTGTTTGTTTAGATTCCACATGTAAATGAGATCTTACAGTATTTGTCTTTCTCTGTCTGACTTATTTCACTTAACATAATGCCCTCAAGGTTAACCCATGTTGTTGCAAGTGGCAGAGTTTCCTTTTTTATGGCTGAATAATATTCTATTGTTATATACATACCACATTTTCTTTATCCATCTGTCTGCCAGTGGACGCTTAGATTGTTCCATCACCACTAGACCTGCCTTACAAGAAATGCTTTATGTGAACATTCTTTAAGTGGAAAGCAAAGGATGCTAATTAACATCATAAAAACATATGAATGTATTTGTAAAACTCACTGGTAATATTAAATATATAGTCAAAGTCAGATTCTCTAATATTATAATAGTTTTGCATAATTCATTTACAACTCTAGTTTACAAGTTAAAAAAACAAATGTATTCAAAGTAAGTATAACTACAATAATTTGTTATTGGTTAAATATTTTGAGTGGTCACCTCAGCTACTATGGTTTGGTTGAAATATTGCCCATCATTTTGTCATCTTCAAAGCCACAGGAAACCTTTTCTAAATGAAGTCAAACAACCTGGAATCAAACTTTGTTCTGGTTATTAATTAGTTATGAGCCTTGAGATAAGTCACTTTCTCTCTGTGTGGTCTAGTTTCCTAAACTGAAATATAAGAGATAAGATTAGATAACATTGAAAGTTGAATCCAGGTCTAAAGCAGTGTTTCTCTGGTCGTGTGTTTACCAAATACAAAAACACAGTCTACTGCCGATCATGGAGGGTCAGTCATGATGGAAAGGCACTGTGCCCCCCTCAGGGGGAGATGCAGGTGTACAGAAGCATTCATTCCTTGCATAGCTTTTTATTGATATTGAAAGTCTCCTAAGTGCCAGGCACTGAGTTAGGTGATGGAACTTAACAGTGAGCAAAAGCATCTATGAACCAAATTTAGTTGAGTTTAGAAGATATTGGGCAGATTCATACTCTGAAAGAGACCATGGGCTTTGGGGTCAGGAAGGGCTGGCTCTAAACTCCAGACCTGCCCCTTACTAACTGGCATTTAGACTTTGTCACCATGCAAGGTTTACATGGTATTATTCAGTGTGTTTGGAGGAATAAAATTCTGCACATGTGGCTGTAAAAAGACACTTGTTCGCTTGTATCTTGCAAAGAAACTCTTCTATCGAGGCATTTTCATTACTAGTCTCTTCCTTGGGGGAAGAATCACCCATTAGTTCTAGTAAATTGGTAATTGTATTATGCCTTTAAGCAGAATAAGTAAGTTAAATATATTTTTGATTTATGGAAGTATTAACATTTGAGTCCTTGTTAATTTGAGCACATATTAAAACTAGTGTTAGGAGAACAAGGGAAAAACAGGAGAAAGAAGGAGGGCTGTTTTTGAGCAGGTGGTAGGAGCAGGTAGGAAGGAGCATGAGATTGAATCTATAATGAACAAATACTCCTCTTAATCATGTGTTAACCAGACAGCTTTATTTTTTGTTGAGATAACTTGCCCCTTTAAATCCCTGTATTCTGGTATTTAATAACTGAACAGATCGTTGCTTTAGTGGTAAACTGTGTCAGGAAACTGTGGTCCCAGAATTTCAAGAACCCATGATTGAAGAGGTTAGAATAATCAAGAATAGGCACCCCATGTTCTAGAGCATCTCTCAACAGTGATTTTTTTCTCAGGGAATAGAGGTGAGTAGGAATAGGGGAATGGTGGACAAAAGAAAGAGAAGAGGAAAAAAGCAAACATTTTATGTTCTAAAATATTAACACTAGATATAAATTTATGGCTGAGAGACAGAGAGAGAGAGAGGGAGAAGGAGATAGAGAAAGAGAACTCTAATGGTCCAAGATATATTAAAATAACCATAATACAGCCTGAATCCTAAAGAAGACCAGAGTTTTTGTTTGCTCTTTGTTTTTGTTTTTAACTTTTATTTTATTGAGGTAAGAACACTGACTTGAGATTTACCTTCTAAACAAATGTTAACTGTAAAACACATTCTTGTTGACTATAGTTAATAACAATGTTGTATGGCAGAACTCTAGAACTTATTCATCATTGTTTTACTGAAACTTTATGCTTATTTATTAGTAATTTCACTTTTCCCCTTTCCTCAGCCTCTGGCAACTAACATTTTACTCTTTGAGTCTATGGATTTAACTATTTTAGATATGTCGTATAAGTGGAATCATGCAGTATTTGTCTTTCTGTGACTGGCTTATTTCAGTATATTGTCCTCAAGGTGCATCCATGTTGTTGCGTATTACAGAATTTCCTTCAATTTTAAGGCTGAATAATATTCCATTTTATGTATATACCACATTTTCCTTATTCACTCATGTCTCTGGAAATTTAGTTTGTTTCCAGAACTTCGATGTTGTGCATAGTGCAGCAATGAACACAGGAAGTCTAATATGCATTCAAGATCCTGATTTTCATTTTTCTGGATAAATATCCAGAACTGAGATTGCTGGATCATACGATAGTTCTATATATTTTTTTTTGAGGAAATTCTATACTGTTTTAGATAGCATCTGTCCCATTTGCATTCCTAACAATATTGTGCAAGGGTTCCAATTTTTCTACATCCTGGCTGACATTTGCTGTCTTTTGTCTGAGATGTTATCTCACTGTGATTTTGATTTTCAATTCCCTGATGATTAGCCCATTTTTTAATTAGATGATGATGATGGTGATGACGATGATGATTTTACTATTAAGTTGTAGGAGTTCCCTATATATTTTGAAGACTAACTCCTTATCAGATATATGGTTTTCTGGCTCTATAGGTTGCCTTTTCACGCTTTTGATTGTTTCCTTTGCTGTTCAAAAGCTTTTCAGGTTTAACTGGTCCCACTTCTTTATTTTTAAATATTTTTTGTCTTTGCTTTTGTTGCAGTATTCATGGAGTCATTGTTATGATCTATATCATGAAGCTTTCTTTCCCCTTTTTTTTCTTCTAGGAGCTTTATGATTTCAGGTTTTACATTTAATTCTTTAATCTATTTTGAATTGATTTTTGTATATAAGTGTCCAATTTCATTGTTTTGCCTGTAGATATTCAGTTTTCTCAACACCATTTGTTAAAGAGACTATTCTTTCCCCATTGTGTATTTTTGGCACCCTTGTTGAAGATAAGTTGCCTATATATGCATGGATTTATTTCTGCACTCTCTATTTTGTTCCATTGGTCTATATATCTGTTTTCAGGCCAGTACCATACTCTTTTGATTACTGTAGCTTTGTAATACAATTTGAAATCAGGAAGTGTGATGCCTCCAGGAGTTTTTTCTTCCTTTTCAGGATTGATTTGGGTATTTCTGATTTTTTGTGATTCCATGTGATGTAAAATTTTTTTTTTCTATTTCCAAGAAAAATGCCACTGAGATTTTGATAGGCATTGCATTGAATCTGTAGATCACTTTGGGTAGTATGGATATTCTAACAATATTAAGTATTCCAGTTCATAAATTCAAGATGTGTTTTCATTTATTTACATCTTATTTAATTTTTTTCACCCACGTTTTATAGCTTTCAGTGTACAGATCTTTCACTTCTTTGGTTAAGTTTATTCCTAAGTCATTTTATTTTTTTTTGGCTGCATTGGGTCTTCGTTGCTGCGCACAGGCTTTCTCTAGTTGCGGCAAGAGGGGGCTACTCTTTGTTGTGGTGTGCGGGCTTCTCGTTGCGGTGGCTTCTCTTGTTGAGGAGCACGGGCTCTAGGTGCATGGACTTCAGTAGTTGTGGCACACAGGCTCAGTAGTTGTGGCTCACGGGCTCTAGAGCACAGGCTCAGTAGTTGTGGCGCACAGGCTTAGTTGCTCGATGGCATATGGGATCTTCCCAGACCAGGGCTTGAATCATGTCCCCTGCAATGGCAGGTGGATTCTTAACCACTGCACCACCAGGGAAGACCTATTCCTAAGTAGTTTTGATGCTATTGTAAAAGGGATCGCTTTTCTAATTTTTTTTCAGATTGCTTTTTGTTAGTGTATAGAAACACACCAGAAGTTTGTATGTTGATTCTGTATTCTGAAACTTTACTAAACTTGTTGATTAGTTCTAACTGCTTTTTGTTGGAATCTTTAGTATTTTCTCTATATATAATTTTATTGTCTATAAACAGGGAACATTTTGCTACTTACTTTCTAATTTGGATGTCTTTTATTTGTTTTTCTTGCCTAATTTCTCTGTCTAAGACTTCCAGTGCTATGTTGAATAAAAGTGGCAAGAATGGACATCCTTGCCTTGTTCCTAATCTTAAAGGAAGCACTTGTATATTTTCAAAGTTGATATTAGTTACAAATGATGTCAACTGTGGGCTTTTCATATTCAGCCTTTATTATATTAAGGTAATATACTTGTATTCCTAGTTTATTGACAGGTGTTATCATGACAATGAATATTGTCAAAATTTTTCTGCATCTATTGAGACAGTAATGTGATTTTTAATTCTTTACTCTGTTAATATGGTGTATCCCAATAATTGATTTTCATATGTTGAATCATCTTTGCATCCCATGGATAAATCCCCCTTGATCATAGTATATGATCCTTTTCATGTGCTGTTGGATTTGGTTTGCTAGTATTTTGTTGAGGATTTTTGCATCTATATTCATCAGGGACATTGGTCTGCAGTTTTGTTTTCTTGTGATGCCTTTGTCTGGCTTTCATATCAAGGTATTGCTGGCCTCAAAAATTGAGTTTTGATGTGTTCCATCCTCTTCAATTATTTGGAAGAGTTTGAGAAAGACTGACATTAATTCTTTTTTAAATGTTTGGTAGAGTTCACCAGTGAAGCCATCTGGTCCTGGGCTTTTCACTGTTGGGAGGTTTTTGATAACTGATTCAATCAGTTTTGTTTTCTTAAACACTTTGAAAAAGCCTAGAGAAATAGAGCCTGAGGATATATAAATGTGTACCAGGGAGAACTCCCTATAGGAACATTAAATAGGTGTTTTGGAGTTAAGTATTAGTGTATTTTCAGAAGAATGGCAATGGATAATTCTAACATTGTCCTCTGACCTCTTCCACCACACACACACACACACACACACACACACACACACACACACACACACACACACACCACACATACCTGCTACCTTTTTTAACATAGTAAGTGAAACCTTGTGCTGATATTTCAAGGCTGTCTCTTCCAGTTTATCCTCCACGCACCTAAGTGCCTAGTACAAGGCTCCTGCTATTCTCTATTCCTAGATCACCCACTGACTCAATGTGATAAAGCAGGACATACATACCTAGGAAAGCCTTTGGCTCTGGAGAAATCTGTACCCATCCTAGATGGGAACATTCATTTTTACTTCCTTTAGAGCAGATATGAGAAAATGCCTCACCCTGTCTGGGAGGGGCCTTCATGGTTTTCTTCAAAGAGGTGGGGAAGAAAGCATGTGACCTGGAGTAGGTGCAAGTGACCTGAAAATCCAGGAAGTGCTCCTTGTTCCCCATCATTATCGTAGAAGTGAAAGGGAAGCACAGTGAGATTAAGCCACTTGCTCAAGGCCACACAACAAGAGGGTAGAGCTGGACTCAGTCCTTTTGACTTCAAACTCTGTTTTGGTTTTTCCATTATGCCATTTTCAAACCACCGAGAAATAAGTGATGTGGGCCTGAGCCCCTAATCTGCCTATGTATGAAGAAGAACATTAACTTTCAAGTGTGTTGACATACCTAGTGTCCTTTTTAAGCATGCACCCTTCATGTGCAAATGTCACATTACTGATCATGGGCATATAGAAGTACCACTTGAGACATTGTCTAATGGTGATAACATAGCTACATAAAGTTGTCTGTAATTGTTTGCTCAATCTCTAGAGTGGTCACAGATCCTGGCTGTGGATCAGCCAGCTAGAGGGAGGGGTCATGATACACAGAAGGGCTCCTCAGCTGGGAGTTAAAACATCCCTCCTTGTCCCTAGTTAAATGTTTTTCAGTGTAGGTTTTGGAAATCAGTGTAAACTGTGGGCAATACCAGGGAATAAGTGCATCTAGTGTACCACTACATCAAAGGAATGTCACAGAAAGGCCTAGCGGCTCAAACTTGAATGGGAAATGGGAAGAGATCAGAGATTTAGCCAGCTTCTCAGGAGGCAATCAGCACAGGTCTGGATTTAGATTGCCTGGGCTACAACTGTGCCTCTGCCACTGCTTTAGATAAATTGCCTGGGAATCAGACTCTGATACAGGGAGCTGATTGCGCTGTTGAAACAAAATCTGTAGGAGAGTGAAGGAGTGGGGTAAGGCAGAAGGAGTTGAATAGATACGATGCTGGCACAGCAAACGATCCCACAGGTTGCTCTGGAGTCAGAATGGTCTATTGAAATCACTCCATGAAGCAAGGGTGCAAGACTTTATGTCCCTGTACTGATCAGTCATTTGACACAGCAGTTCCTGGAGAGGAGCATACCTTGGGGTAGGTGTTCTCTTCTTTCCCTGCTGAGGAAAATTCCCAAGAAGGTCTCAGCTGACAGCTGTCAGTTGTCAACACTTCCTACAGCTGGGGAAAGAGTACCTAATCCCAAAGGGGAAATCTTGGTGATGGACACAGTGTCCTCTATCGTCCATGACTTGTGCCACTCAGATCCTATTGTTCCATATAAATTGTGGGAATAGCACCTATAGGATTCTGTTATTTTACTAGGGAAACGTAGAAAGTATAGTGGGATAAAGTATAGCACCTTCTTCTGCAGCTGAACTTGAAGCCACAACTGAAATTCATCATGTCTCTCCCCTACTATCTATTCTGAATTCTTTGCACCCTCAGTGAGCACTTCTGTTGGTATCAGGTATCATTTGGTGACATAATTAATACCTTCATCAGATCGGAGGGGTCTGAGCCCTTAGTCACCCTGCTTTCCTTAAGCCATGGCCACTGCTCTTATATATATTTATTATCAAAATTAGCAAGTGACACTCTAGTGGATGATATGGTGGCAGACATATTCTTCCCTGACCATTGTGGGTAACAGCTATGCTACCTCATGTCAATGACCAGAATCAGGTACCCCTCCCCATCCCCTTTCCTGTGGATCTCTTGGCATGAGGAGACCAAAATAACATGTAACAACCATGACTTGAAGTTTATTAAAACCTTTATCTTTGTCCCATGGTGAAAGCATTTCCCTCTGGGAACTAGGATCTCCAAACCTGCAAAGCCCAGAGTTGTGAGGCTGAGAAGCATATATTCCCCAGACGTGTCACCTAGAATGATGGCGAGCAGCACCACTGCAATGTCACTTCTTGGCTCCTAGACTGAGATGTTTACCTACTGGGGAAAAGAACTATAAAATGGTTGTTGATTTTGTGTGTATTCTGCGTCTTTGATAGTGGTGCTTTATCTCCAAGTGGACACCTTTAAGGAGCATTGCAGATGCTTGTGGGTAGTATGGTATGTAGTAGGGCCAAGGGATCCCACTATCATGTGCAACTGCCACATCTTCTTTGCTATAAAGTGGGATTGTTGCCCTGACGTGATCTTATGCGGGGTCCTGTACCAGCAAAGAAAATGCTTTGTATCCCAGAGATCATGATGCTGGTTGAGCCCCTAAGAGCAGGAAAGGCAAATCCATAACCAGCTTATATGTTTATTCTAGTCAGGATGAATCCTTGTGCTTGCTTTCTAGGGTGAAAAATGTCCAATAGTAATCAACTTGTCATCAAGTGGCTGGTTGATCTTGCTCTCTGTTGTTGGAGGTGTAGACTTTTGGCATTCATAGTGGCTGAGTCAGCTTATGCTATTGGGCCCATGCCTATTCTCCGTTTCTACTACTATGTCTACCTTGTTTGCAAGTCCATTGTGCTAGCACCGGAGTGCCCGATTACAGATACATTGCTATTAACTGGCCAAGTTATTCTGTCTACTTGGTTGTTTGTTGTCTCTTTTGCAATAGATGCCCTCTGGTGAGTGTTGACATTAACATGTGATAGCAGGAATTTTACACTTCATGTCTGCTCTCATAGGTCCATCCACAGTCCTCTTACTTGAATTCATTGTCACCAACCTTTCAGTCCTTTTTCTTCAAAGTCCTAAGCAACTAGCCAAGCTATTTGTCACTGTCCATGAGTCTGTATTTATTCCTCTGCCAGGCCACTCCTCTCTCCATACAAAGAGGAAAGGGCACACTGGACAAAGCTTTGCCCACTGGGAGTATTTCACTTCACTGTTACCTTTTAACATCACTGCTGGGTGTGGCTGCAACTTGACTTTGTTGCTCCTCTGTCAGGAGGTATAAGTGACTTCCTCCCTGAAGCCATAGGGGTGAGCTAAAGGAGAGAAATCCATTTAACAGTGGTGGTTGATATGGTGTCTCAATGGCCTGCATACTTAGCTTACTTGTGCCCTCTCCCAGATGTATTACTTCTATGTTATGACTTGGTGGTTTTGATAGAACTCAGCTCATGATGGATAATTAGGGACACATGTTTACTTGAAGCCCTGCTTGTCAGGATCTCTGTAGCTATTAAGTCCTAGTCACACAGCAGGAGATATTTTTCGAATGTGTAATTTTCTACTGTGCATGACATGCCCTTGCTCCAGAACACTACCAGTGCTCCACAACCTTATATTGTGATTCTCCTTATAGGAGCCTTCAAAAAATTGGAGCCTTCAAAAAATTTCATATGACATATATTCCCACCATAGATATTTCTAATGCCATTGGACCTGCAGGATTTACCAGTTGTCTTAGATCAATATCTCAGAAATAGACTTTGAGACAAAGACTTGGGTGCAAGAAGTTTATTAGGGAGTGCCCATAGGGTGTGAAGGCTCTAGGACTGAGGAGAAGGAAGATTTGGACTGTATGCATTTGTACCAGAGGCCTCAGTCAACCCCACTGGGAGCTCTGGAGCTGGGACAGATCTACACAAATGCATCTCTTAGGGTAAGGGGACCAGACTTTCATAGGCTGTCACCAACAAGGCATTGGTAATAGGCTGCCCCCAAGGAGAGGACATGACTTTGGGCTTGGTGGTTTCTCTGCTGAGGATAATGCCCAGAGAGAAACTCAGCTGTGAGCAGTCAGTCACAAATGCTCTCAAAAGCTGGGGGAAAAACTATCTTATTCCTGAAGGTATTCACTACAGACTGGCCTTGTCTTTGTGTCTTATTTCCTTAGCTATAAATTTAAGAAAGCAGGACCAACCTCACCAGGTTTTTTAAAAGATTAGGTAATTTTATTCATGTAAAGTGCCAACTAGTGTATAGTAAGCATTCTAGAAAATTTTAGGTTCCAACAAAATATGCTTGTGTTTTAATAATAATACTAACCATGCGGTACCTGAGTTATAAAGGTGTAGGCTTAAAGAGAGACTGGGCATTCCCTGTTGCATTAAGTAATCCTCATTAAGTTGTCTTACATAATTCAACTTGTTACCTAAGAGAATCCCTAAATGAATAGAAGTGACATTAGTGAGGACCAACTCCAGAAGTTTCCTTTAAGAAACTTCTTTCTACCATCTTGCTATATTAGTTGGGAGGCATTTACAGAAGTGTATAGACATATATGACAGTCTAGCACCACCATCTTATGGACAATTCCCAAGCCATAGGTTAAAGATAAGGATGGCTGTCTGGGTTCTAGGAGGAGTAAGAAGGTTGAGGGAAAATAGATGAACTGACTCAAACAAGAGATTAGGGTGGGGAGTTCTGGGCAACCCCAGTGGACATTGAGAGGAGCAGTGGGAAAATACTTATTGATGATTGTATAACGAATGGAAGCAGAATAAAGATAGTTCTGTTGTCAGGTAGGCTTGTTTGTGAATCCCAAGTCAGATCTTAGACGTAGGAATTATCCTAACTGGCACAAGCTTATAAAGCAACTGCTTCTCATGAATTCTTAAAGGAACATAATAATCCTGCCTAACTCATGGCCTTGTGGCAAGAACTAAATAAGACACAGTATTTAAAGTGATCAGCACAATGCATGGTACAAGGTGAATATAAATATTTATTGGTTATTAGAATTATTAGGAAGCATTTACCAAGGGCAAGGCAATCAACTTGGGCAAGCAGTGGTAGTGATAATGGTAATAAGTAATAGAGCATATAATCGAGGACTACCTAACCTAATATTTGTCCTCAGGGAACTTATCTCAGAGATATTTTATTAGTGGTTAAAACAGACTCTCAACTCATCTTGATAAAAGTTCACAGTCAAGCTCTGTACTTGGAACCTAGGAAAAAGGGAACTGGTACATTTTTCAGATGTAGAAATTTGTTTCAGTGGTTTGCTTTTTAACCAATTCTTTCTAGCACCTATACTCCCTCTCTTGTTTGTCTCCTCCTTTAGGAAAGTGTTAAAACCCTTTTCTTTTCATGACAGGCAGTGAAAAGGGCACTGTGTTTCTGCCGGACCCCGCTAAGATTTGTTGACATTGAGCTGAAATTGGATAATCCATTCATTATTTATAGACCTGTTCACATAATGAAAGATGTTTCTTTTTCTTTTCCTTTCTTTAAATGAGCCACACAATAAAAATGTTTAATTAATGGCATGTGCAAGGCTTAAGCAAAGATTTACTTGTTTTATGGGTTCAGCAAATTCTTTCAGCCGCTTCCTCCCAGATGCTGACAAGCTGTTTGGTTTATGTTCATTAGCTCTTCTAAAAACCAGCCAAGTATTAAGACTAATTTTAAAGTAGCTCAGGTAATCTCTGAGGTAGGGGATGATGTCTTTATCACCTCACCCACATCACGTAGACCCTTTATAGAGCATCTCCAGGTCCTCAAAGGAGGTGTTAGATGAACCAGCCCCAGCTTGCTGGCATATAGAGAGTAATTCTCCATTACATAGAAACTACTTATTGTTAACTACTTATAGACACATCAAAAATGTGTGTTTTAAAAATCTTCCAGTGTCTTCTTACTTTTTAAAAAAATTCCTTTAGTCTTGATTGAAAGCAAGACCCATCATTAATTTTAGATAGCTGTTCACATAATTAATATTTTATATTTACCAAGTGATTCCCATTGTCTCAAAAAATAGAGACCTACACATCTGTAGATAAGCAATCTAAAGTCAGTTGCTTATCAAAACAATATTCCGGAAAGCTTTGTATTGCAGAAGGAAATAGGATGATACCATCAGGGAAACAGGGTCCTGGAGATAATCATTTGTTTAAAGGTAGGGCTTCAGATAAGAAATGAAATCTCCTACCATAGCTCACTTTTGGCTCTTTCTTACTGAACTTAGGTTGGGATGTTCTCATAACTTCTTCTTTGTGCACTGACATTCTTTGAAACCTATACCTTCTCAGCTCAACATTTTACCAACCAAGTTAACTTCATTGATTAAATGGTATATCTAATATACTTGAAAGCCAGACAGATAATTTTTTTTAACACTTCCCTCTTCCATACAATAATAGATATAATTTTAGTAATTATCATGAAATGAAAAGATTAGCCAGAAATAATAATAGCTGGGAGAGGAAAATGCAAACTGGATATTTCTTTTATGGAAATTCATATATATAATCATGGTAGTTAACAAACAAAAATAATTAAAAGTAGTATAATATTAAAAAAGGAAAATAGTAATAATTAATTTTAAGTACACTACTTTATGTTTTTAGAAAAAGGAGTAAAATTTATACCTACATATTGGATATAGTAATAAATAATAATGTTACAGTTTCTGTTTTTACACCTACCTTCTGCAAATTAGTAAATGATCTCATCAAAATTGATCCTTTTGACATATTCTTGCTCCGTAGACTAGTTAAAGAACACATTGTATTAATTTTAATTTCCAAAGCTTCTCTCACATGAAGCAATATACATACAAATAATTAAGAAAAGTTTTAAACTCCAGGATAAGTTTGTCAAAGTCATACAAATTTCTTTACGTAATAAATTCCAGAAATCACCATAATTTCACGTCATTTTTTTCAAATTGATTCTGTGAGCTTTCAAATGTTTCTTCAGCAGAAAAATTTTAAACACAAATGAAAAATTCTAAGCGGTCAAATAGAATAACATAATTAAAGTAACTCATGTTCTGTATCTTGGTCTTTGTAATCACTGGGTTATTACGTTGAATCTACTTTTTAAATGCAGGAGTATATGGTGCCATAGAACCTACAGATGAACTGTGCCTGAAACAAGCTTAAACAACTGTGAACATGCAACTGTGTATGACTACCTTCCATGCAGAACACAATGTTTATTAAAGAATATATAATAAACATATAATAATTTGGATCTTCTACATATATTTAAAAATACAGCAAAAATTGGAGGAATTGTTTAGAACTTAGACCAACATAATATTTTTCTGGGAGTATTTTATTTTATTATTTTATTAACTTTATTGGAGTATAATTGCTTTACATTGTTGTGTTAGTTTCTGCTGCATAACAAAGTGAATCAGCTGTACGTATGCATATAACCAACCCCATATCCCTTCCCTCTTGCGTCTCCCTCCCACCCTCCCTATCCCACCCCTCTTTGGTCAAAAAGCACCGAGCTCATCTCCCTGTGCTATGCAGCTGCTTCCCACTAGCTATCTATTTTACATTTTTAATATTTTTTCTTTGTATTTAATTCTTTATAGTTTGTTTAATATGTGTCTTGGAGTGTTTCTCTTTGTATTTATCCTGGTTGGGACTCTCTGTGCTTCCTGAACTTTATTGACTATTTCCTTTCCCATAGTAGGGAAGTTTTCAAGTATAAGCTCTTCAAATATTTTCTCAGTCCCTTTCTTTTCTCTTCTTCTTCTGGGATCACTATAATTCGAATGCTGGTGTGTTTAATGTTGTCTCAGAAGTCTCTGAGACTGTCCTCAATTCTTTCATTCTTTTTCTTTCTGTGATATTTATTTCCACTATTTTATATTCCAGGTCACTTATGTCAGAGGTTTCTCTGACTCAGTTATTCTGCTATTGATTCCTGTAGACAATTTTTAATTTCATTTATTTCATTCATTTCATTCATTTCGTTTTCATGAATTTCATTTCATTTAATTTTAATTTCATTTATTATGTTGTTCATCATTGTTTTTTTGCTCTTTATTTTTTCTAGGTCCTTGTTAAGCGTTTCTTTTATTTTCTCCATTCTTTTTCCAAGATTTTGGATCATCTTTACTATCATTACTCTGAATTCTTTTTCAGGTAGACTGCCTATTTCCTCTTCATTTGTTTGAGCTGGTGGGTTTTCACCTTGCTCCTTCATCTGCTGCATATCTGTCTGTCTTCTCATTTTGCTTAACTTACTGTGTTTGTGGTCTCCTTTTCACAGGCTGCAGGTTCATCGTTCCTGTTGGTTTTGGTTTCTGCCCCCAGTGGCTAAGGTTGGTTCAGTGGGTTGTGTAGGTTTCTTGGTGGAGGGGACTGGTTCCTGTGTTCTGGTGGATGAAGCTGGATCTTGTCTTTCTGGTGGGCAGGACTGTGTCCAGTGGTGTGTTTTGGGGTGTCTGTGAACGTATTATGATTTTAGGCAGCCTCTCTGCTATTGGGTGGGGTTGTGATACTGTCTTGCTAGTTTTTTGGCATCGGGCATCCAGCACTGGAACTTGCTGGTCATTGAGTATAGCTGGGTCCTTGCGTTGAGATGGAGATATCTGGGAGAGCTCTCGCCAATTGATATTATGTGGGGCTGGGAGGTCTCTGGTGGCCCAATGTCCTGAACTCAGCTCTCCCACCTCAAAGGCTCAGGCCTGACACCTGGCTGGAGCACCAAGACCCTGTCAGCCACATGGCTGAATCACTGCAGAAACATTCTATAAATGAAGCTTGCTAATCTCCTAAGCCCATTTAGAGATACCTTGGAGAAGAATCATTGAGTCCCTCCAATCTGGTTTTCCTTTCTCCTCTGGGAGTATTTTATCACTGACATTTTTTAGAATTATTGGTTAAGAGTCATAATAAAAAGTAGACTGAGAGATCCCACTACTCACCTATTAGAATGGCCAAAATCCAGAAACTGACACCAGCAAATGTTGGTAAGGATGTGTGAGGATGTGAGCAACAGGAACTTTTTCATTACTGTGGGAAAGCAAAACGATGCACTTTTGGAAGACAATTTGGCAGTTTCTTACAAAACTGAACATATTCTTACAATCATTATGATCCAGAAATCATATTCCTTAGTGTTTACTCAAAGGAGTTGAAAACGTATGTCCACACAAAAACTTGCACATAGATTAACAGGAGCTTTATTCATAACTGCCCAAACTTAGAAGCAACCAATATGTTCTCAGTGGGTAAATGGATAAACAAATTGTGAGACATACAGACAATGGAATATTATTCAGTGCTCAAATGAAATGAGCTATCAAGTCATGAAAAGACATGGTGGAAACTTAAATTTCTATTATTTAGTGAAAGAAGCCAACCTGAAAAGGATACATACTGTATGATTCTAATTATATGACATGCTAGAAAATTAAAAACTATGGAGACAGTAAAAAGGTCAGTGCTTGACAAGTATTAAGGGGCAGGTGAAGGACTGAATAAGCAGAGTGCATACAGTTTTTAGGGCAGTGGAAATATTCTGTATGATACCATAATGATGGATACATGTCATTATATATTTGTCCAAACCCGTAGAATATACAACACCAAAAGTGAACTGAAATATAAACTCTGGACTTTGGATGACTATGATGTATCATATAAATGTAGGTTCATCAGTTATAAGAGTTATACCTCTCTGACGGAGGATGCTGATAATGGGGGAAGCTGTGAGTGTGGGGGCGGCAGGAAGTATAATGAGAAATCTCTATTACTTCCCTTTAATTCAGCTGTAAACCGAAAACTGCTCTAAAAATATTAAGTTTTAATTTAAAAAATTTAGAACTGACATTATTTCGTTTTCTTACTGTTTTAAAATTCTTCAGAGACAACATTCTCCACTCCCAATTTTGCCTGCAGTAGGATGGACCACTCCCACTACTTGCCCTTGGTACCCAGCCACTGCTCTGCTTCTTTCTGGGGCTTCATCTCCCACCATCTCAGAACAATTCCCTGTAAACTTAATGATCTTGTATCACAAATACACCAGGTCTGATATGATCTACTCTAAGCCATTCTCTACATTTTCTGATAAATCTGTCATACCAAGTAACCATGAAGGAGGATTGTGGGCAATTTTAAATTTTTAAAGAAAATGAAAGGAAAATTACACCTGAAAGTGATGGAAAGTGGATGAGACTCAACAATAAATCAGAGAGACTGAACTGCCCCAGCTAATTCTGTCAGAAAAAAGTAAACAACAGCAGAGGCTTGATTCAGACTATTACCTTTAATACATTAAGATAAAGAGACAGAAGAAGGAAAATGACTAAGTAATACATGTGAATTTCACACTTCACACTTTGTCACTTAGCATAGCTTCTGCCTTGCTCCTATCATCCTGCACTGATACAACATCTGAACAATAGAGAGAGACAGGAATGATGGGCTCCTTTTTTGGAGAAATTAATTCAGTGCGACATAAATAAGTATACTCTTCTAAAAGAGAGATTCAAAAGCAAATGCATAGAAAAAAACTTCAGGTAGGAGGGGCAACAAAGAGGCAAACACTGGATGAGGGAAAAGAGAATTTGAGTCCTTGAACCATGAATTTAATACTTGCATCTATTCACTCCTTTTATCAAAACAAATTAATAATTTATTAATGTCACATTTTCCAGGTGATGAAAAAATACAAGTGTAAACTAATCTCTATGAACCATGCTCTGACCCACTGCTGAATTCAAACTGTCACATTTACACTAAATACCACATCTCAGTGTTGTGTACCTCTAGCTGTTTAATTAGGACACAGTCCAGTTTTCCTGAGGAGACCTCCTCCTCTGTTTTTCTCTCTATACATCATTGGGATGGAGTGGCCATGATGGATTGTCTGCCATTATGAAGTCTGTTTTCTTGGAAGATTAGGCAAGGATCATAAATGCTTTTCATGCCATCCAAAGGAGTCTGGCATACTTAGATAATGGGGAACCACTGAAGGATTTTTAACACACAGCAGTGACACATACAAATTTATTTTGTCTGAGGAATTTAACACTGGTGTAGTAGGTTGAATGGTGAACCCCCATCAAAGACATGTCCACACCAAATCCCTAGAATCTGTGAATGTGATCTTATTTGGAAAAAAGAGTATTTGCAGATATAATTAAGTTAAGGGTCTTGAGATGCGTTTATCCTGGATTATCTGGGTGGGGGAATAAATCCAATAACAGGTGTTTTTATAAGAGACAGAAAGAGGATAACACACAAATACAAGAGAAGTCAACATGAAGACTTCCCAGAAGGGTGTTGCTATAAGCCAAGAGGCCAGAAACCACAAGAAACTAGAGGAGGTAAAGAAAGTCTTCTCCCCTAGAGTCCCAGAGGGAGCGTAACACTGACAGCACCTGGGCTTCTGACTTCTGGCCTCCAGAACTGTGAGAGAATAAATTTATCTTGTTTTAAGCCACCAGCTTGTGATAATTTGTTATGGCAGCCCCAGGAAACGAATGCAACTGGTGACAACATTAAGACTGTGTTTGGTATAGGAGTAGGATCTGGGCTGGAATATAATGGAAGAAACTACTACTATAGAAAATATCTAGAAGAATATAAACCAAAATGTTAACTTTGGATGGTGGATTATATAACTTTTATTTTCCTCTTTATTTTTCTTTATGTTTCCTGTTTTTATAGAACTATATGCATATACTACTGTATTATGATAAATAAAAAATAAGCCAAATGAAATAATAAGGACTTGAGCAAAGGCAGTAGAAGAGAGCATTGAAAAGAGGAAATATTCCCTATTTATCTCTCTCTCTGTCTATCTGATAAATATTTTGAGCGCTCACTATATGCTGTTTTAGGCATTGTAGAGACAACAGTGAATGTAACAAAGAAAAAAAAATAAACCTCTGTCTTATGGAGAAAACCATGGTTTTGAACAGAGGCATAGGTAACTTCATTTTAAAAGGATCATTCTGGATGCCGTGTTTAGCCACTGGTATGAATAAAGTGAAACCAGGTAGAAGAGTTAGGAGGCTATTCCTATCATCCAGGTGAAATGATAATGGTTTATGCTAGGGTATGACCTGGAAGCCGAGGGTTTCTTCTGGTAACTGACATGAACAGAGCCAAAGGGAATAATAAAATTATCTTGATGCTTTCAAGGCATATAGTCATGGTGAGGCTATAATTTTGGAGCTTTAAGGAGGGCTGTAGATCTGAAGCTCAGCTCCTCACTGGCATATATGGAAGCTTGTTGTCTAGGGGTGGTCAAGCCAATTTTATTCTGATTATTTGAGGTTGTCTCTTGGATCCTGTTGATGAAGTACTAAATGGAACTCAAAATGAAGTGATCAGAATGCAGCTGGAACAGGGAGGAGGACCTCACTGATAGGTTATCTCTCTAAATCTGGCTCAACTACACAACTCTATTTCTGAGGGTTATGCCCCAGGCATATGCCTTGCAAAAACTATTCACATCGGATGGCACCTCTTTTCACACAAGACTATTTTGTAATAAATTAGGTGGTGAAGAGAAATAATTTCCAGTGTTTAGTTCTAAAGTTTTGGACTATCCCCAGTTGCTCCCTAACAAAATGAATGCATGAGAATCACTGATGATGTTTTTGTGGTTGATTATCAGAAAATACTTGGGAAACAACTTTAATTACTGGACATTGTCTAGCCAGCTGACAGTGCTGGTCACTGAGTCAGCTAATGAAACTCATTTGCCCTCTTTTCTCAAAAATAACGATGTAATTGAGAAATAGATTGGTTCCACACAACCTTTTTCCTGCAGAAACCTTTTTAATTATCCCAAAAAAGATTTGCCATTGACTTAAGTTTAGTCCAATTCCTAAAATAGCGCAAGAAAATTAAAACCCTATGTAGAATGTTAGAAAGTGAGACTGATCTTTTTTTTTTTTTAATTGAGGACTGGAAATAGAATAAACTGATCAAATAGCTCATATAAATGAATGCCTCAGGCAGCAGAGACAGAAGTTTTGGGTGTACACTGAGCTGAGTACATTTGAGTAGCCCATGCCAGAAGGGTAGATCAGGTAAATATTACAATACTCTCAGCTTCTAGAAACCACCACCCTGCTTTATGAATAAGTCTATTTGCCTATGCAAACATCCCCACCCCAGGGTATTTTAAAATTATTTCAAATTCCATTAACCATTGGAAGTTTTCTTTCAAATCCCACCTCTCTTGAGCACACAGTTACAAAGTGTGTTGGAGTGATTACTTGCATCTTCTATCACTGTCTCTTCAGGACTCCAGATCATTCCAAATTGTCAAGGGGACTCATCCTCTAATATCTGTATTTAGGATTACTCATTTTAGATCTCATGAACAAGCAATTGAATTGAAGTTTTGTTTCTGAGAAAAGAAAGTCTTGTGGCTTGCCTTTCAAAGAAAGAAATAGAGAAGCTATCCTGGAAAGGAGGATAAAAGAAATAAAGAGATTCTGCATCCACAGGAAGGAAGACTAGCATGAAGAAACATGTTATGTGCATAAATATAGCCCAGGTACCTGGGTTAAGAAACTAGATTAGTGTAACAGGCTGTAGTCTGAAGAGGTTGGCTACAGGATTAGGATGCCTGTGTGAATGAAAGTCCAGGGCCATGGGGATTAACTTTAAGGAGGAGGGTATACAACCTTCTGTTTCTGAATCTTGGGCCTAACTGGCTCTCCCACTAATTGTGAAGTCAACAGGAATATCCATCATTAATTTCATTGACACCATCACACATGGTTCTAGTCTCATTGAACCTCTTGGCGAGTCAGAGTGATTCTCTTAGTGGAGGTTTATTGTAAGAGGGAAGCATAATATGACTTTCTCAACATTCCTCAGATAATACCTTCTGTACCTCTGTATGTGCTGATGGCATTCTCCTACACTTTGTAATCTAATAGGCATCATAACCTCTTACTTAAGAGTAGAGGCTTACATGTTCTACTTAATTTTGCAGCAAACAAAGGATCTGGGACACTGCTTTGCACATAGTAGGGACTCAGGTTGTATCTGTAAAACTGAAAGAGGAAAGGAGGGCAAGGACAGGGAAATAAAACCATACTACAACAAAGACTGCACAATGAAAAGTATCTCTTTCCAAATTACTTGAGTACCACAGATAAATGGAACACCTGCATTCTATTTGTCCTTCAACCCTCAGCTCAGAAATCTCTCTTTAATATGTGCTCCATTTCTATTTATGATAGCTTGATAATCAAGCTATGATTGCATGTGCTAACATCAGTTCCTCCATGAAAGATGTGTGATCCATTCCAATCATCCTAATTCCTTATGCAGATGTTCCTAAACTATTCCGTTCTTCTTAATTACACAGTATCAAAGGGCTACACCTGTGAGGGGAAGCAATCCACAAGTCTATAGAGTTTAAAGAGAACTACCTTTCCCTGGGGTCTTCTCCCCAAGTGTTAGGGAATGTAACTGATTATTTTAAGAAGGAGAATTTATTCCCCCTCAAATTATGACGTGGTTATACCAGATAAATTCAAAGCTTCTGAGCAAGCACCTTAAGGCCATATCTTTTTTCCTCTCACAAGTTTTTGGCTGCTTGCTTTCAAACTGTAAGCTGGCAGACTTCATCCTTTAAAAGCTTAATAACCTGAAAACCCACTGGGCACCAAGAATACCTGTAGTTCTCAGCCATAGAGAATGGATGGAATAAAAATCTAATGCATTTGACCTTCTCACCTCCTGCTCATAGCCCATGCCTCCCATTATGCCCCCTTCAGATCTCACTGAAGCCAGAAGTACGGAGGACTTTGCTGACACACGTCAGCTACTGTTCATCTCACGGGTACTTGGGCCTTCCAGGTCAGAGGTCCTCAAAGACTACTCACCATACCTATACTAGCAGCAGCAGCAACAACATCACCCGGAAATATGTTAGACATGAAATTACTGGGCTCTAGTCCAGACCTCCTGAATCAGAAAACTCTAGGGATGGAATCCACCACTCTGTGGCTTAACAAGCCCTCCAGGTGATTCTGATGCTTGTTAAAGTTTGAGAACTGCTCTGGGAAATCGAACCAATAGCATTTGGCTGTAAGCCATGGGGTAATTTATAAAACTAAGGAGCAGTTGTTACCTTTGGTCTCAGGAATTGTGGGAGTTGGTGAGCTCATTTCAAAGGAACCACACTCAACTTTGCAGGTGCTTGGATAGCTGGCTGTGTGCATTTGGAGATATACAGTATTCTCTTTCCGTGTGGCCCAAGAAAGACGGAGAAAATCTGAGAATTCTAAATGTGAGTTGGTAAAACCTGGGGCTTTCAAAGGAGGGACTGAAGTTACTTTATCTTTTTAGATTTGACTATCCATACTTAGTTATTATTTTCTTCCTTTCATTTTATCACATAGATTTTGCTTTCTAGTGTTTCTCTCATCAGGGGTGATTCAAAACAAAGATTTATGAGGTCTTACTGTAAGGTATACAACAAAAGAAAATATCTCACAAAAAAAGCGGGGGAAACACTGGGCCTAACTTGAAGACAAACAAGAAGTTACCTACTGTATGCAAATATATCTCAGGGAAAGTTTCTTTTCAATTCAACCTCCTGAACAAGAATGAACATCTTCACATGGCACTCTTTCTCTGCTGCAGAAGCTGCACAACGCTGGCAAAGTTATCTTCCTAAAATGTAGAATATTTACTCAGAAAACGGGGCAGCCATTTTAGGTTTCTTTTAATCCAAGCGTTTAAGCTCATTAGAGGAGCTCATTCTCTAAAGAAAAGCTCCAGAGAATCTGTTTGAAATGCCCTTAACGGTGTATGTTTTATTTTAACAAATGTAACTTTTCATACAACCACGTTTACATAAAGTAGGGTTCAACTGAGTTAACATTTAACAGGAAAGAAGCACAGCAGATGGACACATGATGGGGGGTTTATAGAAACTTTTTCTGGGAGTCTACAGTTTGGGAAGGCAGACCTCAATCCTGTATGCAAACACAAGTGAAATTAAAGTCCAAGTTAGCTTAGCAT
Organism: Balaenoptera borealis; assembly: GCF_965194805.1. Lineage (NCBI taxonomy): Eukaryota > Metazoa > Chordata > Mammalia > Artiodactyla > Balaenopteridae > Balaenoptera > Balaenoptera borealis. The sequence continues at coordinate 95,552,093 of NC_138874.1, forward strand.
TATATTAGAAGCAGAGGATTTGGGTTCTAATCCTTTGAGAATCTCTCTATAGAGAGAGAGAGAAAGAGGGAGAGAGAGAGAATTTATTTGTATAATTTGACCTAAAATGCACTTTCTTCTCTGAGATTTATTTTCTTCACTGATAAATTAGACATATGATCTCATGCCAAGTTCAGTGTCTTATTAGTACGATCTAACAACACAAACTGCTTGATCACTGTGCAAGTATTCTGTCGATGTAAAGAATTACTAGAACTGGAGGAAACCCGCAGGTATCCTTAGATCACTGATACTTCATATTTTCCTTTGTGACCCATTACAGCCCACCTCCCCCAACCCATATCATCCCACCCCTCTGCTTGCTCAGTTCCACCCCTACCTCTCTATCAGGTTGAACTAGTTTTAAGGAGAGGAGACACAATTGCCAGAGGCTGAAAGGGTGGGTATGGGATTTGGGACTCTTTTACCATGAGCACATACCCAACAAAAAATATTTTTTATTTAAAAAAATTTTTGAGGTATAACTGACATGACATTATATTAGTTTCAGGTATACAACATAATGATCCAATACTTGTGTGTGTGTGTGTATATATATATATATAGAGAGAGAGAGAGAGAGAGAAATGATCACTACAACAAGGCTAGTTAATGTCAGTCACCATACATACTTACATATTATTTTTCTTCTCATGAGAACTTTTAAGATCTATTTTCTCAGTAACTTTTAAATATGCCATACAGTATTATTAACTACAGTCACCATGTTGTACATTACGTGCCCATGACTTATTTATGTTAGAACTGGACGTTTGTACCTTTTGACCCCCTTTACACATTTGTTCCCCCAACCTCCGGCAACAACACTGATCTGTTCTCTGTGTCTATAAGTTCATTTTTTTGTTTGTTTTTTGCGGGTTGTTTTTGTTTTAGTTTTGTTTTTGGATCCTAAATATAAGTGACATCATACGGTATTTGTCTGACTTATTTCATTTAGCATAATGCCCTAAAGGTCCATCCATGCTGTTGTAAATAGCAAGATTTTCTTCTTTTATGGCTGAATAATATTCCTGTGTGTGTGTGTGTGTGTGTGTGTGTGTGTGTTTGTGTGTGTCACATTTGCCTATCCATTCATTCATTGGTGGACGCAGTTTGTTTTCATATCTTGGCTATTCTAAATAATGTTGCAATTAACATGGGGTGCAGATATCTCTTCAACATGGCATTTTCATGCCCTTTGGATAAATACTCAGAAGTGGAATTTCTGTATCATATGGATCTACTTTAACTTTTTGAGAAATCTCCATATTGTTTTCCATAGTTGCTGCACCAATTTACATTCCCATCAACAGTGCACCAGAGTTCCCTTTCTGTCCTTGTCAACTATTGTTATTTCTTGTCTTTTTGATGATAGTCATTCTGACAGGTGGGAGGTGATATCTCATTTTGGTTTTGATTTGCATTTCTCTGATGATTAGTGATGTTGAGTACCTTTTCATATACCTGTTAGCTATCTGTATGTGTCCTTTAAAAAAAAAGTCTATTCACATATTCTGCTCATTTTTTAATTAGATTGTTTGTTCTTACTATTAAGTTGTTTGAGTTCTTTATATATTTCAAATATTAACTCCTTATCAGAAATATGGTTTGCAAATATTTTCTCCCATTCTATAGGTTGCTTTTTGTTTTGTTGATGGTTTCCTTTGTTGTACAGAAGCTTTTTAGTTTGATATAATCCCACATGTTTATTTTGGCTTTTGTTGCCTTAGCTTTTGGTATCAAATCCAAAAAATCATCATCAAGACTGATGTCAAGTTGTTTATGCTTATGTTTTCTTCTAGGAGTTTTATGATTTCAGGTCTTATATTTGATCACTTCATGAATCTGTGTGCATCTTGCTCAGGGCCATGCTAATCTTCTCTGTATCATTCCAGTTTTAGTATATGTGCTGCTGAAGTGAACAAAGCAAAATTTCTTTTAGCATCTCAGTGTGTGTGTGCACTTGTATATATATGGTAAGGGGGCAGTGGGGATTAGAGTAAATCTGAAATACAACTTAATGTATTGAATGTACTGCTACATAAAATATATGCTGTTGGAATAAACAGCTGTCAACTAGTAAAATCGTCTAATCTGTGAAGTGCTGAGCTATATTCACAGCATAAGCAGTGGGCTTCATGTGCTTTCCCTAAATATACACTCCCCCCCAAGGGGAGACTCAAATTGGCCTTCTCCTCTACTGGTCAAAGTTGAAGAACAGGGGTTTGTAATCTTTCTTAGTTTCCCCTATCTAAATTCAGGGCTGAAGTTCAGAATCATTTTTCCAAAGAGAGTGTTTCCTCTAACCGTATTCTGTAGCTTCTCTGTACAAGGATGTGTGGGATATTGTCTCTGAGAACACTGGGGACAGGCTGACAGTCAAAGCACTCTCTTTGTGGTTGGCCTGTCTGCTTGGCATTTCAAGGGTCCAAGCCTTTCACTCCTGGGCCAAGCTGATAGAAATAAACACTTCACAACTTCGTTGTGAAGATCACAGTAAAAATGAGCAACTGACCTTGTTGCTACAGGATGTTATCCCAGCTATTTCCCATTCACAATCTGGTTCTGAGCAGACCAAGGAAAACATAGAATGAGACTGTACTCAGGCTCAATTATACATTCAAATTGCCTGTATTAAAAAACCCCTAAATACTGTAATGGCTTAATTAAGCTGGTAACTTTATGGCATGCTTCTGCTCACAGCCTAACTCTGAGGCCTTTCTCTTTCACTGTCAGTGACAATTCTGCTTTGCTGGGATGGCTGGCTGCTGGAACGAGGTGGGGAGCTCCAGGGTGGGAAAAGGAAGAAAATGGATCTTGGAGAAGCTAAATTCCCCTTGTGGCAGATGGTCTTCAAATCTCCAGTCCTTTGGAGTCCATAAACGAGAGCTCTGGGGAAAGAGTAGGCATTAATTTAGGTTCTAGAAGGAGCAAGGTGAGTTTTCACTTGGTGAGGCTAGCCTCTGGAATCCATCAACTAAAACACTATTTCATAGAAGGGAAAAAGGCAGGTTATGACTTGCTTGTTCCCTGAAAGGAAAAGAAGACCCTCTTATTTGAAAGCAGTGTAGCTCCACCCCCTGTCCTAATCTAAATGGCATCCTCCTTACATTTCATGCCCACATGATGTATAACCTTGGAGGAGCATTTCATGTCATTGAATGGACTTTCCACCTTCATCTGGAGGTGGCTGACCTCTGCTGAGAGGTGGGCTGTCCTTCTGAGTCAGCCCCACCTGCTTTCCTGAAAGAGCTTGTTAGGGCTGTAACAGTTTCATTATCAAAACATTCAGGTCTCTTGATGTTATTTGAGAAATCCTTTATTTAGAGGTGTTGAAGCATTTGTCCAATGCAAGAATTAACTGAAGAAAATTAATTGCTGATCACCTTTATTTTTTCAAGTGCAGTTAAAGATGTGGTTTAAAGAATCAGACTATTTTTTCCCTAAGGCCACATCTATCACTTGACATTAATGGAGACTTAAGTTAGCAAGTCTAATAGAATAATAATACTAGTTTCTACCTCATAAGTTTAGTAGGATTTAATGAAAGAATACATGTAAGACACTTAGCACAGTGCCTGGCTCTTAATCACTAAATGTTAGTTTATGATATTATTATTGTTCCTGTTGCTCTTAATTTCACCAAGCTCACATTCTATAGGATTTATACTTAGGGCAACACTCAACAATTTTATATCTGATCATGGGTCAGATAGAGAGACAAGTGGACATATTTGCCACCCTGACTCCTCAGGGTTACAGGGAGGTGATTGGTGACCCAGTTTCACTAAGTTTTTCTTCTTTGGACTTCTGGTGTCTGTCTTTTTATTTCTCCTTTACCAGTTGCTTGCATTAGCCTTTTGGGAATTATGCAGAAGAGTTTTTCATTTTTAGGAAGCCACATGTTCCCTATCTTTAAATCAAAGGTGAAGTGCAGCGTGCCATGGCAGTAATCCAAAGTTTGGAGGCCACATGGACTTTCTGGTTTAAACTCATTTTCTATGAAATCAAAACTTATCCTTTGCTTTTGAAAGCACCAAAGGTGATTAACTGAGACAGCAGTGAATAGACATGAGGAAGAGGCCCCTGGTGGCTGAAAGGAGGCTTCTGCCTCTCAGCTTTTTAATGGCATGCGAAAGGCATTAATCCACACTTTCACTTCCTATTACCCAAATAGAAATGTCTTGAGATAATGTGAATACCTTATGGCATAAGTGACTTTCTAAAGTGTCTTATTAGACCTCCTTATCACAGTAATTTAGGCAGCATTGGGGCTTGACCGCCAGGAACATACTTCTTAAACACTGACTCTTGGGAGCAACTCACAAAAAGTTAGTCAAATACCACTGGGGAAACTTCCAAGGGACATGGAAGCTGTAGCCTTTTCTCAAGCGCAGGGCCCCTCTGTCATGTCACATGCAGGTGACTTCCTTGTGTGGCAGCTTCACCCAGAGAGAAAGTCAGATTTCCCAAATGTCTCTCAAGAACCATTAGGACAAATCACGCTGTCACGAAGGGAAGTTGGGACATTACTGCAGAAAGCAAAGCGTGAAACTCTGTCCTTGAAGGGTGTTCAATATGCTTTTGAGAATGATGCCGTAGGTGTCCGGATGCACTCTCTTGCAAAAGGAAGTTTATAAACTACCTAGGCTCCTTTGCTAATGTTTGATGTACAAGAGGCTAATGTGGATTGTTATTGGAGAAAATGCAAAACAAAGGACCCCCAAAATAATACCCCCAAACCCAAACCCACAGTCAAAAAATCCCTGCAAAGTGTTTCTGTATCTTCAGAATGGAAGGTTATGTTTTGTTTGAAGAAAGTGGCTAACCTGAGGATATACAAGCATGAGCTGGGGACTTTGCATTGCCGAATTCCAGTCTCCACCTCTTTTCACTTCCCAAGGTGTTGTGATACATTAATCCTCACACTGAGCCTCCTCCTACTCTGCTCAGATTTACTTGAAGAGCCCTTTTCTTTGTTTCCCCAGGAGACTCTGACAGAAGCCCATAGTGGCCACCATCTGCATTGTTTTCCTTTATTTTTCAGTTTCTCCCTATAAGACGGCCTCCCAGTAAACTTGTAATTGCTTATATGAACCAACATTATGTCCTTTTTTTTTTTTTAACATCTTTATTGGAGTATAATTGCTTTACAATGGTGTGTTAGTTTCTGCTTTATAACAAAGTGAATCAGTTATACATATACATATGTCCCCATATCTCTTCCCTCTTGCATCTCCCTCCCTCCCACCCTCCCTATCCCACCCCTCTAGGTGGTCACAAAGCACAGAGCTGATCTCCCTGTGCTATGCGGTTGCTTCCCACTAGCTATCTATTTTATGTTTGGTAGTGTATATATGTCCATGCCACTCTCTCACTTTGTCCCAGCTTACCCTTCCCCCTCCCCGTATCCTCAAGTCCATTCTCTAGTAGGTCTGTGTCTTTATTCCCGTCTTGCCCCTAGGTTCTTCATGGCCATTTTTTTTTTTTAAGATTCCATATATATGTGTTAGCATATGGTATTTGTTTTTCTCTTTCTGACTTATTTCACTCTGAATGACAGTCTCTAGATCCATCGACCTCACTACAAATAACTCAATTTCATTCCCTTTTATGGCTGAGTAATATTCCATTGTATATATGTGCCACATTTTCTTTATCCATTCATCTGTTGATGGACACTTAGGTTGCTTCGATGTCCTGGCTATTGTAAATACAGCTGCAATGAACATTTTGGTACATGACTCTTTTTGAATTATGGTTTTCTCAGGGTATATGCCCAGTAGTGGGATTGCTGGGTCGTATGGTAGTTCTATTTTTAGTTTTTTAAGGAACCTCCGTACTGTTCTCCATAGTGGCTGTATCAATTTACATTCCCACCAACAGTGCAAGAGGGTTCCCTTTTCTCCACACCCTCTCCAGCATTTATTGTTTGCAGATTTTTTGATGATGGCCATTCTGACCGGTGTGAGATGATACCTCATTGTAGTTTTGATTTGCATTTCTCTAATGATTAATGATGTTGAGCATTCTTTCATGTGTTTGTAGGCAATCTGCATATCTTCTTTGGAGAAATGTCTATTTAGGTTTTCTGCCCATTTTTGGACTGGGTTGTTTCTTTTTTGATATTGAACTGCATGAGCTGCTTGTAAATTTTGGAGATTAATCCTTTGTCAGTGGCTTCATTTGCAAATATTTTCTCCTATTCTGAGGGTTGTCTTCTCGTCTTGTTTGTGGTTTCCTTTGCTGTGCAAAAGCTTTTAAGTTTCATTAGGTCCCATTTGTTTATTTTTGTTTTTATTTCCATTTCTCTAGGAGATGGTTCAGAAAGGATCTTGCTGTGATTTGTGTCATAGAGTGTTCTGCCTATGTTTTCCTCTAAGAGTTTGATGGTGTCTGGCCTTACATTTAGGTCTTTAATCCATTTTGAGTTTATTTTTGTGTATGGTGTTAGGGAGTGTTCTAATTTCATTCTTTTACATATAGCTGTGCAGTTTTCCCAGCACCACTTATTGAAGAGGCTGTCTTTTTTCCACTGTATATTTTTGCCTCCTTTATCAAAGATAAGGTGACCATAGGTGTGTGGGTTTATCTCTGGGCTTTCTATCCTGTTCCATTGATCTATATTTCTGTTTCTGTGACAGTACCATACTGTCTTGATTACTGTAGCTTTGTAGTATAGTCTGAAGTCAGGGAGCCTGATTCCCCCAGCTCCGTTTTTCTTTCTCAAGATTGCTTTGGCTATTCAGGGTCTTTTGTGTTTCCATACAAATTGTGAAATTTTTTGTTCTAGTTCTGTGAAAAATGCCACTGGTAGTTTGATAGGGATAGCATTGAATCTGTAGATTGCTTTGGGTAGTAGAGTCATTTTCACAATGTTGATTCTTCCAATCCAAGAACATGGTATATCTCTCCATCTATTTATATCATCTTTAATTTCTTTCATCAGTGTCTTATAATTTTCTGCATACAGGTCTTTTCTCTCCTTAGGTAGGTTTATTCCTAGGTATTTTATTCTTTTTGTTGCCATGATAAATGAGAGTGTTTTCTTAATTTCACTTTCAGATTTTTCACCATTAGTGTATAGGAATGCAAGTGATTTCTGTTCATTAATTTTGTATCCTGCTACTTTACTGAATTCATTGATTAGCTCTAGTAGTTTTCTGGTAGCATCTTTAGGATTCTGTACGTATAGTATCATGTCAACTGCAAACAGTGACAGCTTTACTTCTTCTTTTCCAATTTGGATTCCTTTTATTTCTTTTTCTTCTCTGATACCTGTGGCTAACACTTCCAAAACTATGTTGAATAATAGTGGTGAGAGTGGGCAACCTTGTCTTTTCCTGATCTTAGTGGAAATGGTTTCACTTTTTCACCATTGAGGATGATGTTGGCTGTGGGTTTGTCATATATGGCCTTTATTATGTTGAGGAAAGTTCCCTCTCTGCCTACTTTCTGGAGGGTTTTTATCATAAATGGGTGTTGAATTTTGTCAAGATCTTTCTCTGCATCTATTGAGATGATCATATGGTTTTTCTCCTTCAGTTTGTTAATATGGTGTATCATGTTGGTTGATTTGCATATATTGAAGAATCCGTGCATTCCTGGGATAAACCCCACTTGATCATATTGTATGATCCTTTTAATGTGCTACTGGATTCTGTTTGCTAGTATTTTGTTGAGGAATTTTGCATCTATGCTCATCAGTGATATTGGCCTGTAGTTTTCTTTCTTTGTGATATCTTTGTCTGGTTTTGGTATCAGAGTGATGGTGGCCTCGTAGAATGAGTTTGTGAGTTTTCCTCCCTCTGCTATATTTTGGAAGAGTTTGAGAAGGATAGGTGTTAGCTCTTCTCTAAATGTTTGATAGAATTCGCCTGTGAAGCCATCTGGTCCTGGGCTTTTGTTTGTTGGAAGATTTTTAATCACAGTTTCAATTTCAGTGCTTGTGATTGGTCTGTTCATATTTTCTATTTTTCCTGGTTCAGTCTCAGAAGGTTGTGCATTTCTAAGAATTTGTCCATTTCTTCCAGGTTGTCCATTTTATTGGCATATAGTTGCTTATAGTAATCTCTCATGATCCTTTGTATTTCTGCAGAGTCAGTTGTTACTTCTCTTTTTTCATTTCTAATTCTATTGATTTGAGTCTTCTCCCTTTTTTTCTTGATAAGTCTGGATAATGGTTTATCAATTTCGTTTATCTTCTCAAAGAACCAGCTTTTAGTTTTATTGATCTTTGCTATCATTCCCTTCATTTCTTTTTCAATTACTTCTGATCTGATCTTTATGATTTCTTCCCTTCTGCTAACTTTGATTTTTTTTGTTCTTCTTTTCTAATTGCTTTAGGTGTAAGTTTAGGTTGTTTATTTGAGATGTTTCTTGTTTCTTAAGTTAGGATTGTATTGCTATAAACTTCCCTCTTAGAACTGCTTTTGCTGCATCCCATAGGTTTTGGGTTGTCGTGTTTTCATTGTCATTTGTTTCTAGGTATTTTTTTATTTCCTCTTTGATTTCTTTAGTGATCTCTTGGTTATTAAGTAGTGTGTTGTTTAGCCTCCATGTGTTTGTATTTCTTACAGATTTTTTCCTGTAATTGATATCTAGTCTCATAGCGTTGTGGTTGGAAAAGATACTTGATGCAATTTCAATTTTCTTAAATTTACCAAGGCTTGATTTGTGACCCAAGATATGATCTATCCTGGAGAATGTTCCATGAGCACTTGAGAAGAATATGTGTTCTGTTGTTTTTGGATGGAATGTCCTATAAATATTAATTAAGTCCGTCTTGTTTAATGTATCATTTAAAGCTTGTGTTTCCTTATTTATTTTCATTTTGGATGATCTGTCCATTGGTGAAAGTGGGGTGTTAAATTCCCCTACTATGATTGTGTTACCGTCAATTTCCCCTTTTATGGCTGTTAGTATTTGCCTTATGTATTGAGGTGCTCCTATGTTGGGTGCAGACACTATGTCCTTTGAAATTTGTTTCACTTATTCCATAAAGATCCATTGCCCTTAATTGTAAAGCTCAGTATATTGCCATCATAAAGATGGACTTTCTACATTCAGATATTTCTTGCACGTGTGTTTTTGGCATCTGAGTGTTATGATTTAAGCTTGTTTCCCAAAATGCAAGTGCATTTGATTTTTTAAATGCTGCCCATTTATCTTGCTACATGAATCAATTTTCCTACTCCTCTCCTCATCAATAGTGTTGCCTTTCAATTCCTCCAGCATATTTCAGGTAAATGGTCAAATCAGTGTGTCCACAGTCAAAGATGCATCAGATGTTTCCTGCTGAGGCAGAGAAGATGAACACAGTTAATGTATAAATGATAGGCCAATGATGAGGTCAATATTTACCCCATGCTACAATAAATCTTGATAACTGGATAACTACTAAAACAAGATATCAATAATCAGGGTGATGTGCTATAGCCTTCCAGAATAGTTTCATTTGAAAGGTATGGAAATTCTGGGAATAAAGCTTCCAATAATTTTGTGGTATGCTTTTGGTCCTAAAAGGAAATCATCCTTTATCTCAAGGTAAAGATCTAGAATCTCATTGGTTTTCAAACTTTAATATACATTTGAATAACTTGGGGGCATTTTAGTTAAATACAGATTCCTAGATTCCACCCATATTATGATGAATAGGTATGGTCTTTTGCCCATCTAGTGTTTCAGAAAACACTAGGTGAATCTGACACAGACAAAATAGGGAACGTATCTTTGAGAAACACTGATATAAACTGTACTGCTATTCATTGTGCCTGGGAGGTATGTGATTACTTAAGTAATCAACCCATCAACTAATCAACATTTATTTAGAGACAACTAGTTCATAACAATATGTTCATAAAGCCATTATGAAGTACTCACTTGTACTTTTTCTGTTGCTGCTCTGCTCTAGCTAGTAAAATGGTAACTTTTGAATCTTACATATGAGATTGAATAATGTAAGAACAAAGCTTATTGGCATAATTTATCAATGATGATTATTTTAAAAATCTCTTAAAATAATTGCTCATACTTGGAGACATAGCCTTCTCCTAAATATAAATGCAAAAAAAAATCATTACATTTTGTTTACTGAACTTAATCAATTTGTGAAGTACTGGCAAACTTTTGGGGAAAACTGATATATATAGTAAAATCAGTTAATATATAATTTAGTGGTAAGTGTATCCGGATCAGTAAAACATTTTTCAATATGAAACTCAATGCATTGTTTATTAAAGACTATATAGGCGTTAAATTTTACTAATGTCATGTATATTAAACAGTAGGAACACAATTGTAAATTTAAAATAGGATAAATTAAAAAAACTAGAGATTCAATATTTTCTTCCTGCATACCAACAAATCATAAGTGTTATATTCTCAACTGTCCTAGTAGTCTTGTTTGTTTAGCCTGGTTTGCATATTTTGACTGACTCTCTCTTAGGTGGAAAGTACTTAGCTGACACATAATTAAAGAATAAATAATTTCCTAAAAGTGAAACAAGAATGTTCTCTTTCAGCTCTGACATTAGCTAATATTTCTCAAACCTTGATTTTTCGTTGATATTTCCAGGTACATCTTTAAAATAGTTTTTGAGCTACCTTTCCCCGAAATGGCAGGTAAAAATGCATTAATGGATAGACTGTCCTCAATTTTAAGTCTGTCATCCATAATTTATATTTAAACCACTGGTCCCTTTGTGGTGCTCATCTATTTGATTGTCTCCAAAGTATGCATGTACATCTCAGGATCCTGTTTTGATTTTGTTGTAGTTTGATGTCATTGGTTGTTTTCTTTATAACTCATATTGAAATTCTTTGGTATACCTGGAGGATCCTCTAAGAGTCTCTAACCTCCCTGGCTTCATTGAGTACTTTCTCCAATGAACAATCTCAACATATATTTGCAAGTGATTTCAAAATTGATGTGCAAAAGAATCACTTATGAATTTTGGGAAAAAAAACAGATTTTTACTCATTGAGTTTGAAACAGGGACGGAGTTCATGTATTTCTAACAAGCTCCCAGCCATATGCTTGATGCTGCCAATCTGTGAACCAAGAGTTCTACACCACACATTTGGCTCTCGCCAAGTGCTACAATCTGTTATTGATCACATTTCCAGACATATACCCTATATACTCAACTGTATATATTTCCCATGAGTGTGGCAATCTCCTCATAAAATTCTCATTGCTGATGACGATAAGGTACTTGACATCAACTCTGTAGTCATTAAACATTTTTTATCTCTAAAATCTACTTCCAAGAAAACATCTTGTGATCATGAATTGATCTTGGAAGAGTGTCAGCACAATAAGTGTGCCAAACCTTTGTCATCCTTCAGAGATTTTTAAAGACTATCTTAGACATTATTGCTGTTGTTGTTGTTGTTTACTTCTGAGGGCATTCAATAAGTGTGGAAAGACAAAAGGAGAATGAGATACAATATACTGAAATGATATTCACCAAAACGTTGAAACTGAAGATTTCTGGGAGGTGTTATAATAGCAACCTTATTTTCTTCATTTAAAAATCTGTTTTCCTAAATATTTTATTTTTCACATGTATTACTCTTATAATAAAGTAATCATTATGAACTTTTAAAATCCCAGAATATCTTGTATCTTTTTTCTTCTAAACCTCATGGAAAATACCCACAACTTGGCTATTTGCCATGATTTGTTATGCCTTGTTCCCTTGTTATTTGCCACATTTTGCTTATTTGTCTAGCAGTACTCACTGGAGAGACATTTTTATAATTCCACATTTCTTAGCCCTTTGTTAGTGACATGGTGTATACTCAGGATCTACGTGTTGATTGATCATCAGTTTTCTGGCTTTACTGAATTTGCATATAGACTGTATGAAAAGAAGTTTAACACATCAAATCAAATAGCTTAAAATCACCAAAGGTGTCTGATATTGTTATACAGGTTTACATAAATATTGAAGTTTACATCCCAAGTAAGAGCATAGTCCTATGGCTTAGTACATGCCAAGAGAAAATACAAGGCAAGATATCAATGGAAGCCCACATAGAAAAATATAGTGGGTATTACTCATAACTTCTCATCTCTTAACGCACCTGTCTGCACACATAGAAATGACCATATTTCTGACTGGTCTAGAGTATTGGTGGGCTGTCACTGAACAGGTTCTGGGATGACAAATTAAATGGTGTTCCCATCCTGGAGAAGATGCTAGAGAAAAGATGAAAATTACTTGGGGTAGCTGAAAATCATACTAAATATCATTTTCTTTGTTTCTGCCAAATTTCTGCCATTATGTTCATCTTGATTTAAAGGACATATGATGAAAATGGAAAACAGTTTCTAATCACAGCGATTAATTACCAACAACTAAATTTAAAGTGATTTCCTAATTAAAATTTCAAAGTATCCTAAATATAATGTAAGACTCGAATGATGAGGCAACACAGAGGATTTCTTTAGAACAGCCTACAAAGCATCAAGGAAGAAGGGATATCCCCAAGTATACAGAAAAGTAGGTTCTTGTTTAAAATGTTCTTAGAGTCTCCATCCATTGGAACAAGCCATTCTTATCCTAGTGGTAAATACAACAAAATCAAACATGGAACTGCTGTGAGTGATCCAAAAAACTGGTGGAGACCCGTGTGTTGTGCATAATACACACATAGACTGGCAGAACATGATGGGATCCAAGAATCACCAACAGGGATAAGCAGTCAACAAGTTGCACTGGTGATTCATTCAACAAATATTTACTAGCTGCATATTATATGTCAGGTACTCTTCTAGGTACCTGGCATACATCAGTAAATAAAATGGACATATTCCTACCTTTGTGGAGTTTATATGCAAGCAGATACAGGAAGATAGGAAATGGTATACCAGATAAGTAGGTAAATTATATTTTTGTATGTGAGGAAATAAGTGATATAGATAAAAGGAGGGTAGGAAGATGGCGAGCACTAGTTATGGGATGGGAGTGAGGTGGGTTGCAATTTTAAGTAAAGGTGTCAGAGTAATCCTCATCGAGAAAAGGGTATTTGAAAAAGACTCACAAAAAGTGAGGGAATGAGCCACACAGCTATTTGGGGGAAGAGCTTTCTCTTCTCTGGTGCAAACCCCTAATGCTAGAGTATGCTTGCCTCATTCCAGGGTCTTCAAGGAAGCCTGTGGGTCTAGTGTGGAGTCGGCATGCGGGAAAAATCATAGGACATGGGTTTATCAATGCAAAAGAGGCTCATATCATGTAGGTCATTGTAGGCCAAAGTAAGGGCTTTGGCTACTTGACACAGGGTCAAACTTCAACATCAATCTTAGTTTTCATTCTCTCTGTACTTCCTTTTATCATTCCTTTTAACATGACAATATCTTCCAGCCCTGTTTCTACTGTGTCTTTTCTTACTATCTGTGCTCTTTCAATAAGAATAAACCTGATTTATGTCTTTGTTCATTCCAATTCACACTAAACTCTATGGGCAAATTTGTTTTCCTACGGTACAGGGAGTTTTTCCTTGTAAAAATATCATATACTCTTGTCATTGCTTCTAGAATTAAGTCAAAACTTCTCTCTTGACCTCACAGGATCTGGCTCCTACCTTCTCTTCAAAAAAAGTTTCCTGTGCACTATTCAATTGTTCTCTCCAATTTCTATCTCTTTGCTCATGGCACTTTGTAAACATCTTCTCAACACCTTTCCATTCTTCATATCTCCCCAAATGCCATAGCCATCTTTATCATCACCTCTAATCTCAGAAACAAGTGGCATCTCACTTTTCAAAATCTCCAGCACTTTACTTTTACTTCTCCTAAGACAGAAACTGTGTTCTCAAATATTAATTGTAAGTGGACTCAAAACCCACTGGGAGTTAAATCCGTGTCTTATTCATGTTTTTATTCCCCACAGAACATGGAAATATCAGTGCATTGACAAATATTGATAGAATGAATTTCAGCACTCAATCTGTAAGTTTTTAGCATTATTGACACAAACCCATTCTGGACATAATGGGCAGTCCTCCATCATGACCCGTGGGCATTCAACTTTGTGATTACAGAAACATCTGTGCTCTTTATGACTGCCCATGCTTCAAGTTCAAGACAAGGAATACGGGATTAATTTAGGAATCCATCATATTTTTAAAGGCATGACAACTTGCTGTATCATAAATATAGCAGATCACCCAGCAGCATAAATAATGAAAACACTGCCTTGGGGGCAATAAAAGTGATTGATGGTCTGAGTTGCAGTTAACCCTGGTTATCCTTCTTCCATGTGGATCTGTGTTGCCTTCCTTTCTGCCTGAGATTAGGACTGCAGAAGCAGTATCTGTGAAAAAAATCAGATATCAGACACCCACTGTGCTTTCCTAGTCTGAATTTGCAAATGAGGGGGACGGTATCTGATTCAGAACAAACTAAGTTCACACATACAGATGTGTTCTTATCATATTCATATTATTAACTGAGGAACACTGAATAAAGTTAAGGTGTAGGATAAGGAAAATTAGACCACCCTGGTTTTACTCTTATTTTAAATATAAAAAACTTCAAAAGAATGTGTCCTTCACTTGAATGTCATAGGTAAGGGTGCCTTTTTCCTAATGTTCTATAGACACATGTTTAATGAATTCCACTTGGGCTCTGACATGCTGAAAATGAAAATTTTGCTGAAAATATGGTCCAAGAAGCATCATGTTGGAAAGGAGAGAATGCCATATCAGGACAAGACTACCTGATTCTCATTCTATTTTTGCTGCTAATTAGTTTTGTTAGCTGGCGTGAGTTTCTCAACCTCGCTCATCATGTCTCTGACCCTTTATATATGCAATGATGGAGAGAAAAGGGACAAGCCTATTATGAATTACGTGCCTACTTTATACAAAACACTTTACCAAACTTTTCTGCTACTAAGCTTTTCAGTGATATATTATTATGTCCATTTTACAGATAACAAGATTGGGGTTCAGAAAGCTATGCCATATTCCCAAGGTTATGTGAGATAAATAGCGAGTCTGAATTCTGGTCAATCTAAATCCAAAGTTTATATAATGATAACTGCATATATGAAAGTTTAAAAAACAAGAGCTTCTTCCTGTTCTTACATTCTGTGATTGTCACCCTAAAGTACTGTGGAGTTTTCATACAATGGCAAGTATTAAGACTAGAACAGTAGTTTTGCTGACTCCTAATCCGTAGTCAATCTCTGACTCCTTTGTGGAACAGGACAAGCCTTCTCTTAACATGCTTCCCAAATCAAGTCACACCAGAAGGGATAATTATTGATTGGCTAGTCAAGAAGAGCACTTCAATTTGGGGTTAAAAAAAAAAAACAAGGAGCATGTCAGAATAATATTCAGTTTCATCAATGTGAATTCATTCACTGAGGCCTTCTGCAGACTGGAATTCTGATTCTGGGAAACTTCTATATCTAGCACAGTGGGGATCCTGAACTTTGCTTTCTTGGAGGTCTTTTAAAGCGAGTAGTTTTATTTTTCTCTGTTATAGTAGCAACAAAGCATGTGCTTTTCTATCTTTAGCTCTGTGTTCATACTAGCACTGCCTGAAGTGTCATGCCTTACAGCCCTCTATATTCAAAATGTTTACTCATCTCTTAAGACACTGATCAACATTATCTTTTCCAGGAGGCTTTCTCTAGGCATTAAGCCTATTATGCCATTCTAGCCTGCATTAGTTCTGTTTTATATTAAGAGTTATCTATGTACCTTTCCTATAACAAATAAATCCTTAAATTCCCAGAAGGGCCTAATGCAGTATTTTATAAAGAGTAGTATTTTATATAAATTTGTGTTAGGAAGAAATGAATTGATAATGTAATTCATAATTTATAAGGATTAAATGATGAAGGAGGGTAGGTACCACCCCACCTTAGACTCACTACCAAGCCCATCGGAAGTAGAGTCCAGCTGTGGCTCAAGCTGGACCTGCTACGTTCTTTCTCCGTGTTGTTTTCTATGACTCCCCACATCATTCAGCCTCCATCCCAGTGAATGCAGCTCACAAACAAATCTACCTGGGCAATTAAATTAGACAATTTGACATAAAGTAGATGGCTGAGAGAGAATTGCAGGTAGGCACAGGGAAATATCAGTTGCCTAACAGGGTGATTGCCTGGGTGTCTACAGATTTACTTATGTGAATCACTCATCTCTCTTGACTGGGGAGGCCACTGTGTTGCCAAGAAGCCTAGGGAGAGTATTGTTTTGCTAAAAATTCTTACCTTTCAGGAGTGGGGATGTCAGTTCTCCCTCTGTTTTAGGAACTGAGGTTCAATTTCATGGTGTTTAGAGATGAGCCAAACCAGTCTGGACAGAGTAACAGCTTCGCATCTGCATTTTACTCTCTGGCACATGAGACACACTGTTCAGCCTTGGAACTTTATATAGCAACACACTGAAACACAGGAACACACAGAGACCAAAAATGTCTCTTTGAGATGAAAGTGGGAACAAGAAAAAGAAAGAAGAGGTGGCTCAAACCATGTGGGATGTTCACCTCCTGCTCATATATCAGCTTTAATGTGCTTCCTAGAGAGTTTCACTTACTCTCCACATCTTCATCTAGTAATCGATCAAAAATCTTATCTAAAGAAATCATTAAGATCCTCATGCCGTTCTCAGTTAAACCACATGGGAAAAAAGGCAACAGCTGGCCAAAGTAAGTACTTTAAAAAAGTTTATTTGTCAGCAATAAGTTTTAGACAACTGCATGGTTCAAAAGCTCTGAAGTGGGACAGAGCAAACCCTTGTGAATTCAGTCCAACACTCTGGAATGAACCTTCCCTGACACTGACAGTTGTTTTCCCTCTTCTTCATGGAGTTCATTTTGGCCTCAGTCTGACTCCTGCAGGAGATCAATCCAGAGACCCAGTGTGCCTCATCAGTGTGTTACAGCCCAGAGATCAAGAAATGAACACTGTTTCATGTGTCATGCGATGACCATAGGAAGTCCCTTCTTCACGACCCTTCCTTCTCTCCCACCCCAGTGAGAGTCAGAAGGACAGCTGTAGAGTGGAAAACTCAGAAGTAGCAAGTGGCTGTTTGAATACATGTTTGTAATCTTGGGGATAATAAAGGCTCCTGTCCTGGCTGAGCAACTAGGGATTCTATTCCTGGCCTTCAGCCATCTTCTTGGTCTCAGAGGACTCCTGAAAGCCCTTTATAGAGACAAAAACAAGGGGAGGGGTGTCTCCTTTTTCATACCTATAACAAGAAAATATTCTATTACAAGGAAAGATCCTGCTAGTCATACAGTCATGGGTGGCTCAAAAAAATCTGTTCCTACAGTGGGCCAGTCAGGCCAGGATTCTAAAATGTCTTTAAATGTGTGAGATTTTCTTGGTTTTCTTTTCTTTTTTTTTTTTAATTTTGGAAGTTACTATTTAGTGCATAGCACAGATGTAGTCCACAATCACCCATAGTAAACCTGCCTGCTAGTACAGATTTTCTGGCTTTCCCAATTTGTAAGGTCTAATTAAAAGCAATATTCTTGTTTTCCAGAGGGATTTTCTCTACACCCCAGAGGCTGAGTTGGAACAGTAACTTTACAAGAGTCTGGGGAGTTAAGTCTCCCCCAAACATGCTGTATTACTATGTGATTAAAGTGTTTTCAGACTTGCTCACACTCAGAGCCAGAAACAGAAACAGGCTTCCACTACCCTTCCTGGCCTTGAACAGTCATTCATTTACATTTTTAGACTGGGAAGGAAAATCCAACATTCCTTGATAAGAGGGATTTAAAGGATATCCTTGCAGTACAAATACACTGAATTCCACAAAAGCATTGCCTTCTTTAAGATTACATAAGAGCAGCTTAAATTCATCATCAAAAGGACATATTCTACAATAGGAAAAGGAGAATATTAACTAGTGGAAAACAGATCTATAAATCCAAAAGTTATAACCAAAGTTGTTGTAGAAGAGGGATAAGTCAAATAGTAGGAATTCCTTCCCATTTTTATTTAGGTAGGGATAGTTATCTATTATGCAGGAGGCCTTTTGGAGATGATCAAATGCAATAGTTTTTCTCAAAAGAACAAGCAGTTACAAAGGTCTTCTTGTGTCTTGTTTGCTCTTGTGAGTGTATCACTCTGTGTCTTGTGGATAACCTGGCTACTTGCTCATGCATGTATTCTATGCAAATAGAACAGCATTCATAGAACTACCAGATACCCAGGAAGGAAAAGACAGAAGGATGGTAGAGAAATCTCCAAAGTTATATCACACACTTGTTTTAAAAGTAGCTGTGTGATGACCATGTTCTTTCAGGGCAGGGGTTTCAGCCCCTTCTAAAAATAAAGTCACATTTCACAGATAATGAATTTTTAAATAATTATATAATGGATAGGTATGATGGGATGTGTAAACATCAGAAAGGTTTCCATTGGTTAGAACCAGGACTCTACTTAGAAACACAGAGATGATGATCTTAAGCATTTAGTTCTGGAGGGAACGTAGAGATCATTTAATCCACACAGCTTCTTTTAAAGATGAGAAAACAGAAGCCTGTATAGGTTTGGTAAATTGCCTGAGGTCTCATGGCTGAAATGTGAGACAGGGTTTGAACCCAGACCCCTGACAAATGATGTGCTGTCTAGAGTTCAGTGTTTCTGCCTCACTTTGATTTCACTCTGGTTTATAGAACCAGAAAACACAGTGTGGCAAACCAACACACATAGGACTGTACTGGAAGGGCATGGAGCTTTTTACTGCTTGATTGAATCCAAAGAGAAAAACTCTGAGTTTCCTAGAACGTCCTTAGGAAAAGATAGTCACTTTCACTGATTAGAAGAAAAGGCATAGGTGCTTTGGCTGTAATTGATCTGTCCACCACTAACAATATAAACATGATTAAACAGGCTTATGTGCTTATTGATCCCTCAGAAAGGACATTTGTAATAGGTAAACACCTTTTTTTAAAATTTAGGGTAAATAATTAGCTTCATTCCTCTGCTGGTCTTTCAGACAAATTTTTATGATCCTGTTCCTAGTTCAATGATAATGTCGACCTAGAGCATCAATGTAGAAATTTATAATGTGAATCTCATTTAAAAAATTTGCATGTATGTTCATTAATGTGTTTTCATGAAGTCTTTCATATTCAAGAACTTCTAGCTCATTTGTATAATGGTATATCTTCAAAGTAAGTTTGAGCGTAGCAAAGAGAATGCATTTTTGTGTTGCTAACACTTTTCAATATAAATAAAGCTGTGCTGGAAGAAATTTTCTGAAAGGATGTTCCTTTTGGTCTCTGGTTTGTCTGGTATTTATCTATAAGCATGTCTGTGTATGTTGTTTGATTTTCTTTCTTTCTTAGCATTGAAAACTATACCATTAATTGTTTTCTTTTCCACAAGAAAGTTTATTTATGATGATTATACAATAAGAATATAAAGGGGACTCCAGATAAATCTCACATTATATATGGTTTGGAACTTGCACTCTAGCATCCAGACTTGATGTGACAAGTACTCTTTGGAAAACTGAAGCTATCAGCAAAATGCCGTGGGGGATAATAAAACTGGGAGAGAGGATAGTGCGTACATGAGGTGATGGATCTGTGACCTGCAAAGTAGACTCTATAAATTTTGACCATCAGAACCACAGTAGGAACAATTCCCCTTCCCTAATGAGTTTGGTGCCCTCTTATGAAATGGCTGGTCCTGCAAGCCCATTAAGGAGCATTGAGGCCTCTGAAAATGTAGTTTGTAGAGTGAGAACAACTTACCTGTGGGACTGAAAGATCCACTGGGAAAGGATAGAAGGACACATTTGACATAAAATTTCAAAGACCATAAAAGAAAGGGAAGAGGTAATTGGAGACCATGACAATGAGGCTCAGAGGAGTAACCAGGAGTCCTCAAATTAAGAAGTGCTGTACATTTCAAGTCGAAACACATAATGAACTGAGCTGATATTTGCATTTGATTATTTTTGGTAAGAGTGGGATTTTTAACTCCCTGATTATTAATATACTAGATGTATATTTATATTTCAATCAGCTTTTATTTGATATTACATGGAATAATTTGTACAAATATAAATAAATTCAAAAGAACTCTTTAGAAAATAACTTTTAGATATCCTTTAAAGGGATAAATGAATTACATGTCCTCAATTAACACCTCATATATTTACATATTTTAAATTATAAGATACAAATGAAGATCTCTAACATACGTAAGACACAATTAATTGTATTAATAATAATAATGATAAGCATCTATCCCCCCACTTAATGAGAATAAAGATCAGCAACACATCCACCATGTGCTTCTCCCTGATTTTGTTTCAGCTCCCACTGATTTTTGTGTTTCTTATTCTGTAGTCTAAAAATAGTTATGTGTGTTCAATATGATATAAACATCTTATTACATTTTACTCTCTGTATAAAATATGTATATGTGTAATATTTTACTTTATATATTCCTAAATGATAGATTCTTTACTTTTCTATGCTTTTAACTTGAGATGTTATTTTATCACTTTATTACTCAGCATTATATTGAGTTACACCCAGGCTGATATGTGAAGAAGCAGTTCTCCATTTTCACTTCCTGAATAGAATTTTATATTAATTTGCCATAGTATGTTTATCTGTTCATCTGTTTTTCCATGATGAACACCTAGTGTGTTCCCAGTATTTTTGTTTTGCTGTGTTTGTGTGTATGTATAATATAAACACAAGTACTGTAACATTTCTTATAGTATATGTTTCCAGAGATACATTTTTTCCAGCATATACACCCAGAAGTATAACTGTTGGAATGTAGAATATGTGCAGCCTCAACTTTTGGTAGATAATGCCAAATTATTTTCCCAAGATTGAGAAACTTTACACTCTGAGCAGCAAGGTACAAAAACTTCCATTGTTCTTCATCCCTGCCGGCACTTGCTGTTTAACTTTTCATTTTTTACCCAGTTGATAGATGTAAGTTGCTATCTTATTTTGATTTTGAATTCACTTTTTCATGTTGCTAATTGTTTTGAGCAACTTTTCATGTATTTCCTCATTATTTGATTTGTTATTTTGTGAAATTCCGGTTCTTGTGTGTAGTTGATTGGTTTTTGCTTCAGTTTTTCACTCCCCTGTAATAACGTTATAGATGTCCTTGTTAGATGTATATAGCCTCTTGATGGATGGGCTGTGTTTTATTCTCTCTCTTGACTGTGGGCTTGGTCGGTCTTTTGTTTTGACCAATAGGATGTGAATGAAAGTAATGTGACTAACAACTTGAAATATGCTTTTGTGTTTGAGCTGACCCACTTGAGTATTCAGCCATGCCACGAGATAAAAACTGCAAGTAGCCATTGTTTATCATTTACCAGCTTGAGCCCTAGAATGAAACACATAGTGCAGAGTTGACCCAGCTGACCCAGAGTTGTAAGTGAGAAATAAAGTTTTTCTTGTATGCCATTGCGATCTGACACCTGTTTGTTATTCAGTATTATTGAAGCAGTGACTGATAGATATTTGCCATCTTTTTCTATTGGACTGGATGTCCTTTTCTTATGAATTTATGGGAGTTCTTTATTTATTCTGAGTTCCAAATCTTTGCACTCCCAGTTTGTTGCTTCTTTTCACTTTTTTTTTTGATGTACAGAAATGTTTTGTCCAGTTTTATTGAGATATAATTGACAAGTCTCACTGTATAAGTTTAAGGTGTACAGCATAATGATTTGACTTACATATACCATGAAATGGTAACACAGTAAGTTTAGTTAATATCCTTTATCTCATATAAATACAAAAAAAGAAAAAATAATTTTTCGTTTTAATGAGAACTCCTAGGATTTATGATCTTAATAACTTTCATACATACCATATAGCAATGTTAACTATAGTCATCAAATTGTACATTATGTCCCTAGTCCTTATTTACCTTATAATTGAAAGTTTTTACTTTTGACCAAGTTCATTCAATTTCCTCTTCCCCCACCCCTGGCCTCTGGTAACCACAGGTATGATCTCTTGTTTATAAGTTAATTCATTTGTTTTAGGTTCCACATACAAGTAAGATGATGTGGTATTTGTCATTTTCTGTCTGACTTATCTCACTTAGCATAGTGCCCTCAAAGTCCATCTGTGCTGTCACAAATGGCAGGATTTCCTCTTTCTTAATGGCTGATTAATATTCCACTGTGCGTATGTGTGTGTGTGTGTGTGTGTGTGCGTGCGTGTGTGTGTGTGTGTGTATGCATGTAACTTCTTTATCCATCTGTTGATGAACACTTAGGTTGTATCCATGTCTTGGCTGTTGTAAATAATATTACTATGAACATGAGGGTACAGATATCCCTTTGACATAGTGTTTTCATTTAGTTTGGATATATTCCCAGAGGTGGAATTGCTGGATCCTATGGTTGTTCTATTTTTAATTTTTTGAGAAACCTCTATACTGTTGTCCATAGTGGCTGTGCTGGCAGACAATCCCACCAACAGTGCACAGGGGTTCCTTTTTCTCCACATCCTTGCCAACACTTGTCTCATCTGCCAGCCATTGTCTTTTTGATGCTAGCCATTTCAACGTGTATGAGGTGATATCTCATTGTGATTTTGATTTGCATTTACCCTATGACTAGTAATGTTGAGCAACTTTCCATATACCTATTGGCTATTCATATATCTTCTCTGGAAAAATGTCTATTCAGATCCTTTGCCCATTTTTCAGTTGGATTATTTGTGTTTTTTTGCTATTGATTGTGTGAGTTCTTTATATATTTTAGATATTAACTTCTTATGAGATGTGATTTGCAAATATTTTTCCCATTCTGTAGTTTACCTTTTCATTTTGTTGATTATTTCTTTTGCTGTGCAGAACCTTTTCAGTTTGATGTAGTTCCACTTGTTTATTTTTTTTAATGTGCTGCTGAATTTGGTTTGATAGTATTTTATTGATAATTTTTACATCTATCTTCATCAGGGATACTGGCCTGTAGTTTTCTTTTCTGGTAGTGTCCTTTTCTGGCTTTGGTATCAGGGTAATGCTGATCTTGTAAAATGAGTTTGGGAGTATTCTCTTCAGATTTTTTGGAAGAGTTTGAGAAGGATTGACATTAATTCTTTAAATATATTGTAAAATAAAAAGTGAAGCCACTTGGTCCTGGGCTTTTCTTTGGTGGGAGATTTTTGATTACTGATTCAATCTCCTTGCTAGTAATTGGCCAGTTCAGATTTTGTATCTCTTCCTGATTCAGTTTTGAAATGTTGAACATTTCTGAGAATTTTTACATTTCTTCTAGGTTGTCTAGTTTGTTGGTGTATCGTTTATAGTAGCTTCTTATTAGCCTTTGTATGTTTATGGTATCAGTTGAAATGTCTCCTCTTTCATTATAATGTTGTTGATTTGGGTCCTGTCTCTTTTTTTCCTTGTTTAGTCTAGCTAAACATTTGTCAACTATGTTTATCTTTTTGAATACCATACTCTTAGTTTTGTTCATCTTTTTTTATTGTTTTCCTGTTCTCTATTTCACTTTTTTGTGCTCTAATTTTTATTATTTTCTTCCTCCTCCTTACTTTGGGCTCAGTATTTTTTTGTTTTTGTTTCAGTTCCTTAAGTCAGAGTTAGGTTGTTTGAAATCTATCTTGTTTCTTGATGTAGGTGTTTATTGCTATGAACTTCTCTCTTAGTTACACTTTTGCTACATCCCATAAATTTTGCTATGTTGCTTTTCCTTTTTTGTTTGTCTCAAGATACTTCATTTCCCTTTTAATTTCTTCTCGGATCCATTGGTTGATGAGGAGAGTTCAATTTCCAAGTATTCATAAATTTTCCAGTGTTCATCCTGATATTGATTTCTAGCTTCATATCACTGTAGTCAGTGAAGACACTTTGTATGATTTCAATCCTCTTGAATTTGCTAAGAAATGTTTTGTGACCTAATATATGGTCTATCATAGGAAATATTCCATGTTGCCCTAAGAAGAATGCTGGCTTTGTTCTCTCCCTAAGTGAGGCTGTAGGATGGGCTCTGTGGTTGCCTGGGTTCTCTCAAATTCTTAGTATGTTATAATTCATTGATCTTTCCTTTTTTGGTTAGTCATTGTGTGTGTGTGTATGCCTTGGATAAGAATTCCTTCCGTACTCCAGGTTCATAGAGACATCTCATCTTTTACATTACAAGTTTTATTGTTTACCTTTTATCTTTAAGCATTTGACTCACCTGGTAATAAATTTTATGTATGCTGTGAGGTAGGGGCCCAGTGTTTTTTCTCATTAGGATAGCCAAGTGTTGCAACATCATTTGTGAATAGATAATCCTTTTCTCACTTATCCTTAGTGATATCCTAAAATATGTCCAGTTTCTATGTACGTGTGCTCTATCTGGCTATACCTGTGGTAACAGGCTATCTTGATACTGATAAATTTATAATAGTCTTGTTATCGAATAGAACAAATCATTTTACCTTATTTTTCTTCATTAGGATTATGTTGGTTCTTTTTTGCCTTTTTCTTTCTAAGTAAACCTTTTTATATAATACATCCATATTTCCCTACCAGTCTACTTGGACTGAGATACTACTTTAATTTTTAGTCAGCTATAATACAAATCTGTTGCAAGTAGTGGACTTAAGCAAATCAGGATAGTTCTCATTCAATGTGGCTATGTATTACAAGTTAAAGGCTGTCATAGGATAGACCCTTAAAAATAGAAATATTAAAGATCATCTAGGGAGAGAATTGTGGTCTCTGTCCATTACTTAATTACTTGTTCCAAAATAATTCATTTATATTTGTACCTCATTTTTTTCCTGATCTCATTCTTTGTTTTAGATACGTTGCTAGAATCTAAAGATTTCTAACAAAGAAAACAAGTTATATTACCTAAAGGAACTCACAGTCTGCTAGTTGTTGATGAACCAATTTATGGTATCATAATGAGAGGCCCTAAAAAGATTGCGATTTGTGCTGTTTTGTTGTTGCTTTGTTTTTTTGCTGTAGCCAGATTGTTTCCAAAAATTTGCCTTGATTATTTGAAAAACACAAAATAACCTCCAGCCCTAGCCATGGGTAGTAATCTTTATGTCATGAGGCTGTTGGAAAGCAGTGAGAATAACTGACCATAGGAATGTAGGCAAATGACTCTACCTTCCAGAAAATGGAGTCTAACCATCCCCTTCACTTTGAAGTTTAAGAAAGGGAAACATCCAGACTGAAGGCAATAAGGCAACTGCCCTTAGTATTCAAGGGTCCAAAGAGAAAAGATCCCAGGCCCATAGGAAAAGTGGAACAAAGGACAGGAGGTTAGAGTTCTGATACCATATATACATACCCGGTCCTCAATTCTGAATTCTATCCCCAGTGCTGCAGTAAGTTGTCTTGTGAATGAAAGATGGACTTCTTTGAATAGGTCCTGAACCAGTAGTGTCAAGACAGGAACAGGAGTAGATAACTCCAGATGACCTTCCTACCTCTGATCAGTGGCTGTATTTGTCTGTAAAGATCCCTCTTATCTTAACAGCTAATCATCAGGCACTGAATGAAATTATGTCTTCCCTGTAGGTCTTTGAATATATCCTGCCCAAACCAGCTGTGACTCAGCCATCAGCATTCCCTAACACCTGAACAGCAGCAGAAACCTCTTATTGGTGCTCTTAAAAACTCCCTGGGAAGAGTCGGAGAAAGATTTATGGAAAAGGTAAGCCTTGGACTAAGAATTGAAGAAAGAATAGGGACTTTTGGGGTGGTCACAAGAGGAGGGAATGCTTCGTAAAGGAAGCAGCTTATAAGAAGTTCAGTGGTAGAAGAGAGTAAAAGTGGAAGCAAAATAGGTAAGTGTGAGAATGGCCGAGTAAACAAAAGCCAAATTTTGAAGTACCTTGTTTGTCATGTGTACAAAGGTGAGCTATTAAAGAATTTTTCACATGGACATGAATATTCATATATGCATTTGAGCAAGTTTACTCTGATAATGGTTTGGAGAATGAATGGGAATAAGGGGTAATATGGTAGGCAGAATAATGGCCAAAGATGTCCACATCCTAGTCCCCTGAACCTGTGACTATGTTGTTACCTTACATGGCAAAAGCAACTTCTCAGATGTTGTTACGTTAAGGACCTTGAAATTGGGAAATTATTCTGGACTATCCAGGTGGGAAAAAGAGGATATAAGAGTAATGTGATGTGAAAAGAATTCAACTTATTGTTGCTGGAGTTTAAGAAGGAGCCAGAGAGCCATGAGACAAGGAATGCACATGCCCTCTAGACAGTTGAAAAGGCAAGGAAAGAGATTCTTTGCTAGAGCCTCCAGAAAGGAAGCAGCCCTCCTGAAACCTTGAATTTAGCCCAGTGAGACCGATGTTGGACTTTAACCTAAAGAAATGTAAGGAAATAAATTTGGGTTTTTTTAAGCCTTAGTTTGTGGTAATTTGTTACAGCAGCCACAGACAACTAATACAGATGATGAAACTGCTGGCAGAGAGACAAATGAGGAAGTTACTATAATCCATATCAAAGTAAATATTTCATTGAAAATTGTCCTTCATTTTGACAAATGTAAGGTTTCCTTAGAAAGAGTAAATACAGGCAGAATTTGCCCTAATGATTTCATTTTCCAGAAGGACATGAAACATAATTTGCTTCAAGCAAAGATGAATTACCCATTTGTGGTCAATATCCTTCAATGAAGAAGAATGCTCTTTTAGATCTAGAATGAATGGGGCAGCAGGAAAAAAATGACAAGCTATCTAGATCTTTGAGGCCTAGAAGAAAATGCTTTTTAATCAAATTAATTGGCAATTTACCTGATCTTTTAAAGATATAATTCTTTTAATTAGCTATTAAGCAAAGGCATGTCATTATTTGTTAATCATCAGTCTGTAAAGGATAATATTTTCCAATTGCTTGCCTTTAAAGGAGCTTCCATACATTTTGTGTCATGAACCTAAGGTCATAAACTACCAATTTAACTCTGCCAAAGACTATTTTATTGATTCAATTTACAGATTTTAAGGAAAGAAATATAATAAAGTTTAGAAATTCTGACAACCTGGCTTCAAATTCTGGTTTTACTAATTAGTAGCTCAATGACTTTGTAGCTGAACATTCTCAGGCTGTTTTCTCATTTGTAAGTTAAGAATACTGATAGCACCTATCCTGTGTGCTTGTTGGGAGGATTAAATAAGATGGTTACTTAACATATTGGATGTGATGTCTAGTACATGTAATAAGCATTCAGTAAATTTTAATTATTATCACTATAATGTTTAATACGTGCACAAGCATATGGCACGGGGTGGCACTAAAAAGTTGATGGGAGATACTTGAAACACGTATGACATTCTGAGTGTTGAATTACAGTTATGTGCAATATTGCTGTCCTCGTCTGCTAAATTTCATGTTCCTAGGCAGTAGACAGAGACTATGTGGTACCAAACAGTTTTCCAGATAGGCTGGAAAGATATAGACTGAGTCCTTGCTATATTGGTACAAAATGTGAGGTAGAGGAAGAAAGAATTCCAAAGGGTCTATAATTTGAACTGTAGTTTGAAAGACAGTAAAGATTTCATAGACAGAAGAGAGTGTTCAAGAGAAGAATTTTGGGAGAAAAATTAAAATGTTTTTAAAGGTGGAGATAGAATTTAGTTTGACTAAAATGTAGAAAGTTCTTTTGAGGGTGAGTGATGAGACATCAAATTGATAGTTTTCAGAAGGCAAACTCTTTTTTTTAAGGACTCATTTATCTTATAACTAGAAGTTTGTACCTTTTGAGTACTTTTTCACATTTTGCCCATTCCCTGCCCCCTGTTTCTGGCAACTGCCAATCTGTTCTCTGTATCTATAAGTTTGTTTATGTGTTTAGATTCTACATATGAGATCTTATGGTATTTGTCTTTCTCTCTCTGACTTATTTCACTTAGCATAATGTCCTCAAGGCCTAACCATGTTGTTGCAAATAGCGGTATTTCCTTCTTTTTTTTGGCTGAGTGATATTTATATATATTCACATTGTCTTTATCCATTGATCTGTTGATGGACACTTAGTTTGTTTCTGTCTTGGCTATAGTAAATAATGCTGCCATAAACATGGGGGTGCAGATATCTTCTTGAGATAGTGATTTTATTTCCTTTACATAAATACCCACAAGTGGAACTACTGTGGGTACCATATGGTACCTCTATTATTTAATTTTTTGGGGAACCTCCATACTGTTTTCCATAGTGTCTGTACCATTTTACATTCCCACCAACAGTGCAGCGATATTCCCTTTTCTCCACATCCTTGGCAACATTTATTATTTTTTGTCATTTTGAAAACAGCCGTTCTGACAGGTATGTGGTAATATCTCATTGTGTTTTTATTTGCATTTCCCTAATAATTAGTGATGTTGAGCACCGTTTTTTTTTTTTTTCATTGAAAGGCATTTTATTTTAAATATAGCAGTGTATACATGTCAATCCCAAACTCCCAGCCTATCCCTCTCCCGACCCTTCCTCACTGGTAACCATAAGTTCGTTCTCTTAAGTCTGTGAGTCTGTTTCTGTTTTGTAAATAAGTTTATTTGTATCATTTTTTTTTTTGATTCCACATATAAGCGCTATCATATGGTATTTGTCTTTGTCTGACTTACTTCACTTAGTATGATAATCTCCGGGTCCATCCATGTTGCTGCAAATGGCATTATTTCATTCTTTTTAATGGCTGAGTAATATTCTATTATATATATGTACCACATCTTCTTTATCCATTCATCTGTCAATGAACTTTTAGGTTGCTTCCATGTCTTGACTATTGTAAACAGTGCTGCATTGAACATTAGGGGACATGTATCCTTTCGGATCATGTTTTTCTCAGGATATATGCCCAAGAGTGAGAATGCTGGATCATACGGTAGCTCTATTTTTAGTTTTTTAAGGAACCTCCATAATGTTCTCCATAGTGGCTGTACCAATTTTACATTCCCACCAACAGTGCAAGAGGGTTCCCTTTTCTCCACACCCCCTCCAGCATTTATTGTTTGTAGATATTTTTGATGATGGCCCTTCTGACTGGTGTGAGGTGATACCTCATTGTAGTTTTGATTTGAATTTCTCTAATAATTAGCGATGCTGAACATCTTTTCATGTGCCTCTTGGCCATTTTTATGTCTTCTTTGGAGAAATGTCTCTTTAGGTCTTCTGCCCATTTTTTGATTTTTTTTTTTTTTTTTTTTTTTTTTTGATATTGAGCCGCATGAGCTGTTTGTAAATTTTGGAGACTAATCCCTTGTCGGTTGCCTTGTTTGCAAATATTTTCTCCCATGCTGTGGGTTGTCATTTCATTTTGTTTCTGGTTTCCTTTGCTGTGCAAAAACTTTTCTGTTTAATTAGGTCCCATTTGTTTATTTCTGTTTTTATTTCCATTACTCTGGGAGATGGATCGAAAAAGATCTTTTTATGATTTATGTCAAAGAGTATTCTGTCTATGTTTTCCTCTAAGAGTTTTATAGTATCTGGTCTTTTAGGTCTTTAATCCATTTTGAGTTTATTTTTGTGTATGGTGTTAAAGAATGTTCTAATTTCATTTTTTTGCATGTACCTGTCCAGTTTTCCCAGCACAATTTATTGAAGAGACTGTCTTTCCTCCATTTTCTAGTCTTGCCTCCTTTGCCGTAGATTAATTGCACCTGTTAGTCATTTGTATGTCTTCTTTGAAAAAATACCTATTCAGATCCTCTGCCCATTTTTTCATTGGATTATTTGTTTGCTTGTTTGCTTTTCTATTTAGTTGTGTGAGTTTAGAAGACACTAAATCTTACACTAGGGGTGTGAACTTCACTTAGTGGTGAGTGAGGAGAAATTGATTAGCTTGAGACTCTATATGATGACCTTGGTAGCTATGTGCAGGCAGGATGGTGGTAAGATTTCAGAGGGCAGTAGATCAGCAGGAAAAATTGTAGTCCATACACATTTGAGGTAATCTGATCTTGAAATAAATGCTGGCCTGAACTAGGAACTAAATATAGGAGATTAAATCTAGAGACATTAAAATGTGAAAAAGAAAAAAATCCATCAATAAGGGACTTGTAAAATTCATGTAGTTATTATAAAAATAAACACTAGTCAGCTATTAAAAATAGCAAGAGAATTCCATCTACATCCATCACTTACTATTAAGAGAAGAAAAACAGTAGGCAAAATAGTATGTATCATATGATACCATTAGGATAAATACAGTTATATAAACATTTTAATAAAAATTACTTATGGGAATAGAGATAGGGGAAGGGCTGTTATTTTTAATTTTATAATGATGTACCACTCGAATTTTTTACAACAAACATTATTTTAACCATAATATTTAAATATTAAACAATAATAAGCTTTGTAAATTAGATCATCGGTAAGAACATAAGTATCCAACTCCCTAGAAAGCTAAGTAATTTGCACATAGCACGATCTCAATAATTACTTGCTTGAAAGAACGAATGACTAAAATAAGAGGCAATAAATCCATAGAATTCTAAAATAATGGATCCAGTTTTTAAATTACTCTGGATCAGGGGAACTGAGAATTGATCTTCTAATTATGATTCCCCATAAATTATGAAAACAGACTGCAGTCATTACCTCAGCTTTTTTTTCACCTGTAAAATGGCAGTTGCTCTTTCATTCTATTGAAGACATGTTAGAGAAAAATGCTGTTTCTTTGATAACTACGTGGTATTGCAGGGTACCTACTCTAAAGTTGTCATGTATAAATCTTTAAAGATTTGAGAACTGGTGTTCTGTTATTTAATTTTCTATTTCAACGTGTGATTTAAGTCATAAACCAAGAGCTACTATAGTAAAAGTACTGCTCTGAAGCATCGTACTGAGGCATGGACTTGTTACACTGCAGGAAACCCATGTCCCTCCTGGGTACTAATGCAGAAAATCTGCAAAACATGTGCCTTTTTGCTCTTCACACATCCATGTTATAAAGGCAGAAGAACAGAATTATAATCCAGTAAATTTTACTTTATTGAATATCAGTATCTCTGAAGCTACAGCCATAAAAATAAATTACATGCCACTTATAGATGCAATTTTTATGGCTTTTATTTTCTTACAGATCTGTGAACATGAGGACAGACATCTTTAGTCTTTAGTTTAAGTTCTACAGGCACACTCCTGGCACCAAGGCTGTAATAACTTACATCATGCATGTTGCCAAGTGTACCTCAAAAACATTCTTTTAACTTAATCCTTTGTCCACGGCCCATCACACTTACTAAAAATCATTCCTTTTTTTGATCAAGATGCAGAATGATAGCTCTTCCCCAACGTTATCAGTCAGCCTTCTTAAAAAGTCTGGAGGGCAATTCTGCTGTACCAAGACCCAAGTTTCAAAACCTTAAAGAGAACACCAGAATGTATCTGTCAAAGAAATATAAAAGAAAACCATTTTTTTCCCTCAAGAAAAAAAAAAACTCCATGAAAAAGAAATCAGAAGCAGCCAGCTAAATTAAATGCAGTGTTTTCCCCATCTGTCCCCTGCAGGAGAAAGTGAAATGGCCTCTTGCAGAAAGCAGCTTGCTTTCTTATCTGCTGTAATACATACAAGCAGTTGTGAGTTACTGCAGCCCATTCATTTGTCAGTAAGCACAGAATGAATATCTAAGAAGAAAAGACCTTGTACTCTTGAAGTTTACCATCAGGCAGACAAGAGAGCCATCGACACGCATAAGTAAAACACAGAGTTATCTCTGAGAACGTCTTTACAAATTTAAGAGAACAGGCTGTTTATCCTTTTCCTCATTGTCATCAGGCATTCTCATCGTCATGCAGTTATCCTCTTCATCTTCCCCATCACCCTTGTTATTGTTGTCAACTTCGTCATCTTTACTATTTTTGTTACTATTACTCCCTCCTCCTCCTCTTCACCATCATCACCATCACCACAACCACAAGAATCCCTGCTGTTCAGCACTTTACAGAAATGATCTTTGAAATCTCAACAAAGTAGGTATTATTGCTCTACTTTAAAGATGAAATGATTAATGGTTTTAATAATTTGTCCAAGTCCACACAGAAGATTAAGTAAAAGAGCTAGGCCTTCTGACAACACAGTATTATCTTCTTGAGCTGTTCAAGTCCTTTCTAGAAAACTCCTAATTGGATTTGACCCTTCAGAACCAGAACTGCACAAGACAGTGTATCTTTTGGCAAGGTGATTCAGAGAGAAGAAACCACCTTGAAAAAACTCTCTATATGTGTGTCTTCTTTCTTCCCTCTGATCTAGTGCCCACCTCTACAACTGTTATGTGGAAATCAAATCCCTATCCATACCTTGTGGCACAGTCTGCAATTGCTTTTGTCCTGTCTACTCAACAACTGGCTGCAGTACAGGGAGCCTTATCTGGGAGTTTTTAACCTAACCTGCTTTAGTTCTGCAATAAGAGTCCAGGACTCCTGAGGTTATAGCTCAGCTCTGCCATGAAATCTGTGAAAGGTATAATGTCCTTTATTGGGGCTTCAAATTATCTATCTGTAATTGATGTGTGATAATTTTAAATTTCTTTTCAGGGTTCAGTTTCTACATGCTACCAAATGTAAAAAAAAAAGATTTTACATGACAAAAGTAGACTTGCTTATTTGCTTCACAAGTGAATTAACTACTCAAGAAACATTTTTTTTTTATTGAAGTATAATTGCCTTACAATGGTGTGTTAGCTTCTGCTTTATAACAAAGTTAATCAGTTATACATATACAATATGTTCCCATATCTCTTCCCTCTTGCATCTCCCTCCCTCCCACCCTCCCCATCCCACTCCTCTAGGTGGTCACAAAGCACCAAGCTGATCTCCCTGTGCTATGCGGCTGCTTCCCACTAGCTATCTATTTTACATTTGGTAGTGTATATATGTCCATGACACTCTCTCACTCTGTCACATCTCACCCCACCCCCTCTCCATATCCTCAAGTCCATTCTCTACTAGGTCTGTGTCTTTATTCCCGTCTTGCCACTAGGTTCTTCATGGCCTTTTTTTTTTTTTTTTCCCTTAGATTCCGTATATATGTGTTAGCATACTGTATTTGTTTTTCTCTTTCTGACTTACTTCACTCTGTATGACAGACTCTAACTCCATCCACCTCATTACAAATACCTCCATTTCATTTCTTTTTATGGCTGAGTAATATTCCATTGTATATATGTGCCACATCTTCTTTATCCATTCATCTGTCGATGGACATTTAGGTTGCTTCCATGTCCTGGCTATTGTAAATAGAGCTGCAATGAACATTTTGGTACATGACTCTTTTTGAACTATGGTTTTCTCAGGGTATATGCCCAGTAGTGGGATTGCTGGATCGTATGGTAGTTCTATTTGTAGTTTTTTAAGGAACCTCCATACTGTTCTCCATAGTGGCTGTATCAATTTACATTCCCACCAACAGTGCAAGAGGGTTCCCTTTCCTCCACACCCTCTCCAGCATTTATTGTTTCTAGATTTTTTGATGATGGCCATTCTGACCGGTGTGAGATGATATCTCATTGTAGTTTTGATTTGCATTTCTCTAATGATTAGTGATGTTGAGCATCCTTTCATGTGTTTGTTGGCAATCTGTATATCTTCTTTGGAGAAATGTCTATTTAGGTCTTCTGCCCATTTTTGGATTGGGTTGTTCGTTTTTTTGTTATTGAGCTGCATGAGCTGCTTGTAAATCTTGGAGATTAATCCTTTGTCAGTTGCTTCATTTGCAAATATTTTCTCCCATTCTGATGGTTGTCTTTTGGTCTTGTTTATGGATTCCTTTGCTGTGCAAAAGCTTTTAAGTTTCATTAGGTCCCATTTGTTTATTTGTGTTCTTATTTCCATTTCTCTGGGAGCTGGGTCAAAAAGAATCTTGCTGTGATGTATGTCATAGAGTGTTCTGCCTATGGTTTCCTCTAAGAGTTTGATAGTGTCTGCCCTTACACTTAGGTCTTTAATCCATTTTGAGTTTATTTTTGTGCATGGTGTCAGGGAGTGTTCTAATTTCATACTTTTACATGTATCTGTCCAATTTTCCCAGCACCACTTATTGAAGAGGCTGTCTTTTCTCCACTGTATATGTTTGCCTCCTTTATCAAAGATAAGGTGACCATATGTGTGTGGGTTTATTTCTGGGCTTTCTATCCTGTTCCATTGATCTATATTTCTGTTTTTGTGCCAGTACCAAACTGTCTTGATTACTGTAGCTTTGTAATATAGTCTGAAGTCAGGGAGCCTGATTCCCCCAGCTCCATTTTTCATTCTCAAGATTGCTTTGGCTATTCGGGGTCTTTTGTGTTTCCATACAAATTGTGAAATGTTTTGTTCTAGTTCTGTGAAAAATGCCAGTGGTAGTTTGATAGGGATTGCATTGAATCTGTAGATTGCTTTGGGTAGTAGAGTCATTTTCACAATGTTGATTCTTCCAATCCAGGAACATGGTATATCTTTCCATCTATTTGTATCATCTTTAATTTCTTTCATCAGTGTCTTATAATTTTCTGCATACAGGTCTTTTGTCTCCTTAGGTAGGTTTATTCCTAGATATTTTATTCTTTTTGTTGCAATGGTAAACGGGAGTGTTTTCTTAATTTCACTTTCAGATTTTTCACCATTAGTGTATAGAAATGCAAGAGATTTCTGTGCATTAATTTTGTATCCTGCTACTTTACCAAATTCATTGATTAGCTCTAGGAGTTTTCTGGTAGCATCTTTAGGATTCTCTATGTATAGTATCATGTCATCTGCAAACAGTGACAGCTTTACTTCTTCTTTTCCGATTTGGATTCCTTTTATTTCCTTGTCTTCTCTGATTGCTGTGACTAACACTTCCAAAACTATGTTGAATAATAGTGGTGAGAGTGGGCAACCTTGTCTTGTTCCTGATCTTAGTGGAAATGGTTTCAGTTTTTCACCATTGAGGACAATGTTGGCTGTGGGTTTGTCATATATGGCCTTTATTATGTTGAGGAAAGTTCCCTCTATGCCTACTTTCTGCAGGGCTTTTATCATAAATGGGTGTTGAATTTTGTCGAAAGCTTTCTCTGCATCTGTTGAGATGATCATATGGTTTTTCTCCTTCAACTTGTTAATATGGTGTATCACATTGATTGATTTGCGTATATTGAAGAATCCTTGCATTCCTGGGATAAACCCCACTTGATCATGGTGTATGATCCTTTTAATGTGCTGTTGGATTCTGTTTGCTAGTATTTTGTTGAGGATTTTTGCATCTATGTTCATCAGTGATATTGGCCTGTAGTTTTCTTTCTTTGTGACATCTTTGTCTGGTTTTGGTATCAGGGTGATGGTGGCCTCGTAGAATGAGTTTGGGAGTGTTCCTCCCTCTGCAATATTTTGGAAGAGTTTGAGAAGGATAGGTGTTAGCTCTTCTCTAAATGTTTGATAGAATTCACCTGTGAAGCCATCTGGTCCTGGGCTTTTGTTTGTTGGAAGGTTTTTAATCACAGTTTCAATTTCAGTGCTTGTGATTGGTCTGTTCATATTTTCTATTTCTTCCTGGTTCAGTCTCGGCAGTTTGTGCATTTCTAAGAATCTGTCCATTTCTTCCAGGTTGTCCATTTTATTGGCATAGAGTTGCTTGTAGTAATCTCTCATGATCTTTTGTATTTCTGCAGTGTCAGTGGTTACGTCTCCTTTTTCATTTCTAATTCTATTGATTTGAGTCTTCTCCCTTTTTCTCTTGATGAGTCTGGCTAATGGTTTATCAATTTTGTTTATCTTCTCAAAGAACCAGCTTTTAGTTTTATTGATTTTTGCTATTGTTTCCTTCATTTCTTTTTCATTTATTTCTGACCTGATCTTTATGATTTCTTTCCTTCTCCTAGCTTTGGGGTTTTTTTGTTCTTCTTTCTCTAATTGCTTTAGGTGCAAGATTAGGTTGTTTATTCGAGATGTTTCCTGTTTCTTGAGGTAGGCGTGTATTGCTATAAACTTCCCTCTTAGCACTGCTTTTGCTGCGTCCCATAGGTTTTGGGTCGTCGTATCTCCATTGTCATTTGTTTCTAGGTATTTTTTGATTTCCCCTTTGATTTCTTCAATGATCACTTCGTTATTAAGTAGTGTATTATGTAGACTCCATGTGTTTGTATTTTTTACAGATCTTTTCCTGTAATTGATATCTAGTCTCATAGCATTGTGGTCGGAAAAGATACTTGATACGATTTCAATTTTCTTAAATTTACCAAGGCTTGATTTGTGACCCAAGATATGATCTATCCTGGAAAATGTTCCATGAGCACTTGAGAAAAATGTGTATTCTGTTGTTTTTGGGTGGAATGTCCTATAAATATCAACTAAGTCCATCTTGTTTAATGTATCATTTAAAGCTTGTGTTTCCTTATTTATTTTCATTTTGGATGATCTGTCCATTGGTGAAAGTGGGGTGTTAAAGTCCCCTACTATGATTGTGTTGCTGTCGATTTCCCCTTTTATGGCTGTTAGTATTTGCCTTATGTATTGAGGTGCTCCTATGTTGGGTGCATAAATATTTACAATTGTTATACCTTACTCTTGGATCAATCCCTTGATCATTATATAGTGTCCTTCTTTGTCTCTTATAATATTCTTTATTTTAAAGTCTATTTTGTCTGATATGAGAATTGCTACTCCAGCTTTCTTTTGATTTCCATTTGCATGGAATATCTTTTTCCATCCCCTCACTTTCAGTCTGTATGTGTCTCTAGGTCTGAAGTGGGTCTCTTGTAGACAGCATATATATGGGTCTTGTTTTTGTATCCATTCAGCCAGTCTGTGTCTTTTGGTGGGAGCATTTAATCCATTTACATTCAAGGTAATTATCGATATGTATGTTCCTATTCCCATTTTCTTAAATGTTTTGGGTTTGTTATTGTAGGTGTTTTCCTTCTCTTGTGTTTCTTGCCTAGAGAAGTTCCTTTAGCATTTGTTGTAAAGCTGGTTTGGTGGTGCTGAACTCTCTCAACTTTTGCTTGTCTGTAAAGGTTTTAATTTCTCCATCACATATGAATGAGATCCTTGCTGGGTAGAGTAATCTTGGTTGTAGGTTCTTCTCCTTCATCACTTTAAGTATATCCTGCCACTCCCTTCTGGCTTGCAGAGTTTCTGCTGAAAGATCAGATGTTAACCTTATGGGGATTCCCTTGTGTGTTATTTGTTGTTTTTCCCTTGCTGCTTTTAATATGTTTTCTTTATATTTAATTTTTGACATTTTGATTAATATGTGTCTTGGCGTGTTTCTCCTTGGGTTTATCCTGTATGGGACTCTCTGTGCTTCCTGAACTTGATTAACTATTTCCTTTCCCATATTAGGGAAGTTTTCAACTATAATCTCTTCAAATATTTTCTCAGTCCCTTTCTTTTTCTCTTCTTCTTCTGGGACCCCTATAATTCGAATGTTGGTGCGTTTAATGTTGTCCCAGAGGTCTCTGAGACTGTCCTCAGTTCTTTTCATTCTTTTTTCTTTATCCTGCTCTGCAGTAGTTATTTCCACCATTTTATCTTCCAGGTCACTTATCCGTTCTTCTGCCTCAGTTATTCTGCTATTGATCCCATCTAGAGTATTTTTAATTTCATTTATTGTGTTTTTCATCATTGCTTGGTTCCTCTTTTGTTCTTCTACGTCCTTGTTAAATGTTTCTTGCATTTTGTCTATTCTATTTCCAAGATTTTGGATCATCCTTACTATCATTATTCTGAATTCTTTTTCAGGTAGACTGCCTATTTCCTCTTCATTTGTTAGGTCTGGTGTGTTTTGACCCTGTTCCTTCATGTGCTGTGTGTTTTTCTGTCGTCTCATTTTGCTTATCTTACTGTGTTTGGGGTCTCCTTTTCACAGGCTGCAGGTTCGTAGTTCCCGTTGTTTTTGGTATCTGTCCCCAGTGGGTAAGGTTGGTTCAGTGGGTTGTGTAGGCTTCCTGGTGGAGGGGACTATTGCCTGTGTTCTGTTGGATGAGGTTGGATCTTGTCTTTCTGGTGGGCACGTCCACGTCTGGTGGTGTGTTTTGGGGTGTCTGTGGCCTTATGATTTTAGGCAGCCTCCCTGCTAATGGATGGGGCTGTGTTCCTGTCTTGCTAGTTGTTTGGCATAGGGTGTCCAGCACTGTAGCTTGCTGGTCGTTGAGTGAAGCTGGGTCTTGATGTTGAGATGGAGACCTCTGAGAGATTTTCGCCATTTGGAATTACGTGGAGCTGGTAGGTCTCTTGTGGACCAGTGTCCTGAAGTTGGCTCTCCCACCTCAGAGGCACAGCCCTGATGCCTGGCTGGAGCACCAAGAGCCTTTCATCCACACTGCTCAGAATATAAGGGAGAAAATAATAGAAAGAAAGAAAGAGGATAAAATAAAATAAAATAAAGCTATTATAATAAAAAATAAGAAAAAAATTATTAAGAGTAAATGTATTCAGAAAAAATTTTTTTTTAATTTTTAAAAATAGATTTATTAATTTTTTATAGTAAAAAATGAGAAAAAAAATTTTTAAGAAAAAATTTATTAAGAAAAAAAAATTTTAATTTTTTTAAAATAAAAAATATGAAAAAACTTATTAAAATTTTTTTTAATTTCTAAAAATAGAAAATACGGAAAAAATTATTAAGAAAACATATATTCGGAAAAAAAATTTTTTTATAAGTAAAAAAAAAAAAAAAAACAAAAACGGACGGACCTAACCCTAGGACTAATGGTGAAAGCAAAGCTACACCATTACAGACAAAATCTCACCCAGAAGCATACACATATACACTCACAAAAAAAGGAAAAGGGGAAAAATTAATATATCCTGCTCCTAAAGTCCACCTCTTGAATTTGGGATGATTTGTTGTCTATTCAGGTATTCAACAGATGCAGGCACATCAAGTTGTTTGTGGAGCTTTAATCCGCTGCTTCTGAGGCTGCTAGGAGAGATTTCCCTTTCTCTTCTTTGTTCTACAGCTCCCAGGGTTCAGCTTTGGATTTGGACCCGCCTCTGCATGTACGTCGCCTGAGGGCATCCGTTCCCCACCCAGACAGAACGGGGTTAAAGGAGCAGCTGCTTCGGGGGCTCTGGCTCACTCAGCCCGCGGGGAGGGAAGGGTACGGAGGAGGTGGGGCGAGCCTGCGGCAGCAGAGGCCGGCGTGACGTTGCAGCAGCCTGAGGCGCTCCGTGCGTTCTCCTGGGGAAGTTGTCCCCGGGTCACAGGAGCCTGGCGGTGGCGGGCTGCACAGGCTCCCGGGAGGGGCGGTGTGGAGAGTGACCTGTGCTCGCACACAGGCTTCTTGGTGGCGGCAGCAGCAGCCTTAGCGTCTCCTACCAGTCTCTGGGGTCCGTGCTGTTAGCCGCGGCTCGCGCCCGCCTCTGGAGTTCGTCTAGGTGGCGCTCTGAATCCCCTCTCCTTGCACGCCGCGAAACAAAGAGGCAAGAAAAAGTCTCTTGCCTCTTCGGCGGCTGCAGACCTCCTCTCCGGCTCCTTCCCGCGGTGCGCCAACCCCTTCAGGCTGTGTTCACGCTGCCAGCCCCAGTCCTCTTCCTGCGATCCAACCGAAGCCCGCACCTCAGCTCCCAGCCCCCGCCCGCCC
The DNA here is from genome assembly GCF_965194805.1 of Balaenoptera borealis. Lineage (NCBI taxonomy): Eukaryota > Metazoa > Chordata > Mammalia > Artiodactyla > Balaenopteridae > Balaenoptera > Balaenoptera borealis. Next base: position 95,591,634 of record NC_138874.1, read on the forward strand.
CAGCGGGTGAGCAGACAAGCCTCTCGGGCTGGTGAGTGCTGCTCGGCGCTGAGCCTCCGTGCGGGAATCTCTCCGTTTTTCCCTCTGCGCCCCTGTTGCTGTGGGATCCGTGCTGATAGCCGCGGCTCGCGCCCGTCTCTGGAGTTCGTTTAGGCGGCGCTCTGAATCCCCTCTCCTTGCGCGCCGCGAAACAAAGAGGCAAGAAAAAGTCTCTTGCCTCTTCGGCAGCCGCAGACTTTTTCCCGGACTCCCTCCCGGCTAGCACCAAAGCCCGAGCCTCAGCTCCCAGCCCCGCCCGCTCCGGTGGCTGAGCAGACAAGTCTCTTGGGCTGGTGAGTGCTGCTCAGTGCCGAGCCTCTGTGCGGGAGTCTCTCCGCTTTGCCCTCCGCACCCCTGTGGCTGCGCTCTCCTCCGTGGCTCCGAAGCTCCCCCCTCTGCCACCCGCAGTCTCTGCCCGCAAAGGGGCTTCCTAGTGCCTGGAAACCTTTCCTCCTTCACGGCTCCCTCCCACTGGCGCAGGTCCCGTCCCTATTCTTTTGTCTCTGTTATTTCTTTTTTCTTTTACCCTACCCAAGTACGTGGGGATTTTCTTGCCTTTTGGGAGGTCTGACGTCTTCTGCCAGCGTTCAGTGGGTGTTCTGTAGGAGCAGTTCCACGTGTAGATGTATTTCTACTGCATCTGTGGGAAGGAAGGTGATCTCTGCGTCTTACTCTTCCGCCATCTTGCCCCTCTCCCTCAAGAAACATTTAAGTTCTCCCCCCAAAATAGTTATAGCAGTAAAATGGAAAGACATCAGCCATGGTATCATCCTTTCAAAACAATTGCTAAGACTTTAGAAATCTTCTTTCCAGCTTTTATCTTCTCTGTATAGATGTTTAGATAATAATAAATATGCTATATATACAGTGTTGTACCTTTTTTCACTTGACGGAACAGTGTAAACAATTACTGTGATTTTACAATCTCTGTAGCAACCCAGATTACTGGCAGCATAATAATAATTGCATGTAAATTGATGAGGTTTTTTTTCTTTTTGAATATAAGTGATCACTAGCTACAGTTATTTAGGCCATTTCCAATTTTTCCTTAAAATGCTGCAGTGAACATCTTAATCTATAGGTGCTGTTGGAAATATGTTATGATCAAAAGTATAGAAAATGTTTTAAGGGTTACCAAAGCACATTCACCTTTCACTGGATGTTTTAAGTAAGTGAGTTATCAGGAATGTGACTGTTGTTGACTCTGTCTATGAAAAATATAAGACCAAGATCACAGAGCTAATTAATGGCAGAACCTGGCATTCAAACCTGGGCTTTACGAGAAAGTCATACTGATAATGTTCTTTCTCTTTCTGCTGTCCCTGGGGAACCCCATTCCCTTCACTGGGTACCTAAAAATCAATAACACTAAAATCAGCCATCTCTGAAGTTCCACATCCAGATTTCTAACTGCCTAGAATATATTTTTTTCTGTAGATATTCCTATAGAATTTCAAATGCAGTCCTTCTGCAACTGAACTGTCTTTCTTCTGTTTCTCCTCTGGTTTCCCCTATGCCATTATTCCTAGCCCCAAACAGATCTCTCCATCTTTCTCACAATAAATCATTATAAGCTCAACAGATTAATTTCCTGAATACTTTCTTAAAAATATCGTCCTCTATTCTCACTGCTAGGATTCAGGCCACCATCTTTTCCAGCCTAGATGACTAAAACAACCTTCATTTATTACCCTGTTTCATTTTTTTCCTTCTATAATCCACTCTTCACACTAATATTATGTCTCTGAAACCAATTAAAAAAATTTCTTTCGAGACAAAAGCCTTCAATAACTTGTTACCATACTCCTAATCATTACATATATGCATAGCTCTTCATAATCCATTCTAAAGCTAACATCTGGCTTCATCTATTTTCCTTCCTGGTTTCAATGATCACACTGAATTACAACTGAGAACCCCAAACTTTATAAACGTTCAAGCCTCCAGGCTTTTTTTTCCACCGACTTCTTACTAGCCCTATTGTTGTTTTTCTCCCTCAGTGAAATTTCTACTCCTCTTTCAATATTGGCTATTCACGAAATCTTGAATTTTCCCGTGAAGAGTTGAAATGTCTTCCTATAGGCTTGTATCAATTTGTGCATCTGTATATTAAACCACAAATTATACTCTTAGCTATTTGTTTATTCCTCTATGTCTCCTTTTACACTCAACTTTCCTCAATGACAAGGCATATTTCATTCATCTGTGTGACCATAGCAGGTGGCATTTTCCCCAGAACGTGGAAGTTAATAATTGTATCTAGTGCTTCTCTACGCTACCACATTGTCTATAATACAAAGTTTGCTTCAACCATCCAAAAACCAGTGCAGCATAAAGTGGATCCCCTGGCTTGTGGCAGAAATTGTGTTACCCACAATGATATATATTCTGAGCATGGCTCAGAACCCGGAGATGTCAATAAAGTGACTGAAATGGTGTCAATAAATGACCCAAACCTTATTCTTAGCCCTCCTTGTTTTTAAAGAATTCAAGCCCAAGATTAGCCCTGATAATTAAGCTATTTCTGATGTGAGCAGTAGGCATGATTTGAGCTATAAAGAAAATGAGGACAGACTCCAATGCCTGTTAAATCATCAACCCAGCCACTTTATGGAGGTTTTTATAACTTATTTAATCATTTCTCTCTGGAGATTCTGTCAAATATATTGTGTGGGGTTGTTCTTTTTGTGTGAAATTTGCCTTACACTCCATAATATATATAAATGAATTTTTGTAAGCAGCACCTAATTTATAATAAGGAGGCTGCAGAGAATTGGTAGGTAGTTTAACATTTTCTTTAAAAATATCTATTACCTAATTTCTAGGTTTTGATAATTTTCTTCATTTAAAGACTGGAAGGGGAAAACAAGAGAGTGTGGGTTAATTTTACATTTATATAGAGTTTCTTAATTGGATAAAATCCTGGATAATACAGCTACTAAATAAATCCTTCTGTGACGGTAATGATTGGGTCCCAAGAAAGCAAAGCTATTTGGGGTAATTTTTTGTTTTTATTACCCTTTCAAAGGTGAAGAGAATTCTGCAAGTTACTTATCCCATATTTATCTTTCTAAACCAACTTTTGATGAGAAAACAGTTAGACTACCAATAAGGATCATGCACTCTGGCATATTCATACTTGTGAAAAAGCTGAGACCATGAATTTTTTTTACTATAGAGAAAAAAATGGCTGAAAGTTACAAGTTCAATCTTCATTCCTAAGACCTAGTGAAACATAAACAAATCATAAAACACATATGCAAATCACATTTTACTCCAGAATTATAACCATCAGGAAATTGTCCATTTATTAAATTTATAATATGTGGATGAACATCAGGAAAGGCCATTGAAATTTGAGTTGACTCTAAGTATAAAAAATTAATAACAGATAGAAATATGGTAATTAAATTATGACATTTGGCTCTTGGTTTTATGCCAAAACCCATATAATATACAGGAGGATTAAAATTAATTTTAAAAAATTAATAAAATATAAGATGGGATATTTATCAAGGTTACAAAGAAATAAAAATATTTAACACAAAAAAGTCTCAAAGAGAAAGATTGACAGATTCTAATATATAACATTAAAAAACCTCTTTACATAAAAACCAACAAGCCAAAGCAAAGCAAGGAAGATGAGTTTAGAAAAAATATTTTCATTAAACATGGAAAATAGTGATTGTATACAGCCTACAAAGATGTAGGCTTTACACATCAATAAAGCCAGATAGGAAGAAATCAAGATAGAAATAAATTAATGGGTAATAATTACAGTCAAATTATAGGGGAAATATAGACAGTAAATGCACACATAAAATGATGCCTTGATTGTTATACTGTATCACATTCACAATGTTATAAATATGTAGTATAGTTACTAAAACATGGTCTATAATTTTTTACCAAAGTTATGATAGTGGTTGCATCTGGGAACAAAGATGAGAATTAAATTGAAAAAGAGAACAGAGGAGATTTAAAATTTAAATTAACTAATATCATTATAGTCACAATAGCCATTGTTTATTATTTACTACGTACTAGGCCTCATTCTAAATACTTGTCCATACTATCTCATTTGATTCTCATAATAACCCTGTTAGAGAATTATTAAAACTATCTTCAGATTATATATGAGAGAACCAAGGGGCAGAGAAGTTATTTGCCCAAGGCCACAACACACAGTGAATATTCAAGTCATGATTTAATTATATTTATTAATATAACCAAGGGGCAGAGAAGTTATTTGCCCAAGGCCACAACACACAGTGAATATTCAAGTCATGATTTAATTATATTTATTAATATAATTATTAATTTATATATACATTAAATTATATGTATTGTTTCTTTTTAAATTCAAATTTATTTCATTTTAATTTATACAAGAAAATGGAATTAGCAAGAGTAATTCATGCTATTTCAGATATTTACATTACTTATAAATTTTAATACCTGATAAGTATATCTTTGATAGTAATATATCTATATTAACTAATCTGAAATCATTTGAGACATTGATTAGGTAGTTTGTAGTTAATGTATTTTGTTACAAGGAACTCTATTTTTTTTTTTTTCCTTTTTGCAGGGAGCGGGGGCTACTCTTCGTTGTGGTGCGCGGGCTTCTCATTGCGGTGGCTTCTCTTGTTGCGGAGCACGGGCTCTAGGCGCGTGGGCTTCAGTAGTTGTGGCTCACGGGCTCTAGAGCGCAGGCTCAGTAGCTGTAGGCTCACGGGCTTAGCTGCTCTAAGGCATGTGGGATCTTCCCGGACCAGGGCTCGAACCCGTGTCCCCTGCATTGGCAGGCAGATTCTTAACCACTGTGCCACCAGGGAAGCCGGAACTCTATTTTAACCCAACCATGATAGAACGTAAATAACAGTAAATTATGCATACTGTAGGATTTTATTTTTATACACCTTTGATCATGGTAAAGAATCATAGTTACTGAGTTTTAAAGTGTATTTTAAAGTATTCAAAGTCATCCTATGACTAAAGAACAATAAAATAAATGTTAAAAGACACAACCATTATAATTTACAACTTCAGAATAATAGAAATATTTAATGATTGATTTTAGTTCTTCTAATCTTGGGATTTTTGATACTTGGTAAATCAGGAGTTCTGAGAATCTTAAAATTTCCATGCATTTTAAATATAAATCTTCAAAGCATCTAGGAATATGTTACTTGTTATTCAAATATGAGAACTGAATTTAACCAAAAGTTTAGTTCATAATTCCTCTTTTTATTATATAAATTTCAGGTGTGCAGCATTATAATGCAACATTTGTACACATTACAAAGTGACCACCACCAAAAGTCTAGTAATCATGCATAATCATACAGCTGACCCCTTCCTCCATTTCACCTTCTCCCAACCCCCTTCCCCTCTGGTAACCACTAATCTGTTCTCTATATCTATGAGTTTGGTTTTGGTTTTGTTTTTTGTTTGTTTTATATTTTTAGAGTCCACATATGAGTGAAATCATATGGTATCTGTCTTACTCTGTCTGACTTATTTCACTTAGCATAATACCTTCAAGGTCCGTACACGTCATCACAAATGACAGTATTTCTGTCACAAATGCACCCCCATTATGAATGGGGGTGCATATATCTTTCCAAATCAGTGTTTTTGTGTTCTTCAGATAAATACCCAGAGGTAGAGCTGGGTCATGTGATAGTTCTATTCTTAAGTTTTTGAGGAATCTCCATACTGTCTTCCAGAGTATCTGTTCAAATTTATAGTTCTACCAACAGTGTATGAGGGGTCCCTTTTCTCCACACCCCCTCCAACATTTGCTATTTCTTATCTTTTGATAGCAGCAATTTTAATACGTGTGACGCAATATCTTGTTGTGGTTTGATTTGTATTTTCCTAATAATTAGTAATGTTGAACATTTTTCATGTTCCTTTTGGCCATCTATATATCTTCTTTGGAAAAATATCTATTCATATCTTGTGCCTATTTTTTTTTTCTTGTGCCTATTTTTAACCAGGTTCTTTTTCTTGTTGAGTTGTATGAGTTCTTCATATATTTTGGATATTATATTACATATATATGTGTGTATATATATATATATATTATCCCCTTATTGGATATACAATTTGCAAATATCTTCTCCCATTCAGTAGCTTTCCCTTTCATTTTGATGATAGTTTCCCTCATGTGTAGAAGCTTTGTAAATTTGAAGTTTTGTCCTGTTTGTTTATTTCTGCTTTTGTTTCCTTGCCTTTAGAGTCAGATCCACAAAAAACATCACTGAGACCAATGTTCATGAGGTTATCACCTATGTATTCTTATAGAAATTTTATAGTTTCAGGTCTTTTATTCAAGTCTTTAATTCATTTTGAGTTCATTTGTGTGTATGGTGTATTGAAGATACTGTCCTTTCTCCATTATATGTTCTTTGCTTCTTTGTTATAAATTAATTGTCCATACATATGTGGGTTTATTTCTGGGTTCTAAATTCTGTTCATTGACCTGTATGTCTATTTTTGTGCCAGTACCATAACATTTTGATTACTATATCTTTGTAGTATAGTTTGAAATCAGTGATTGTGATATCTCCAGTTTTGTTCTTTTTTCCCAAGATTGTTTTTGCTATTTACAATCTTTTGTGGTTCCATATAAACTTTAGAATTATTTGTTATAATCCTGTGAAATGTGGCATTGGAATTTTGATAGGGATTGCATTGACTCTATAGATTGCTTTGGATAGTATAGATATTTTAACAATATTGATTCTGTCAATCCAAGAACATGACATATCTTTCCATTTATTTGTTTCTTCTTCAGTTTCTTTCATCAATGTTTTTTATAGTTTTCAAGTTACAAGTTTTTCACCTCATTGGTTAAATTATTCCTAGGTATTTTATTCTTTTTTATGAAGTTGTAAATAGGATTGCTTTCTTATTTTCTCTTTCTTATAGTTCATTATTAGTGTAAAGAAACAACCCAGATTTCTGCATATTGATTTTGTATCCTGTAACTTAACTGAATTCACTGTAACAGTTTTTTGATGGAGTTTTTAGGATTTTCTACATATAGTATTTTGGTATCTGCAAATAGTGACATTTTTTAATCTGGATGACTTGTCTTTCTTTTCTTGCCTAATTGCTGTGGCTAGGACTTCCAATACTATGTTGAGTAAAAGTGGTGAGAGTGGGCATCCTTATCTTGTTCCTAATCTTAGAGGAAAAGCTTTCAGATTTACATTGTTGAGTATCATGTTAACTGTGAGCTTGTCAATTATGGCCTTTAGTATGATGAAGTATGTTCCCTCTATAACCACTTTGTTGAAAATTTTTTTATCATAAATCGATGTTGAATTTTGTCACATGCTTTTTCAGCATCTATTGAGATGATCATGTGATTTTTATTCTTCATTTTGTTAATTGTGAATGTTGAAATATCCTTGCATCCCTGGAATAAATCTTATTGATCTTGGTGTATGATCCTATTTATGTATTGTTGAATTTGGTTTGCTAGTATTTTGTTGAGGATTTTGCATCCATGTTTATCAAGGATATTGACCTGTAATTTGTGTGTGTGTATGTGTGTGTGGTGTCCTTGTCTGATTTTGGTATCAGGGTAATGCTGGCTTCATAAAATGTGTTTGGAAGGTTTCCCACCCTCGTCATTATTTTTTGAAGAATTTGAGAAGAATAGGTGTTAAATTTTTTTTGAATCTTTTGCAAAATTTACCAGTGAGGCTGTCTAGTCCTAGATTTTGATTGTTGGGTGATTTTTATTTCTGTTTCAGTCTCCTTACTAGTAGTCAATCTATTCAGATTTTGTATTTCTTCATGATTCAGTTTTGGAAGATATGTTTCTAGAAATTTATCCATTTCTTCTAGGTTGTTCAATTTTTGGTGTATAATTGTTCATAGTTGTCTCTTATGATCTTTTATTTCTGTAGTATCAGTTGTAGCTTCTTTTTCATTTCTGATTTTATTTATTTGCAGCCTCTCTGCTTTCTTCTTGGTTAGTGTACCTAAAGGTTTGTCAATATTCTTTCTTTTCAAATAACCAGCTCTTAGTTTCATTGATCTTTTCTATTTTTTTCTCTCTATTTCATTTATTTCCTCTGTGATCTTTTTATTTCCCTTCTTTTACTAATTTGGGCTGTGTTCTGTTTTTCCTTTCCTTTTAGTTCCTTTAGATTGTTTCTTTGGGATTTTTCTTGTTTCTTGAAGTAGGCCTGTATTGCTGTGAATTTCCTTCTTAGAACCACTTTTGCAACATCTGTTAGATTTTAGTACATTTTATTTGTTTTAATTTGTCTCTGGGTTTTTTTTAAATTTATCCTTTGATTTTTTTGATAACCCATTGTTGTTCAGTACCATATTGTTTAATCTACATGCTTTTTGTATGCTTTCATATTTTTTCTAATTGATTTCTAGTTTCATATGATTATGGTCAGAGAAGATCCTTTATATGATTTCAATGTTCTTGAATTTATTGAGGCTTCTTTTGTGACCTAACATGTAATCTATCCTTAGGAATGTTCTGTGTGCAGTTGAGAAGAATGTGTATTCTGTGGCTTTGGAGGGAATATATCAAGTTATATTCTGTATATATCAAGTTAATTTGGTCTAAAGTGTGAAGTCCCAGGTTTCCTTAATGATTTTCTGTCTGGATAAATTATCTGTTGATGTAAGTGGGGTATTAAAATCCCCTACTATTTGTATTACTTTCTATTGCTCCCTTTAATTCAATTAATATTTGCTCTATATATCTTAGTTCTCCTATGTTGAGTGTATATACATTTATAAATGTTATATCTTCTTGCTCTTATATCCCTTTACCATTATTTAATGTCCTTCTTCATATTTTATTACAGTCTTTGTTTTAAAGTCTATTTTGTCTGATATAATTATAGCTACTTCTGCTTTCCTTTTATTTCCATTCATGTGGAATACCTTTTTCCACCCCTTCACTTTCAGTCTGTGTCCTTTCTCCTGACTTGAGTCTCCTGTAGACAGTATATAAATGTGTCTTGTGTTTTTGATCCGTTCAGCCACTCTGCCTTTTGAATAACAAATTTAATCCACTTACATTTAAGGTAATTATTAATAGGTATGCACATATTGCCATTTTGTTCATTGCTTTCTGGCTGTTTTTGTTGTCTCCCTCTGTTTCTTTCCTCATCATCCATTCCCTAGAGTTCCATAGTTTTCCTGGACATGTTCCTTGTTGATTTTCAAATTCAGGTGTTTTGTGGGCTCTTCTGTCCTATATAGGATCTCATGCTTGGGGTACCTGATGTGGAGCTTGAATACCTCTCTCCTCATGGAAAAAAAATCTGTACCTTTTTCATCTCTCTCAATTGTGGATTGCTGTGGCTGGGTGTGTCTATTTTTAAAATTTTTAATTTTTTTTCCCTTGGCAAAACAGTATTTTGGCTTCTCCTACCCATCTCAGTGCTATCCTTTTACCCATAGTTGTGGAGGCTCTGTTCATCCAGTTTTCTGGTCCCTTTCAGAGATAATTATTCCATATGTAGCTGTGGATTCATTGTGTCCATGAAGGGAGGTAAGTTTAGGGTTTTTCAATACCACCATCTTGAATCCTCACTCATTAATACTTCTCTTACAAAATAAAGCTCAATACAGGCAATTTTTTGGTGAAATTTCTACATATTTTCAGTACTGATGATCTTGAAAATTAATACAGATTATTTAGACAAAATTGTATCGAGGCATAGCAAAAGCTATTAAAATGCTCATACACATTGATCCAGCATTTTCCCTTCTAGGGAAATAATTTAAAGATGAAAACTATTTTTGAGGTAATACCTATAAGAGAAAACTTTGTAATCTACATTTCAATATACTGAGGTTCATAAACATTAAAATTATACTATGGAAGATTCTTTTTTTTTTTTAGAACTTTAATTTTTTTTAACATCTTTATTGGAGTATAATTGCTTTACAGTGTTGTGTTAGTTTCTGCTGTATAACAAAGTAAATCATCTATATGTATACATACATCCCCATATCTCCTCCCTCTTGCACCTCCCTCCCACCCTCCCTTTCCCACCCTTCTAGGTGGTCACAAAGCACTGAGCTGATCTCCCTGTGCTGTGCGGCTGCTTCCCACTAGCTATCTATTTTACATTTGGTAGTGTATATATCTCCATGCTACTCTCTCACTTCGTCCCAGCTTACCCTTCCCCCTCTCTGTGTCCTCAAGTCCATTCTCTACATCTGTGTCTTTATTCCTGTCCTGGCCCTAGGTTCATCAGAACCATTTTTGTTTAGATTCCAAATATATGTGTTAGCCTATGGTATTTATTTTTCTCTTTCTGACTTACTTCACTCTGTATGAAAGACTCTAGGTCCACCCACCTCATTACAAATAACTCAATTTCATTTCTTTTTATGGCTGAGTAATATTCCATTGTATATATGTGACACATCTTCTTTATCCATTCACCTGTCGATGGACACTTAGGTTGATTCCATGTCCTGGCTATTGTAAATAGTGCTGCAATAAACATTGTGGTACATGTCTCTTTTTGAATTATGGTTTTCTCAGGGTATATGCCCAGTAGTGGGATTACTGGGTCATATGGTAGTTCTATTTTTAGTTTTTTAAGGAACCTCCGTACTGTTCTCCATAGTGGCTGTATCAATTTACATTCCCACCAACAGTGCAAGAGGGTTCCCTTTTCTCCACACCCTCTCCAGCATTTATTGTTTGTAGATTTTTTGATGATGGCCATTCTGACCAGTGTGAGGTGATACCTCATTTGATTTGCATTTCTCTAATGATTAGTGATGTTGAGCATTCTTTCATGTGTTTGTTGGCAATCTGTATATCTTCTTTGGAGAAATGTCTATTTAGGTCTTCTGCCCATTTTTGGATTGGGTTGTTTGTTTTTTTGATATTGAGCTGCATGAGCTGCTTGTATATTTTGGAGATTAATCCTTTGTCAGTTGCTTCATCTGCAAATATTTTCTCCCAGTCTGAGGGTTGTCTTTTTGTCTTGTTTATGGTTTCCTTTTCTGTGCAAAAGCTTTTAAGTTTCATTAGGTCCCATTTGTTTACTTTTGTTTTTATTTCCATTTCTCTAGGAGGTGGGTCAAAAAGGATCTTGCTGTGATTTGTGTCATAGAGTGTTCTGCCTATGTTTTCCTCTAAGAATTTTATAGTGTCTGGCCTTACATTTAGGTCTTTAATCCGTTTTGAGTTTATTTTTATGTATGGTGTTAGGGAGTGTTCTAATTTCATTCTTTTACATATAGCTGTCCAGTTTTCCCAGCACCACTTATTGAAGAGGCTGTCTTTTCTCCACTGTATATTCTTGCCTCCTTTATCAAAGATAAGGTGACCATATGTGCATGGGTTTATCTCTGGGCTTTCTATCCTGTTCCATTGATCTATATTTCTGTTTTTGTGTGAGTACCATATTGTCTTGATTACTGTAGCTTTGTGGTATAGTCTGAAGTCCAGGAGCCTGGTTCCTCCAGCTCCGTTTTCCTTTCTCAAGATTGCTTTGGCTATTTAAGGTCTTTTGTGTTTCCATGAAAATTGTGAAATTTTTTGTTCTAGTTCTGTGAAAAATGCCATTGGTCATTTGATAGGGATTGCATTGAATCTGTAGATTGCTTTGGGTAGTATAGTCATCTTCACAATGTTGATTCTTCCAATCCAAGAACATGGTATATCTCTCCATCTGTTTGTCATCATCTTTAATTTGTTTCATCAGTGTCTTATAATTTTCTGCATACAGGTCTTTAGGCCTTTCCTTCTCTGTGTTTCCTGCCTAGGGAAGCTCCTTTAGCATTTGCTGTAAAGCTGGTTTGGTGTTGCTGAATTCTCTTTACTTTTGCTTGTCTGTAAAGGTTTTAATTTCTCTGTCAAATCTGAATGAGATCCTTGCTGGGTAGAGTAATCTTGGTTATAGGTTTTTCCCTTTCATCACTTTAAATATATCCTGCCACTCCCTTCTGGCTTGCATAGTTTCTGCTGAAAGACCGGCTGTTAACCTCATGGGGATTCCCTTGTATGTTATTTGTTGCTTCTCCCTTGCTGCTTTTAATATTTTTTCTTTGTATTTAATTTTTGATAATTTGATTAATATGTGTCTTGGCATGTTTCTTCTTGGAATTATTCTGTACGGCACTCTCTGTGTTTCCTGGACTTGATTGACTATTTCCTTTCCCATATTAGGGAAGTTTTCAACTATAATCTCTTCAAATATTTTCTCAGTCCCTTTCTCTTTTTCTCTTCTTCTTCTGCAACCCTTAGTATTTAAAGGTTGGTGCATTTAATGTTGTCCCAGAGGTCTCTGAAACTGTCCTCGATTCTTTTCATTCTTTTTAACTTATTCTGCTCTACAGCAGTTATTTCCAGTATTTTATCTTCCAGGTCACTTATCCATTCTTCTGCCTCACTTATTCTGCTGTTGATTCCTTCTAGAGAATTTTTAATTTCATTTATTGTGTTGTTCATCTTTGTTTGTTTGCTCTTTAGTTCTTCCAGGTCCTTGTTAAATGTTTCTTGTATTTTCTCCATTCTATTTCCAAGATTTTGGATCATCTTTACTATCATTATTCTGAATTCTTTTTCAGGTAGACTGCCTATTTCCTCTTCATTTGTTTGGTCTGGTGAATTTTCATCTTGGTCCTTCATCTGCTGCATATTTCTCTGTCTTCTCATTTTGTTTAACTTACTGTGTTTGGGGTCTCCTTTTCACAGGCTGCAGGTTTGTAGTTCCCATTGTTTTGGTGCCTGCCCCCGGTGGGTGAGGTTGGTTCAGTAGCTTGTATAAGCTTCCTGGTGGAGGGGACTTGTGCCTGTGTTCTGGTGGGTGGGGCTGGATCTTTTCTTTCTGGTGGGCAGGGCCACATCTGTTGGTGTCTTTTGGGGTATCTGTGAACTTAGTATGATTTTAGGCAGTCTCTCTGCTAATGGGTGGGGTTGTGTTCCTTTCTTGCTAATTGTTTGGCATAGGGTGTCCAGCACTGGAGCTTGCTGGCCATTAAGTGGAGCTGGGTCTTAGTGTTGAGATGGAGATCTCTGGGAGAGGTCTCGCTGATAGATATTACGTGGGGCTGGGAGGTCTCTGGTAGTCCAGTGTCCTGGACTCAGCTCTCCCACCTTAGAGGCTCAGGCCAGACACCCAGCCAGAGCACCAAGACCCTGCCAGCCACATGGCTCAGAAGAAAAGGAAGAAAAAAAGGGGGAAAAAAATGAACAGATAGAACCCCAAACCAAATGGTTAAAGCAAAATTAAACAGACAAAATCACACAAAGAAACATACACACACACGCATATAAAGAAAACAAACAAATAAACAAGAACGAACAGTCAGAACCCTAGGACAAATGGTAAAAGCAAACCTAGACAGGCAAAATCACGCAACGAAACATACACATACACACTCACAAAAAGAGAAAAAAGGAAACAATATATATATATAGAAAATAAAAAACAAAAAAAATTAAATTAAAAAAAGAGAGCAGCCAAACCAATAAACAAATCCACCAGTGATAACAAGCACTAAAAACTAAATAAGATAAACATAAAAACCAGAAACAAATCAGATGCAGGAAGCAAACCCCAAGTCTACAGTTGCTCCCAAAGTCCACCGCCTCAATTTCGAGAACACTCATTGTCTCTTCAGGTATTCCACTGATGCAGTGTTCATCAAGTTGATTGTGGGGATTTAATCCACTGCTCCTGAGGCTGCACGGAGAAAATTTCCCTTTCTCTTCTTTTTTCTCACAGCTCCTGTAGTTCAGCTTTGGTTTTGGCCCTGCCTCTGCGTGTAGGCCGCCCCCAGGCATCTGTTCCCCACCCAGACAGGAGGGTGTTAAAGCAGTGGCTGGTTAGGGCTCTCTTGCTCACTCAGGCCGGGGAGAAGGAGGGGATACAGTAGTCATAATTGGAACGCGGGGCGAACTTGTGGCGGCAGAGGCCTGCATGACATTGCAACAGCCTGACTCATGCCATGTGTTCTCCTGGGGAAGTTGTCCCTGGATCAGGGGACCCTGGCAGTGGCGGGCTGTGCAGGCTCCTTGGGGGGGTGTGGGTAGTGACCTGAGCTTGCACACACGATTCTTGGTGGCAGCGGTGGCAGCGTTAGTGTTTCCTGCCTGTCTCTGGGGTCCAAGCTGATAGCCATGGCTCATGCCCATCTCTGGAGCTCACTTAGGCAGTGCTCTGCCTTCTGTGGTTGCACAGAGTAGGAATTCCCTCTCCTCACACACCCCAAAACAATGGTCTCTTGCCTGTTTGGCAGGTCCAGATTTTTCCCTGACACCCTCCTGACTAACTGTGATGCACTAGACCCCTTCAGGCTGTCATCACACAGCCAACCCCAGTCTGTTCCCTGTGGTCTGACCTCCAAAGCCCAAGCCTCAGCTCCCCATCCCCACCTGCCCTGGCTGGTGCACAGACAAGCAAGCCTCTCAGGCTGGTGAGCGCTGGTTGGCACCGATCCTCTGTGTGGTAATCTCTCTGCTTTGCCCTCTGCACCCCTGTTGCTGTGATCTCCTCTGTGGCTCTGAAGCTTCCCCCACCCTGCCCACCTCCTGTCCCCATGAGTGAAGGGGCTCCCTAGTGTGTGGAAACTTTTCCTCCTTCACAGCTCCCTCCCAGAGGTGCTGGTCCTGTCTGTATTCTTTTGTCTCTGTTTCTTCTTTCTTCTTTTGCCCTACCCAGGTACATGGGGGTTTTCTTGCCTTTGGGGAAGTCTGAGGTCTTCTGCCAGCATTCAATAGGTGTTCTGTCAGAGTTGTTCCACATGTAGATGTATTTCTGATGTATTTGTGGGGAGGAAGGTGATCTCCATGTCTCACTCCTCCACCATCTTGAAGGTCTCCCCCCTACAGAAGATTCTTGAAGTATGAGAACATGTCATAATATTACTAGAATGAAAATACATTGACATACAAAATGAAAATGAAATATAATTTTAGAACTGTGGGTTTGAATCATTTAAAACTTTTCTAATTATGTTATATATTTATTAAAAGACATCCAATGTTGCCATTTTTAAATATGTAAATACATTTTTTAATTTTAGTATAAAATACAGATGAGTTGCAAAGTAGTACAAAGTGTTCCTGAACACCCAGTACCCAGATTCCTCTACTAACATCTTACATCACTATGGCACATTCACGACAACTAAGAAACCAATATTTATATATTATTTTTAACTAAACTCTATGCTTTATTCAAATTTCATTAGTGTTCCACCATTGTCCATTTTCTGTTCCATGAACCCATCCAGGATACCGTGTTATATTTAATTATTTCCTCAGGTTCCTTTGGGCTGTGATAGGTTCTCAGAATTTCCATTGTTTTGATAACCTTGCTAGTTTTGAGAGCAATGGTCAGATATTTTATAGAGTGCCCCTCTATTTGGGGTTGTCTGTTTTTTTTCTCATGTGTAGACTGGAGTTTTTAGTTATTGGAGAAAAATCCACAAAAGTAAAGTGCTATTCTAATCACATATCATGGATATATGCTGTTGATATGATTCATTCCTCATGATCATCTGGCTAAGGTAGTGTTTGCCTGGTTTCTTCACTGTAACGTTATTTCCCATTCTTTCCCTTTCACACTGTACTCTTTGGAAGCAAATCACTAAGCATAGTCCACACTGAAAAGCTGAGGAGTTGTGCTTCTTGAGGGGAGAATATCTATGTGAATTATTGATAATACTTCTATATGGTAGATTTGTGTCATCTCCCATCTTAAAATGTATTCAATTATTTATTTCCATCAACATGGACACATGGATATTTACTTTATACTGTGGTGGTTATAATACATTACTGCTTTTTCTATTTTGATGTTCAAGGTGTTCCATCTTCAGCAAATGGGAGCTCTTTCAGGTGGCTCCTCTGTCCCTGTGACTTACCCCCATTACTTTGTTTTTTGAGCACTTTCTTACTCTCTGACAGACTAAGGATTATAACACTGGCCCCCTGAACCTGCACTCTCTACTTTAATATTGTGACAAAATGACCACCTTCTGTTTATACATGTGGTCAGAGAAATTGGTCTATAGGTAAATGGATAAATGGATTTATACCCTCTGGAGAACTTTCACATCAATCTACTCCACCACTTTTAAATTATGCCTTAAATCATATGCCTTTGTCCTTTTAAATTATATGTAATGACCAAAAGTCATGTCTTTCTCAGCTCTATCATTGCACAATTATCTTATCACTAACTCTTAAAGAGCAAACACTCCTTTCTCCTTTAAATTTCCTTTGCCATCAAATTACAGTGTTCCCATTCTTATGCATGAATAATCCATGAATGAACTTCACATAAGATCTGACTCCTGACCCTCTGTATTCCATGCTCATTCTGGAAGAAATGCTTGGCTAATATTCTCCACTATTAATTTTATGGTTTTATCTTTTTGCATAGGAAATATTCTGACCAATTTTAACATTTTGAGTAGAAGTAGTTGTCTCTGACTATATCCTTGGTTAAAGACTGGGGAGAGTAATTTGATAACAGACATGGTAAAAACTTGTGCTTTATTTCTTTTTTTTTACTCAGACAGAAAATATTTCCATTTGGTCCTAGAGAATGTTGGATTTCACACTTCAAAACAAATAACAAAAAGTACTTGATTATTTTTTTCATTTTAATTGATTTTCAAATTTGGTATAAATAAAATCACAGAGAAAATGAGATAAAATGCTCTTAGGAGCTCTATTGCAGTACTGAAGTGTGTCTACTAGTTGCTGTTCTTAGACCAGCTCATCACATCCTGTCAAAGGTTAAGAAATAATTGTTTGGGCACTGAATAAACTGATAAGAAACACAGGTAAGGGAGATGGAAACAATATTGAAATGTCTAAATCCTATGTTATTTCTAAAGGTTAGGAAAGAATTCATATTTTCTTTCTAAATGTCAATTTAATCTGAATGGCAGTAACCTTGAATAACATTTGAATTTAATGTAGAGCTTTTGAAAATGAAGCAATTGCCTAGCTAACTGCCTGTTTTACTTTCGGGTGAACTTCACGTTTGGCTTTCAGTTGATGGATAGCTGAAGTATCATTTACATTTGGAAGTATAAACATAATATTTGGTAGTTATTAGATGAGAAGAGAGAAGCTTTATTGTTGGCCAGTGATCATTGCGGGATTTCTGAGGCTCAAAGGGCTCGATAATGAATGGAGTTATACAGTTCATCTGATTGGATGCCTAATTAGAATTAGAAGCGACCAAGCCTTGAGCATTATTCTGGACATTCAGGATTTCCAAACGCTAGCTCTGTCTGTTGTCTCCAAACAAAAATACTTCTCTCAAGGCAAGTTTCAGAGAGGAGCTAAGTATGTCACAGAATTCTTCACAGTCAATATATAAGTGGGAAGGGTGTGGTAAGCCTGGGAAGACAATTGGCTAGTAGACTTTAACTTCCTGTTAATTCTAGGGATGAGTTGAATAGCTTTGTTTCAAATTTTTGATCTTGATCAGACTATCAGCTGAAGGGATCTGGATTCAGTATTATACAAACTGGACTCTGGGAAGAGTCCGGTGTTTTTTGTTTTTTTTTTTTTTAGAAAGTGACACCAGGACATGGACAATTAGAGACAAGTAGTCAAAAACATGGTGATCCAAGGGAAGAATTTAGGGTCATAGCTGAGAGAAGATGAGGCCAAACAGGCAGTATCCCAGATACTAGATAGAGGCTGATAGGAAGCAAGACTTGGTAGTACCTTGTAAATTCTGACTGACCAGTTATTCTCTCAGTATGTTAAACACTTGAAATCACCACTGATCCCTGATTCTCAGGACTTGTCTAATGTTTCTCGTTCTAGCAGGATTACTAGTTTATTTTCTCTTATATTAATATTTCTGGAGATTGTAGGCATTATTCCTGACAAAGTATCTGCTAGAGTAACATTTTAAAATTCATGGACTTGAGGAAATCCTCTTGATCGCTAATTGCTTAATAACTTGAGGTAAGGAACCTGCTTACCACGTATTGGAAAATGATGTAATTGGACAAGATTCCCAAGGTCTTTTAGGGTTCTAACATTCTGGAAACAGAATTGCACAATACATTAAAAATTATAAAACTTAAAAGACCATAGATTTCAAAAATCCATACACTCCCAAGTAAGCAACTTTTCTAACAAATATTTTAAAACAAAAACGGTGAATGAAATTAAATTATTTGAACATGGCATTAACAAAAATCTCCTCCCTAAATAAGTCAGCAGCTCTTTTAATATATCAGATAATAGTCTTTCAAAATAGTTCCTTCAACTGCCTTTGCTCTAAGTTTCAAACTTAATGTTCATAGTTTATGTATCTAGCCCTATAAAGTACATTGATATTAAAGTTATACTCAAGATCTGGTTATCTTTTAGTCTGATTTCCTTTTCAGTGCAGATAGAAAATGTATAAGGCCTATTTCAGACCCTATAAAGAAAATGAAACACCAAAGTAAGAACAGAATCCCTGATTCTATCCATGCAAAGTTGCTAGAATAAATAGCCATTTCCCACTCACCTACCTATTGCACAGTCAAAATCTCCAAACTGTCTTAGGTCAGCTCTTCCTAACTGCACATTCAGAGAAGAGTAAGAATCACATGATAAGGCACTATGTTATCACCACCAAACTATTGGAAGTGAATTATCAAGATGACTTTCACACATTCTTTATTAGATATTTATCAATGACAAATATGCATTGCTGATAGATTCTCAAATGGATTCAACACATCTTTCATTCTTATCTCTTTTGATATTATCATATCTCATCAATGGCCTGTCTTCTCTATGTACTGAGGCATTCATAACATACCAAGATGATTACATCATATGATTTTCTTTTCTTCCTCTGAGTACTCCAAATTCCATATCTCACTAACTGCCCTATCCCACCAAGAGGAGAAGAATATCTTGGGGCTTAGTCTGGTCTTCTCTTGGGGACATTTGAGTTTTCCTAGCATGTTTGCAGTAGGAAGGGATCTGTGGGTTCAGATTGGAATGGATAGCCAAGCAGCTGTAATTTCTCCTCCTTGAATATTAATTGCCTGTCATCTAATTTGCATAACTCTGCTTGTCATGGTTACTTTCTTAGCAAGCCTGATGTCAAGAAACTCTTGCTGGTCATCTCCCCTGAGTAAAGAAACCTGGGCTCAGAAGAAAAATTAAGATCATAATGGATCTCCACTGTCTGAATCTTTGTATAACTTGTCATTCAAATTGACTTAGAGTTTAAGGGTTTCACTTGAGCTAGTGCTGGCAGAAAGCCATCTATGGTTTGCTCCTCCTTCCTGGATTTTGCCTGCCCATATAGATTTACTGGCTAGTTATAGTCTAATAGAATTCTTGGAAATAATTTGTAACAAATCGTCCAATTCTTGTGTATTCTGTAATAGAATTCTATGTTTTGATTGCTTGTCCAGCTACCAATGTTTGTGTGGTGTTTAACAGCGTCATGAAATAGAATGTCACCAGCCTGTTCTTAAGGCTCAGTCCCAGGTGAATATAATTCCAATGATATAGGAATTTTTATTGGAGATATAGCTCTTACTGAATTGATCTACCTGTCTTTTAAGATTAATAAGCTATTTTAAGTCCTTAAGCCTCTAAAGGTAATTGAGGTTTTTTTTTAGCTTTGTACAGATCTACTGGTCATATTACAATGTACTATTCAAACAAGAAACTGATGCAATGGAAAGAAATGGTTTCAATTAAAATATAAAACATCAGTCCTTTTAAGGCCTTATAGGTAGATTGATGTGGAGGGAAATCCTACACTGACAATTTCCGGAGGTCTGAGTTTTATGGTTGTACTATCATCAGTTAGCTTTACAGAAGTTCTTCAAAACAAGGAACAAAAGGCCCAGGGAATTAAACTCTTTCCCCAAAATCGTATAGTATTTTGGAAATACATAGAATTAACATGGTGACCTGGAAAGAGCACAGGTCTCAAAACTAATCGCAAGTGTCTATCAACCCATGTTTTGTTAGGTCTGTTTGCCCTCAGAACAAAAGTAAATTGTCCCTATTCTCTCTGCCTTGGACAGTATCTTGACCAGCAGCATCATAGCTAGCTTCAGCTTCTGACAGCCAGTCCTTTTGTAGTTCCATCTTCCACTCAGTAAGTTAGGTACAACACTGCCTGTCTCCTTCATTTTGTCCCTTTGGCCTAGGAGTGAGAGTGGCTTTCTGTTACTGCCAACCTCTAGGCTGCCTCACTGCCCTCTAACTGACCTTTTGCTACCTGTGTGATCCATTTCTTGTGTTATAAATGATCTCCATTTCTGTTTTCCTAGTGGAACCATACCTGATACACTAACTCCATGATTTTGAGCAAGTTACTAACGGATGTTCTGATTCAATCTTTTTTTTCCTTCCTCACTTTAAAAATGGAACTAATATTAGTTGTTTATGTTACTACTGTGAAGAGAGATAATTCTCTGATATATATTTGGAACTTAATAACTCATAACTGATTGTTATGATGGTGTTAGTTTTTGTTGGTTATATATGCTGTTGTCACTAGAATGAAAATTAACACTTAAGTTTCTAAGTGATGTGGGTTTTTTTCCCCTGACACATCACTGTTGGGTCCAAAGAAGCAAGACTGTTTCTCCAACCATTTTATCATTTGAAAACTCAGTGGAAAATGATGCAAGCAGGCAAGCTTGTATATATTTTTTCAACCAATTAATTCATCTGTGAACCTTAAATATTTGGTAATACTGCTTGTAGATAATTTAGAGTGTAGGAAAATTAATCAAAGTCATCTATATGTTATGTATACTAAATCCTAGAGAAATCTGTTACCTACATGGAGGAATGTGGACTTTTGCAAAAAGGGATAAAACTTATTTCCTTCTCTTTCAAAAATTCTAGAAAGCAGTACATAATGATATTTTCCAAATGAATTTTTCTCAGTCTGCCCTGTTTACTACATGAAATACCAGCTCATCACTTTACCCTGAAGGATTTTAAGCTCTTAAATGTCAGCATCTAAGGTGAATGAAAAACACAGGTCACACTGTGTAAAAATACCTGCTTCTAAGGGTCTAAGATAGTGTAACTCCATGCAACTCATCCACTGGAAGACAACCCCTCTTCAGCTGAGTACTTAAAATATTTCCATTTCCCTGGTTAATTTGAGTAGACTGGCAAATTTTTCACCAACATCATGGAGTGGAAAGATCCAAAATGTTGAAATCAGGAGAGCTTCGATTCTAGTTTGTTATGCTGCTTGATAGCTGTGTGATTTGGGGTAGTTCCCCTATCTAAGCATCACTTTCTTCATTTGTGAAAAGGGACTAATAGCTCTATAGGAAGCACATGGTGGCAACAACGGCATGTCTTCAAAAAACTGGAACTGGAAATAATCTTTCCCTCTGAGAGCTAAGTAATGAAATCAACTCATAATCATCTCAATATTAAGCACTCAGGCTCTAAAGACACATAGAGCTTGATTTTTACTCTGACTTCTCTGCATAACATTTTGTGTTCTTGAGGAGGGATTTTTAAATTCCTTAAGATCAGTTTCCTTATCTGTAAGGCAGGGATAAACAAAAAGTATCTATTTCAAAGTTTGTTATGAAAATTAAATTAAAACAAGAAAATATTTGGTACAGTACCTGGTTCATGACAAATTTAAATATCAACTCACTGTTGCTGTGATGGTTTACAATAGA
Source organism: Balaenoptera borealis (assembly GCF_965194805.1). Taxonomy (NCBI): domain Eukaryota; kingdom Metazoa; phylum Chordata; class Mammalia; order Artiodactyla; family Balaenopteridae; genus Balaenoptera; species Balaenoptera borealis. The sequence continues at coordinate 95,613,351 of NC_138874.1, forward strand.
GATGTTCAAAATTAACTGTCTTAAGGAGACTCCTGGGCACCAAAATGAGAGAGTAACTGACTGACAATATGAACATACCAAGAGAAAGGCTGTGACAATCATAAGGAGAAAGATTATCAGTGAAGGAATAGACACAGAAAAAGTGAGTGACAGGGTAAAACATTGGCAATGAATATTCAAACTGGTCAGCAAGGGAGGATACCCTAACAGATTGAAGTTAATACCTGCGCTGCCTGGCAGGCCCATCAGAATTCAATGCTATTAATTATACAGCCTACATTGTACCTTCCATCTTCCATTTATCAGCTACTGATCACCAAGCATACTTCTGATACTTTGGCTTCTGTGTTACGAGTCTACAGTGAGACAATCCTGGTTAGACTGAAAGTATTGTCAATTGATCCAGAATTTTACATGTCCCATGGGTAATTAGCAAGTTGTCATTATGGTTTTACATATTGATTTAGTTTGTGTTTTGTTAGCATGAGCCAGCACCTTTGAATCCAAGCAACTGTGAGACTCTACTGAGGCTATCAGTGGAGACAGCTGGGTTTGAGATCAATTGGCATAAGGCACCTGGGCTTGACATTTATTAACTATTGAATATTTGTCAGATTAATAGAACTCTGATCATAGGTTGTTATAAAAATTAAGTGTTTCAAAACACATAGCATAATACATAAGCACTAAATATATGCTCTTTAATAAAGTAACAACAACAAAATTGTGATAAAATGCTTGAACCTCACCAATAGAAGTACTTTGTGCTTGGGGTGAGAGAAATGAAGGAAGACAGTCTTTGGTATCTACTTTTTCTGTTTTCTTAAATTTTTCAAAGAGTTCTCTGCAGATAAGCTATGTGGTCATTGCCAAAAGATAATATATCAATATTTAAAGCTTTTCTTCCTCATAAAAATGTAACTGTGCTGATCCAAATTCACTCTTTTATTTATTATTTCAGTCAGTACATCATCAAATATACAACTTAGTCCTTTATAACTCAAAGAATACATATTGGATGAGAAGTAATATCGTAGGACACTGAGACTGTAAAAATAATGATACAGTACTGCTCTTTCAATAGTCAACCTAGGAGGGAAGAAATATAGAATAAAATTCTTATAAAATGTAAATATAAACAGAAAACTACAATGTAATATGATAGGTTCTATAATAGAAGAATGTATTTACTATTGTGAAAAATAAAAGGAAGGAACACAATGTAACATTTGAACTGGATATTAAGACTGAGTGGTGAGCAGGGATAGGATGGATATTCCAAGGAAAGGAAGTGGCAAAAAGAAGTGGCATATACCTAGGTAGAAAGTTCTTAGAGGGCACCAAATGTTTGAGATTAGTCATAAGTTAAGGGTTTTTATAGCACTGCATTTTCAGGCACAAACATCAGGTGAAGGTAGAAAAATAGGGCAAGGTAAGATTTACATGGGCTTTTTCTATGTCATGCATGCTAAGAAGCTGAACCTTTATCCACAGATAGTGATGTACCAGAAAATAGTTTTTTAAATACTGTCTATAACACTTTATTTTTATTATGAATATATATTATAGCTGACTATGCAAAGGCATGTACAGGAGAGGAAACAAAAGTTTTGTTTTTGTTATTTTTCTCTTTGTATTGCCCACATGGGAATAATGTTGATGAATTAATCTTATTATCACCATTCTTCAAACAAATACGACTAACCAAAATTGTGGTAACACAAGGATATTAACAGGATCATCATTTATTACTATCTTAGCATTTAATGTCAGCTAATTTGTTAATTCCAAACAAAATGGAGCAAATTGCAATGAAAGATTATAAAAATATCCAGGAAAAGTCAATTGGATTTGTTATAGTCTATGCAATAGAGTCAGGAAAAAAACCAGATTAGATATAAAACAATGAACCATTCAACTAATGGGAAAATAACACTAGATACAGTCTGTCTGGATAATTGATGTAATTTTTAACATTTATACCCAAATTAGAAAGTTAAGTAACCAAAATACCTCTACTTTCATACTAGTCTATTAGAAAACATTGGATAACACAGAGAAGATTCTCCAAAGATATCTCTTCACCATCTTTTGCAAAAGCTACACTCCCTATTGCCATCATTAATCTTGGCTTTCAACACTTCAGCACAAGAGATAAATAGACCATGTGAATTTAGAAGTGATAATTGATTAGACTAGTACCCTGACAGGAAGACCTTGAATGGTAGCTGTGTATAGATCCCCTTTTCTCATATAAAATTTCTAAATTATCCACATATATTGTTCTGCCTGATTGACTTTTTTTTTAATTATTTGCTTTATTTTTTATTTTTTTAAAATTTTATTTATTTATTTATTTATTTATTTATTTATTTATGGCTGTGTTGGGTCTTCGTTTCTGTGCGAGGGCTTTCTCTAGTTGCGGCAAGCGGGGGCCACTCTTCATCGCGGTGCGCGGGCCTCTCACTATCGCTGCCTCTCTTGTTGCGGAACACAGGCTCCAGACGCGCAGGCTCAGCAATTGTGGCTCACGGGCCCAGTCACTCTGCGGCATGTGGGATCTTCCCCAGACCGGGGCTCGAACCCGTGTCCCCTGCATTGGCAGGCAGATTCTCAACCACTGTGCCAGCAGGGGAGCCCCCTGATTGACTTCTTTTGCCACACAAAGAAAAAGTCATTCACACATGTGATTTGGAAAACACAGTGGCTGTTCTGATAATTAACCACTCTCAGGCAACGTGGGATTCAATTAAGCAAAGCAGTCCTCCAACTAAAATTTAAGAATGATGTCCAGACTCCAAAAAAGTTGTTTCGAGGAAATAATAAAAGAGAAATGGGACAAAATAGAAAGAAAATGCTGATTATCAACCATAATATAGAAAGGGAAATGTGTGATTTGTTCGAATGGTTTAGATCTCTATATGTCTGAAGTTTCACTCAATATGCATTCCAAAGGACTTAAAAGTAGAACTGAATAGTTATCAAAAATGTGTAATGTAAAATGGAGTCCATTGCCATTAGTAAATTCTTACTTCTTTATTATAATCACAGGAAAATGTATAGAGCCCAAGATCCCACACTATTACCATTTGAGGTCTCACACCATTGCGGAGAGGGTAATAAAATCTCCTGCACAAGACACACTACAGATGCAAGGCAGAGGTTAGCTTCCTGCTATGGTACAGGTGGAAAGCATGCTGACAGGACCCATCTCCAAGGCCCAGGAACACAGGGCATACCTAACACTGAGGCTGGACCAGGACAAAACTGAACCTGTCTTCCATTCTCAATTTGGCAAGCATTGAACAGCAAGCAAGAGGAGTTTACTACTCCTAGAAGGCTAAAGAGCATACAAAGATACACCCTATAAGCAGAGATGTACAGAGATGGCTGAGAGACAAGGGTGTGGCAAAAATATTGAGAAGAACTCTTTAACTCTCAGAGCCTCCTTTATAAATACAAGGCATAATTAAGGAAATCTGAAGTTCTTGGTGCATGGAAGGTAAGCAGAACAACAATGAAATCTACTCAGCTAAATTCCTGATGAGATTGAGTCAATCCTCCACACTTATTGATTGACAAAAGATGGGTATATTTTCATATAAATAATAATATATAGATATTATGTATGTAATACTATATATCTTAGTCTCGAATATACTTCATATTATGATACAATGTATGGCATTCGATCAAAAATTAAAAGACAAAATAGAAAACAAGAAAAAAAAAAAACTGCATTGTCAAGAATATAAGGCAACAAATAAGGAAGGACCATATTTAGAGATGACCTAGTAACTGGAGTCATCAGACAGGCACTTTAAAATAACTATGATTAATGTTTAAAGATCTAGTGGAAAAGGTGAACATGCATGGGGACTTGGGGAATTTCATCAAAAAAATGGAAACTAAAAGAGTCATATAAAAAATCTTATAAAGATAAGCAGAAAATATATCAGAAAAAACAGAGAGAGAGAGAAAGGAAGTGTGTGCAATAGAGAGCACAGAACACAGCATTTAAGAGCTAAAAAGCAATATCTAACAATTTACCATATGTGTAATTAGAATTCCAAGCAAAGAAGTAGAAAGACTGAAGCAGAAAAAAATAGAAGAAATGAGAAAAAGAAGAACAAATTAAATCCAAAGTAAACAGAAGGAAAGAGATAATAAAGATAAGAGCTAAAAAATCAATGAAACAGAAAACAAATAAAATTATAGAAAATCAGATCGAAAGTGCAGGGATGGAAAAAGCTATTTCATACAAATGGAAACAAGAAAAGCAAGGGTAGCTATACTCATATCAGACAAAATAGACTTTAAAACAAGAATCTATAATAAAAGACAAAAAAGGACATTATATAATAATAAAGAGATCAATACAAGAAGAGGATATTACACTTGTTAACATATGCACCCAATACAGGAGCACCTAAATATATAATCCAAATATTGAGAGACCTAAAGGGAGAAATTGACAACAATACAATAATAGTAGGAGATTTTAACACCCCACTTACATCAATGGACAGATCATCCAGCCAGAAAATCAACATGGCAGCAGTGGTCTTAAATGACACAGTAGACCAGTTGGACTTAAAAAGTTCTTTATTTCTTTCTTCCCAGGCTGTATACCTGTATACCTTTTATTTATTTTTCTTGGTTTTGTTTTTTTGTTGTTGTTTTTTGTTTTTTGCTTTAGCTAGAACTTCCAACATGATATTGAATAGGAGTAGTGAGAGTGGGCATCCTTGCCTAGTTCCTGATCTTAGTGGGAACATAACTAGTTCTTCAACATTAAGTGTAATTTTCTGGTAGATTTTAAAAGTCAAGTTAAAGGTGTTTCCCTCTATTCACAGTTTGCTGGTAGTTTTTATCATAAATGGGTGCTGTATTTTTTCAAATGCTTTTTCTGTATTTTTTATATGATCATACATTTTGTTTCTTTAGCTTGTAGATGTGATAGATTACATCAATTTATTTTGCAGTGCTGAAACAGCTTTGCATAATGTGGATAAATCATACTTGATCATGGTATAAGTTCTTTTGCTAATATTTTGTTGAGAATATTTGCATCTGTGTTCATAAGACATACTGGCCTGTAGTTTTCCTTTATTTTAATGTCTTTCTCTGGTTTTGGTATCAAGGTAGTGCTTGCCCCATAGATTGAATTCAGAATAGTTCCCCTTTTTTGTATTTTCTGGAGCAGTTTGTCGAGAACTGGTATCACTTCTTTAAATATTTTGAAGGATTCACTAGTAAACCCATCTGGGCTTCTTACATTCTTTTTGGAAGATTATTAATTATTGATTCAATTTCTTTAATAGCTATAAGTCTATTCAGATTATCTATTTCTCTTTGTATTAGTTTTGGTAGATTATGTCTTTCAAAGAATTGGTCCATTTCATCTAGGGTATCAAATTTTGGAACACAAACTTGTTTTTATGTTCTTTTATTATCCTTTCAATTTTCATGGGATCCATGGTGATAACACCTCTTTCATTTATGTTATTAACAATTTGTATTTTTTGTCTGCTTTTTTGGGGGGGAGGGGATTGGTTTAACTTGGCTAGAGGTTTTTCAAGTTTATTAATCTTTTTAAGGAACCAGCTTTTATTTCATTGATTCTTTTCTCTCTTGATTTTCTTTTTCAGTTTTATTGATTTCTGCTCTATTTTTTAAATTATTCCTGGTCTTCATCTTACATTGAATTGAGTTTTCTCTTTATTTTCTAGTTTTCTAAAGTGGAAGCTTAGATTATACATTTAGATCTTCTTTTTAGTTATGTGCATTTGATGGCTTTACTTTCACTCTAAGTACTGCTTTCACTGTGTCATAAATTTTCATAAAGTGTATTTTCATTTAGTTTGAAATATTTTTAAAATTTCTCTTGACACTTCTTTGATCCAGGTGTTACTTAGAAGTGTGTTGTTTAATCTCCAAACTTTGGGAGATTTTTCTAGCTATCTTTCTGTTATTGATTTCTGGTTTAGTAACACTCTGGTCTGAGAACATACCTTATATGATTTAGCTTCTTTTAAATTTGATAAGACATGTTTTATGTCTCAGATACTAGTATATCTTGGTGAATTCCATGTAAATTTGAAAATAGTGTGTATTCTGCTGTTTTAAGATGGAATATTCTATTTATATTAATTATATTCAGTTGATTGATCATGTTGTTCAGTTCAACTACATCCTTGCAGATTTTCTGCCTGCTGGATATGATAATTACTGATCAATGTGTGTCGTCTCCGTCCACAACTATAATAGTGGATTTGTCTATTTCTCCTTGAAGTTCTACCAGCTTTTGCCTCATGTATTTTGGTGCTCTGTTGTTAAATGCATACACATTTAGAATTAGTTTGTTGTCCTGGAGAATTGATTCCTTTATCAATATGTGAATTCTCTTCTTTCACCCTGAAAATTTTCCTTGCTCTGAAGCCTGCATTGTCTGAACTTAATATGGTTAATTCAGCTTTCTTTTGATTTGTGTTAGCATGCTGTATTTCTTTCCATCCCTTACCTTTTAATTTGTGTATTTATATTTAAAGTAGGTTTCTTATAGACAACATGTAATTGGATCTTGTTTTCTTTTAAATCCACTCTGTGTATTTGGATACTGACATTTACAGTGATTATTGATATAGTTGGTTTAATATCTACCTATTGGTAACTGTTATCTATAAGTTGCCTTTTTTATGTCTTTTTTCTTCTTACTTTTTGGTGTCCCACTCTTTTTTTCTATAGTTTTTTTTTTTTTAAACATCTTTATTGAAGTATAATTGCCTTACAATGGTGTGTTAGCTTCTGCTTTATAACAAAGTTAATCAGTTATACATATACAATATGTTCCCATTTCTCTTCCCTCTTGCATCTCCCTCCCTCCCACCCTCCCCATCCCACCCCTCTAGGTGGTCACAAAGCACCGAGCTGATCTTCCTGTGCTATGCGGCTGCTTCCCACTAGCTATCTATTTTACATTTGGTAGTGTATATATGTCCATGACACTCTCTTACCCTGTCACATCTCACCCCACCCCCTCCCCATATCCTCAAGTCCATTCTCTAGTAGGTCTGTGTCTTTATTCCCGTCTTGCCACTAGGTTCTTCATGGCCTTTTTTTGTTTTTCCCTTAGATTCCGTATATATGTGTTAGCATACTGTATTTGTTTTTCTCTTTCTGACTTACTTCACTCTGTATGACAGACTCTAACTCCATCCACCTCATTACAAATACCTCCATTTCATTTCTTTTTATGGCTGAGTAATATTCCATTGTATATATGTGCCACATCTTCTTTATCCATTCATCTGTCGATGGACATTTAGGTTGCTTCCATGTCCTGGCTATTGTAAATAGAGCTGCAATGAACATTGTGGTACATGACACTTTTTGACCTATGGTTTTCTCAGGGTATATGCCCAGTAGTGCGATTGCTGGGTCGTATGGTAGTTCTATTTGTAGTTTTTTAAGGAACCTCCATACTGTTCTCCATAGTGGCTGTATCAATTTACATTCCCACCAACAGTGCAAGAGTGTTCCCTTTCCTCCACACCCTCTCCAGCATTTATTGTTTCTAGATTTTTTGATGATGGCCATTCTGACCGGTGTGAGATGATATCTCATTGTAGTTTTGATTTGCATTTCTCTAATGATTAATGATGTTGAGCATTCTTTCATGTGTCTGTTGGCAATCTGTATATCTTCTTTGGAGAAATGTCTATTTAGGTCTTCTGCCCATTTTTGGATTGGGTTGTTCGTTTTTTTGTTATTGAGCTGCATGAGCTGCTTGTAAATCTTGGAGATTAATCCTTTGTCAGTTGCTTCATTTGCCAATATTTTCTCCCATTCTGATGGTTGTCTTTTGGTCTTGTTTATGGTTTCCTTTGCTGTGCAAAAGCTTTTAAGTTTCATTAGGTCCCATTTGTTTATTTGTGTTCTTATTTCCATTTCTCTGGGAGCTGGGTCAAAAAGAATCTTGCTGTGATGTATGTCATAGAGTGTTCTGCCTATGTTTTCCTCTAAGAGTTTGATAGTGTCTGCCCTTACACTTAGGTCTTTAATCCATTTTGAGTTTATTTTTGTGCATGGTGTCAGGGAGTGTTCTAATTTCATACTTTTACATGTACCTGTCCAATTTTCCCAGCACCACTTATTGAAGAGGCTGTCTTTTCTCCACTGTATATGCTTGCCTCCTTTATCAAAGATAAGGTGACCATATGTGTGTGGGTTTATCTCTGGGCTTTCTATCCTGTTCCATTGATCTATATTTCTGTTTTGGTGCCAGTACCAAACTGTCTTGATTACTGAAGCTTTGTAATATAGTCTGAAGTCAGGGAGCCTGATTCCCCCAGCTCCATTTTTCGTTCTAAAGATTGCTTTGGCTATTCGGGGTCTTTTGTGTTTCCATACAAATTGTGAAATTTTTTGTTCTAGTTCTGTGAAAAATGCCAGTGGTAGTTTGATAGGGATTGCATTGAATCTGTAGATTGCTTTGGGTAGTAGAGTCATTTTCACAATGTTGATTCTTCCAATCCAGGAACATGGTATATCTCTCCATCTGTTTGTATCATATTTAATTTCTTTCATCAGTGTCTTATAATTTTCTGCATACAGGTCTTTTGTCTCCTTAGGTAGGTTTATTCCTAGATATTTTATTCTTTTTGTTGCAGTGGTAAACGGGAGTGTTTTCTTAATTTCACTTTCAGATTTTTCGTCATTAGTGTATAGAAATGCAAGAGATTTCTGTGCATTAATTTTGTATCCTGCTACTTTACCAAATTCATTGATTAGCTCTAGGAGTTTTCTGGTAGCATCTTTAGGATTCTCTATGTATAGTATCATGTCATCTGCAAACAGTGACAGCTTTACTTCTTCTTTTCCGATTTGGAATCCTTTTATTTCTTTGTCTTCTCTGATTGCTGTGGCTAACACTTCCAAAACTATGTTGAATAATAGTGGTGAGAGTGGGCAACCTTGTCTTGTTCCTGATCTTAGTGGAAATGGTTTCAGTTTTTCACCATTGAGGACAATGTTGGCTGTGGGTTTGTCATATATGGCCTTTATTATGTTGAGGAAAGTTCCCTCTATGCCTACTTTCTGCAGTGCTTTTATCATAAATGGGTGTTGAATTTTGTTGAAAGCTTTCTCTGCATCTATTGAGATGATCATATGGTTTTTCTCCTTCAATTTGTTAATATGGTGTATCACATTAATTGATTTGCGTATATTGAAGAATCCTTGCATTCCTGGGATAAACCCCACTTGATCATGGTGTATGATCCTTTTAATGTGCTGTTGGATTCTGTTTGCTAGTATTTTGTTGAGGATTTTTGCATCTATGTTCATCAGTGATATTGGCCTGTAGTTTTCTTTCTTTGTGACATCTTTGTCTGGTTTTGGTATCAGGGTGATGGTGGCCTCGTAGAATGAGTTTGGGAGTGTTCCTCCCTCTACAATATTTTGGAAGAGTTTGAGAAGGATAGGTGTTAGCTCTTCTCTAAATGTTTGATAGAATTCACCTGTGAAGCCATCTGGTCCTGGGCTTTTGTTTGTTGGAAGGTTTTTAATCACAGTTTCAATTTCAGTGCTTGTGATTGGTCTGTTCATATTTTCTATTTCTTCCTGGTTCAATCTCGGCAGTTTGTGCATTTCTAAGAATCTGTCCTTTTCTTCCAGGTTGTCCATTTTATTGGCATAGAGTTGCTTGTAGTAATCTCTCATGATCTTTTGTATTTCTGCAGTGTCAGTGGTTACTTCTCCTTTTTCATTTCTAATTCTATTGATTTGAGTCTTCTCCCTTTTTCTCTTGATGAGTCTGGCTAATGGTTTATCAATTTTGTTTATCTTCTCAAAGAACCAGCTTTTAGTTTCATTGATTTTTGCTATTGTTTCCTTCATTTCTTTTTCATTTATTTCTGACCTGATCTTTATGATTTCTTTCCTTCTCCTAGCTTTGGGGTTTTTTTGTTCTTCTTTCTCTAATTGCTTTAGGTGCAAGGTTAGGTTGTCTATTCGAGATGTTTCCTGTTTCTTGAGGTAGGCTTGTATTGCTATAAACTTCCCTCTTAGCACTGCTTTTGCTGCATCCCATAGGTTTTGGGTCGTCATATCTCCATTGTCATTTGTTTCTAGGTATTTTTTGATTTCCCCTTTGATTTCTTCAGTGATCGCTTCGTTATTAAGTAGTGTATTGTGTAGCCTCCATGTGTTTGTATTTTTTACAGATCTTTTCCTGTAATTGCTATCTAGTCTCATAGCGTTGTGGTCGGAAAAGATACTTGATACTATTTCAATTTTCTTAAATTTACCAAGGCTTGATTTGTGACCCAAGATATGATCTATCCTGGAGAATGTTCCATGAGCACTTGAGAAAAATGTGTATTCTGTTGTTTTTGGGTGGAATGTCCTATAAATATCAATTAAATCCATCTTGTTTAATGTATCATTTAAAGCTTGTGTTTCCTTATTTATTTTCATTTTGGATGATCTGTCCATTGGTGAAAGTGGGGTGTTAAAGTCCCCTACTATGATTGTGTTGCTGTCGATTTCCCCTTTTATGGCTGTTAGTATTTGCCTTATGTATTGAGGTGCTCCTATGTTGGGTGCATAAATATTTACAATTGTTATACCTTCCTCTTGGATCGATCCCTTGATCATTATATAGTGTCCTTCTTTGTCTCTTGTAATAGTCTTTATTTTAAAGTCTATTTTGTCTGATATGAGAATTGCTACTCCAGCTTTCTTTTGATTTCCATTTGCATGGAATATCTTTTTCCATCCCCTCACTTTCAGTCTGTATGTGTCTCTAGGTCTGAAGTGGGTCTCTTGTAGACAGCATATATATGGGTCTTGTTTTTGTATCCATTCAGCCAGCCTGTGTCTTTTGGTGGGAGCATTTAATCCATTTACATTCAAGGTAATTATCGATATGCATGTTCCTATTCCCATTTTCTTAAATGTTTTGGGTTTGTTATTGTAGGTGTTTTCCTTCTCTTGTGTTTCTTGCCTAGAGAAGTTCCTTTAGCATTTGTTGTAAAGCTGGTTTGGTGGTGCTGAACTCTCTCAGCTTTTGCTTGTCTGTAAAGGTTTTAATTTCTCCATCACATCTCAATGAGATCCTTGCTGGGTAGAGTAATCTTGGTTGTAGGTTCTTCTCCTTCATCACTTTAAGTATATCCTGCCACTCCCTTCTGGCTTGCAGAGTTTCTGCTGAAAGATCAGATGTTAACCTTATGGGGATTCCCTTGTGTGTTATTTGTTTTTTTTCCCTTGCTGCCTTTAATATGTTTTCCTTATATTTAATTTTTGACAGTTTGATTAATATGTGTCTTGGCGTGTTTCTCCTTGGGTTTATCCTGTATGGGACTCTCTGTGCTTCCAGGACTTGATTAACTATTTCCTTTCCCATATTAGGGAAGTTTTCAACTATAATCCCTTCAAATATTTTCTCAGTCCCTTTCTTTTTCTCTTCTTCTTCTGGGACCCCTATAATTCGAATGTTGGTGCGTTTAATGTTGTCCCAGAGGTCTCTGAGACTGTCCTCAGTTCTTTTCATTCTTTTTTCTTTATCCTGCTCTGCAGTAGTTATTTCCACCATTTTATCTTCCAGATCACTTATCCTTTCTTCTGCCTCAGTTATTCTGCTATTGATCCCATCTAGAGTATTTTTAATTTCATTTATTGTGTTTTTCATCATTGCTTGGTTCCTCTTTAGTTCTTCTACGTCCTTGTTAAATGTTTCTTGCATTTTGTCTATTCTATTTCCAAGATTTTGGATCATCCTTACTATCATTGTTCTGAATTCTTTTTCAGGTAGACTACCTATTTCCTCTTCATTTGTTAAGTCTAGTGTATTTTGACCTTGCTCCTTCATCTGCTGTGTGTTTTTCTGTCATCTCATTTTGCTTATCTTACTGTGTTTGGGGTCTCCGTATCACAGGTTGCAGGTTCGTAGTTCCCGTTGTTTTTGGTATCTGTCCCCAGTGGCTAAGGTTGGTTCAGTGGGTTGTGAAGGCTTCCTGGTGGAGGGAACTAGTGCCTGAGCTCTGGTGGATGAGGCTGGATCTTGTCTTTCTGGTGGGCACGTCCACGTCTGGTGGTGTATTTTGGGGTGTCTGTGGCCTTATTATGATTTTAGGCAGCCTCTCTGCTAATGGATGGGGCTGTGTTCCTGTCTTGCTAGTTGTTTGGCATAGGGTGTTCAGCACTGTAGCTTGCTGGTCATTGAGTGATGCTGGGTCTTGATGTTGAGATGGAGAACTCTGAGAGATTTTTGCCGTTTGGTATTACGTGGAGCTGGGAGGTCTCTTGTGGACCAGTGTCCTGAAGTTGGCTCTCCCACCTCCGAGGTATGGCCCTGATGCCTGGCTGAAGCACCAAGAGCCTTTCGTCCACACGGCTCAGAGTAAAAGGGAGAAAAAATAGAAAGAAAGAAAGAAAGAAAGAAAGAAAGAAAGAAAGAAAGAAAGAAAGAAAGAAAGAAAGAGGCTATAATATAGTGAGGTAAAATAAAGCTATTATAAAGCAAAGCTATACAGACAAAATCTCCCCCAGAAGCATATACATATACACTCACAAAAAAAAAGGAAAAGGGGAAAAATTAATATATCCTGCTCCCAAAGTCCACCTCCTGAATTTGGGATGATTCGTTGTCTATTCAGGTATTGAACAGATGCAGGCACATCAAGTTGTTTGTGGAGTTTTAATCCGCTGCTTCTGAGGCTGCTGGGAGAGATTTCCCCTCCTCGTCTCTGTTCACACAGCTCCTGGGGATCAGCTTTGGATTTGGCCACGCCTCTGTGTGTAGGTCGCCTGAGGGCGTCTGTTCCCCGCCCAGACAGGACGGGGTTAAAGGAGCAGCTGCTTCGGGGGCTCTGGCTCACTCAGGCCGCGGGGAGGGAGGGGTACAGAGGAGGCGGGGCGAGCCTGCGGCGTCAGAGGCCGGCGTGACGTTGCACCAGCCTGAGGTGCGCAGTGCGTTCTCCCGGGGAAGTTGTCCCTGGATCACGGGACGCTGGCAGTGGCGGGCTGCACGGGCTCCCGGGAGGGGCGGTGTGGAGAGTGACCTGTGCTCGCACACAGGCTTTTTGGAGGCGGCAGCAGCAGCCCCAGCGTCTCACGCCCGTCTCTGGGGTCCGCGCTGATAGCCGCGGCTCGTGCCCGTCTCTGAAGTTCGTTTAGGCGGCGCTCTGAATCCCTTCTCCTCGCGCACCAGGAAAACAGGGAAGAAAAAGTCTCTTGCCTCTTTGGCAGCTGCAGACTTTTTCCCGGACTCCCTCCCGGCTAGCTGTGGTGCACTAACCCCTCAGGCTGTGTTCACGCCGCCAACCCCAGTCCTCTCCCTGCGATCCAACCGAAGCCCGAGCCTCAGCTCCCAGCCCCGCCCACCCTGGCGGCTGAGCAGACAAGCCTCTCGGGCTGGTGAGTGCTGGTCAGCGCCGAGCCTCCGTGCGGGAAGTGCGGGAATCTCTCCGCTTTGCCCTCCACACCCCTGTGGCTGCGCTCTCCTCCCCAGCTCCGAAGCTTCCCTCCTCCACCACCCGCAGTCTCCGCCTGCGAAGGGGCTTCCTAGTGCGTGGAAATCTTTCCTCCTTCACAGCTCCCTCCCACTGGTGCAGGTGCTGTCCCTATTCTTTTGTCTCTGTTATTTCTTTTTTCTTTTGCCCTACCTAAGTACGGGGGGAGTTTCTTGCCTTTTTGGAGGTCGGACGTTTTCTGCCAGCGTTCAGTAGGAGCAGTTCCACGTGTAGATGTATTTCTACTGTATCTGTGGGAAGGAAGGTGATCTCCGCGTCTTACTCTTCCGCCATCTTCTCTCCTCTCTTTCTATAGTTTTAATGGAGCATTTTATATGATTGCATTTTCTCTCCTTTCTTAGACTATAAATTATAATTCTTTTTCTAACTCACTATTTAAAAGTTGCTGAGTTATGATTGACATAGAAAAAGCAGTACATATGTAATGTAAATAAATTGATGAGTTTGGAAATAAGAATATATTCATAAAACCATCACCACTGTCAAGGCCGTAAACATATCCACCACCTCCCAAAGTTTTCTTCCATCTCCTTTATTATTATTTGTGTGTGTATGATAACAACACTTAACATAAGATTTACCCTCTTAGCAAATTTTAAGTATACAATAAGGTATTGTTAGCTACAGATACTATGTTACATAGTAAATCTCCAGAATTTGTCTATCTTAAGTACCTGAAACTTTATACCTTTTAACCATTTTCTCCCTATTTCCCCCTCCCATCAGTCATGTTAACCACCATTCCCCTTTCTGCTTCAACAAGTTTGACTATTTCAGATTCCACACATAAGTGAGCCCATACAATATTCCTTTTTCTGTGTCTCGCTTGTTTCACTTAGCGTCATGCCTTCAAGAATCACACATCTTGTTGCAAATGGAAGGATTTCATATTTTATTTTTTATTTATTTTTTTAACATCTTCATTGGAGTATAATTGCTTTACAATGGTGTGTTAGTTTCTGCTGTATAATAAAGTGAATCAGCTATACATATACATATATCCCCATATCCCCTCCCTCTTGCATCTCCCTCCCACACTCCTTATCCCACCCCTCTAGGTGGTCACAAAGAACAGAACTGATGTCCCTGTGCTATGCAGCTGCTTCCCACTAGCTATCTACTTTATATTTGGTAGTGTATATATGTCCATGCCACTCTCTCACTTCGTCCCAGCTTACCCTTCCCACTCCCTGTGTCCTCAAGTCCATTCTCTATGTCTGTGTCTTTATTACTGTCCTGCTCCTAGGTTCTTCAGAAACCTTTTTTTTTTTTTTTGGATTCCATATGTATGTGTTAGCATACAGTATTTGTTTTTCTCTATCTGACTTACTTCACTCTATATGACAGACTCTAGGTCCATCCACCTCACTACAAATAACTCAATTTCATTTCTTTTTATGGCTGAGTAATATTCCACTGTATATATGTGACACATCTTCTTTATCCATTCATCTGTCGATGGACACTTAGGTTGCTTCCATGTCCTGGCTATCGTAAATAGAGCTGCAATGAACACTGTGGTACATGACTCTTTTTGAATTATGGTTTTCTCAGGTTATATGCCCAGTAGTGGGATTGCTGGGTCGTATGGTAGTTCTATTTTTAGTTTTTTAAGGAACCTCCATACTGTTCTCCATAGTGGCTGTATCAATTTACATTCCCACCAACAGTGCAAGAGGGTTCCCTTTTCTCCACACCCTCTCCAGCATTTGTTGTTTGTAGATTTTCTGATGATGCCCATTCTAACTGGTGAGAGGTGATACCTCATTGTAGTTTTGATTTGTATTTCTCTAATAATTAGTGATGTTGAGGAGCTTTTCATGTGCTTCTTGGCCATCTGTATGTCTTCTTTGGAGAAATGTCTATTTAGGTCTTCTGCCCATTTTTGGATTGGGTTGTTTGTTTCTTTGATATTGAGCTGCATGACCTGCTTGTATATTTTGGAAATTAATCCTTAGTCAGTTGCTTCATTTGCAAATACTTTTTCTCCCATTCTGAGGGTTGTCTTTTGGTCTCATTTATGTTTTCCTTTGCTGTGCAAAAGCTTTTAAGTTTCATTAGGTCCCATTTGTTTATTTTTTTTTATTACCATTTCTCTAGGAAGTAGGTCAAAAAGGATCTTGCTGTGATTTATGTCATAGAGTGTTCTGCCTAGGTTTTCCTCTAAGAGTTTGATAGTGTCTGGACTTACATTTAGGTCTTTAATCCATTTTGAGTTTATTTTTGTGTATGGTGTTAGGGAGTGTTCTAATTTCATTCTTTTACATGTAGCTGTTCAGTTTTCCCAGCACCACTTATTGAAGAGGCTGTCTTTTCTCCATTGTATATCTTGCCTCCTTTATCAAAAATAAGGTGACTATATGTGCGTGGGTTTATCTCTGGGCTTTCTATCCTGTTCCATTGATCTATATTTCTGTTTTTCTGCCAGTACCATACTGTCTTGATTACTGTAGCTTTGTAGTGTAGTCTGAAGTCCAGGAGCCTGATTCCTCCAACCCGGTTTTCTTTCTCAAGATTGCTTTGGCTATTCAGGGTTTTTTGTGTTTCCATACAAATTGTGAAATTTTTTGTTCTAGTTGTGTAGAAAATGCCATTGGTAGTTTGATAGGGATTGCATTGAATCTGTAGATTGCTTTGGGTAGTATAGTCATCTTCACAATGTTGATTCTTCCAATCCAAGAACATGGTATATCTCTACATCTGTTTGTAGCATCTTTAATTTCTTTCATCAGTGTCTTTTCTTTGTTGTTTTTTTTTGGCTTAAACAACAAATATTTATTTCTCTTAGTTCTGGACTGAAAGCTAGAAGTTCAAGAGCAGGATTCCAGTGCACTCAGGTTCTTGGTGAATACCTTCTTCCTGGTTAACAGATGCTGCATACTTACATGGTGGGCAGAGAGGGAGGAGAGAGAATGAGAGAGAGAAAGAACTAGATCTCTGGTCTCTTCTGTTTTCTGTTTGTTTGTTTTTAAATTTTGAATTTTATTTTTTTATACAGCAGGTCCTTGTTAGTCATCAGTTTTATTCACATCAGTGTATACATGTCAATCCTAATCGCCCAATTCATCCCACCACCACACCCACCCCCATCCCCCCCACCACTTTCCCCCCTTGGTGTCCGTATGTTTGTTCTCTACATCTGTGTCTCAGTTTATGCCCTGCAAACCAGTTCATCTCTACCATTTTTCTAGGTTCCACATATATACGTCAATATACAATATATGTTTTTCTCTTTCTGACTTACTTCACTCTGTATGACAGTCTCTAGATCCATCCACATCTCTACAAATCACCCAATTTCGTTCCTTTTTATGGCTGAGTAATATTCCATTGTATATTTGTACCACATCTTGTTTATCCGTTCATCTGTTGATGGGCATTTAGGTTGCTTCCCTGACCTGGCTATTGTAAGTAGTGCAGCAATGAACATTGGGGTGCATGGGTCTTTTTGAATTATGGTTTTCTCTGGGTATATGCCCAGTAGTGGGATTGCTAGTTCATATGGTAATTCTATTTTTAGTTTTTTAAGGAACCTCCATACTGTTCTCCATAGTGGCTGTATCAATTTACATTCCCACCAACAGTGCAAGAGGGTTCCCTTTTCTCCACACCCTCTCCAGCATTTGTTGTTTGTAGATTTTCTGATGATGCCCATTCTAACTGGTGAGAGGTGATACCTCATTGTAGTTTTGATTTGTATTTCTCTAATAATTAGTGATGTTGAGCAGCTTTTCATGTGCTTCTTGGCCATCTGTATGTCTTCTTTGGAGAAATGTCTATTTAGGTCTTCTGCCCATTTTTGGATTGGGTTGTTTGTTTTTTTAATATTGAGCTGAATGAGCTGTTTATATATTTTGGAGATTAATCCTTTGTCCGTTGATCCATTTGCAAATATTTTCTCCCATTCTGAGGGTTGTCTTTTCGTCTTGTTTATGGTTTCCTTTGCTGTGCAAAAGCTTTGAAGTTTCATTAGGTCCAACTTGTTTATTTTTGTTTTTATTTCCATTACTTTAGGAGGTGGATCAAAAAAGATCTTGTTGTGATTTATGTCAAAGAGTGTTCTTCCTATGTTTTCCTCTAGGAGTTTTATAGTGTCTGGTCTTACACTTAGGTCTTGAATCCATTTTGAGTTTATTTTTGTGTATAGTGTTAGGGAGTGTTCTAATTTCGTTATTTTACATGTAGCTGTCCAGTTTTCCCAGCACCACTTATTGAAGAGACTGTCTTTTCTCCATTGTATATCCTTGCCTCCTTTGTCATATATTAGTTGACCATAGGTGCGTGGGTTTATCTTGGGGCTTTCTATCTTGTTCCATTGATCTATGTTTCTGTTTTTGTGCCAGTACCATATTGTCTTGATTACTGTAGCTTTGTAGTATAGTCTGAAGTCAGGGAGTCTGATTCCTCCAGCTCCGTTTTTTCCCTTCAAGACTTCTTTGGCTATTCAGCATCTTTTGTGGCTCCATACACATTTTAAGATTTTTTGCTCTAGTTCCAGAAAAAATTCCATTGGTAATTTGTTATGGATTGCATTGAATCTGTATATTGCTTTGGGTTGTATAGTCATTTTCACAATATTGATTCTTCCAAACCAAGAACATGGTATATCTCTCCATCTGTTGGTATCATTGTTAATTTCTTTCATCAGTGTCTTATAGTTTTCTGCATACAGGTCTTTTATCTCCCTAGGTAGGTTTATTCCTAGGTATTTTATTCTTTTTGTTGCAGTGGTAAATGGGAGTGTTTCCTTAATTTATCTGTCACATTTTTCATCATTAGTGTATAGGAATGCAAGAGATTTCTGTGCATTAATTTTGTATCCTGCTACTTCACCAAATTCATTGATTAGCTCTAGTAGTTTTCTGGTAGCATCTTTAGGATTCTCTATGTATAGTATCATGTCATCTGCAAACAGTGACAGTTTTTCTTCTTTTTTTCCATTTTGGGCTCCTCTTATTTCCTTTTCTTCTCTGATTGCTATGGCTGAAACTTCCAAAACTATGTTAAATAATAGTGGTGAGAGTAGACATCCTTGTCTTGTTCCTGATCTTAGAGGAAATGGTTTCAGTTTTTCACCACTGAGAACGATGTTGGCTGTGGTTTTCTCATATATGGCCTTTATTATGTTGAGGTAAGTTCCCTCTATGCCTACTTTCTGCAGGGTTTTTATCATAAATGGGTATTGAATTTTGTCAAAAGTTTTTTCTGGATCTATTGAGATGATCATATATTTTTTATCTTTCAATTAGTTAATATGGTGTATCACATTGATTGATTTGCATATATTGAAGAATCCTTGCATTCCTGGGATAAACCCCACTTGATCATGGTGTATGATCCTTTTAATGTGCTGTAGTATTCCGTTTGCTAGTATTTTATTGAGGATTTTTGCATCTATGTTCATCAGTGATATTGGCCTGTAGTTTTCTTTCTTTGTGACATCTTTGTTTGGTTTTGGTATCAGGGTGATGGTGACCTCACAGAATGAGTTTGGGAGTGTTCCTCCGTCTGCTATATTGTGAAGAGTTTGAGAAGGTTAGGTGTTAAGTCTTCTCTAAATATTTGATAGAATTCACCTGTGAAGCCATCTGGTCCTGGGCTTTTGTTTGTTAGAAGATTTTAAATCACACTCTC
The DNA here is from genome assembly GCF_965194805.1 of Balaenoptera borealis. Taxonomy (NCBI): domain Eukaryota; kingdom Metazoa; phylum Chordata; class Mammalia; order Artiodactyla; family Balaenopteridae; genus Balaenoptera; species Balaenoptera borealis. Next base: position 95,632,523 of record NC_138874.1, read on the forward strand.
AGTTTCAGTGTTTGTGATTGGTCTGTTTATATTTTCTATTTCTTCCTGGTTCTGTCTTGGAAGGCTGTACTTTTCTAAGAATTTGTCCATTTCTTCCATGTTGTCCATTTCATTCGCATATGGTTTCTTGTAGTAATCTTTCATGATCCTTTGTATTTCTGCAGTGTCAGTTGTTACTTCTCCTTTTTCATTTCTAATTGTATTGATTTGAGTCTTCTCCCGTTTCTTATTAATGAGTCTGAATAATGGTTTATCAATTTTGTTTATTTTCTCAAAGAAGCAGCTTTTAGTTTTATTGATCTTTTCTATTGTTTCCTTCATTTCTTTTTCATTTATTTCTGATCTGATCTTTATGATTTCTTTCCTTCTGCTAACTTTGGGGCTTTTTTGTTCTTCTTTCTCTAATTGCTTTAGCTGTAAGGTTAGGTTGTTTATTTGAGATGTTTCTTGTTTCATGAGATAGGATTGTATTGCTATAACTTCCCTCTTAGAATTGCTTTTGCTGCATTCCATAGGTTTTGGGTCATCGTTTTTTCATTGTGATTTGTTTCTAGGTATTTTTTATTTCCTCTTTGATTTCTTCAGTGATCTCTTGGTTATTTAGTAGTGTATTGTTTAGGCTCCATGTGTTTGTATTTTTTACACATTTTTTCCTGTAATTGATATCTAGTCTCATAGCATTGTGGTTAGAAAAGATACTTGTTATGATTTCAATTTTCTTAAATTTACCAAGGCTTGATTTGTGACCCAAGATATGATCTAACCTGGAAAATATTCCATGAACACTTGAGAAGAGAGTGTGTTCTGTTGGTTTTGGATGGAATGTCCTATAAATATCAATTAGGTCCATCTTATTTAATGTATCATTTAAAGCTTGTGTTTCCTTATTTATTTTCATTTTGGATGATCTGTCCACGGTGAAAGTGGAGTGTTAATGTCCCCTACTATGATTGTGTTACTGTTGATTTCCCCTTTTATGGCTGTTAGCGTTTGCCTTATGTATTGAGGTGTTCCTATGTTGGGTTCAAAAATATTTACAATTGTTATATCTTCTTCTTGGATTGATTCCTTAATCATTATGTAGTGTCCTTCTTTGTGTCTTGTAATAGTCTTTATTTTAAAGTCTATTTTGTCTGATATGAGAATTGCTACTCCAGCTTTCTTTTGATTTCCATTTGCATGAAATATCATTTTCCATCCCCTCACTTTCAGTCTGTATGTGTCCCTAGGTCTGAAGTGCGTGTCTTGTAGACAGCATACATACAGGTCTTGTTTTTGTATCCATTCAGCCAGTCTGTGTCTTTTGGTTTGAGCATTTAATCCATTTTATTTAAGGTAATTATTGATATGTATGTTCCTATTACCATTTTCTAAATTGTTTTGGGTTTGTTATTGTAGATCTTTTCCTTCTCTTCTGTTTCCTGCCTAGAGAAGTTCCTTTCACCTTTGTTGTAAGGCTGGTTTTGTGGTGCTGAATTCTCTTAGCTTTTGCTTGTCTGTAAAGGTTTTGATTTCTCCATTGAATCTGAATGACATCCTTGCTGGGTAGAGTATTTGGCTATAGGTTTTTCCCTTTCATCACTTTAAATATGTCCTGCCACTCCCTTCTGGCTTGCAATTTCTGCTGAAATATCTGCTGTTAACCTTATGGGGATTCCTTTGTATCTTATTTGTTGTGTTTCCCTTCCTGCTTTTAATATTTTTCTTTGTATTTAGTTTTTGATAGTTTGATTTATATGTGTCTTGGCATGTTTCTCCTTGGATTTATCCTGTATGGGACTCTCTGCGCTTCCTGAACTTCATTTACTATTTCCTTTCTGTTTAGGGAAGTTTTCAACTATAATGTCTTCAAACAATTTCTCAGTCCCTTTCTTTTTCTCTTCTTCTTCTTCTTCAAATTATAAGGACCCCTATAATTTGAATGTTGGTGCATTTAATGTTGTCCCAGAGGTCTCAGTCTCTCCTCAATTCTTTTCATTCTTTTTTCTTTATTCTGCTCTGCAGTAATTATTTCCACTATTTTATCTTCCCGGTCACTTATGCGTGCTCCTGCCTCAGTTATTCTGCTATTGATTCCTTCTAGAGAATTTTAAATTTCATTTACTGTGTTATTCATCATTGTTTGTTTGCTCTTTAGTTCTTCTAGGTCCTTTTTAAATGTTTCTTGTATTTTCTCCATTCTATTTCCAGGATTTGTGATCATCTTTACTATCATTACTCTCAATTCTTTCTCAAGTAGATTGCTTATTTCCTCTTCATTTGTTTGGTCGGGTGGGTTTTTACATTGCTCCTTTATCTGCTGTGTTTTTTTCTGTCTTCTCATTTTGCTTAACTTACTGTGTTTGGGGTCTCCTCTTCACAGGCTGCAGGTTCGTAGTTCTCGTTGTTTTTGTTGTCTGCCCCCAGTGGGTAAGGTTGGTTCAGTGGGTTGTGTAGGCTTCCTGGTGGAGGGGACTGGTGCCTGTGTTGTGGTGGATGAGGCTGGATCTTGTCTTTCTGGTGGGCAGGCATGTGTCTGGTGGTATGATTTGGGGTGTCTGTGACCTTATTATGATTTTAGGCAGCCTCTCTGCTAATGTGTGTGTTTGTGTTACTGTCTTGCTAATTGTTTGGTGTAGGATGTCTAGCACTGTAGCTTGCTGGTTATTGAGTGGAGCTGGGTGTTAGCGTTGAGATGGAGATCTCTGGGACAGCTTTCCCCATGTGATATTACATGGAACTAGGAGATCTCTGTTGGACCAGTATCCTGAACTTGGCTCTCCCACCTCAGAGGCACAGGCCTGACACTGGGTCGGAGCACCAGACCTGTCAGCCACATGGCTCAGAAGAAAAGGGAGAAAAAAAGAAAGACAGAAAGAAAAAATAAAATAAAGTTATTAAAATAAAAAATAAAAGTGATTAAAAATAAAAAAGTTTGAAAATTAAAAAAGAAAGAAAGAAAAGAGAGCAGCCAAACCAAAAAACCAATCTATCAATGATAAGTGCTAAAAAACTATACTAAAAATAAAAAAAAACGGGCAGACAGAACCCTAGGACAAATGGTAAAAGCAAAGCTATACAGACATAATCACACAATGTCCATTGGCTCAATGTTGGGACGATTCTTTTTCTATTCAGGTATTCCAGAGATGCTGGGTACATCAAGTTGATTGTGGAGATTTAATTTGCTGCTCCTGAACCTTCTGGGAGAAATTTCCCTTTCTCTTCTTTGTTTCCACAGCTCCTGGGGTTCAGCTTTGGATTTGGCCCTGCCTCTGTATATAGGTTGCCTCAGGGCTTCTGTTCCCCACCCAAACAGGACAGCGTTAAAACAGCAGCTGATTAGGGGGCTCTGGCTCACTCAGGCCAGGGGGAGGGAGGGGTACGGACGTGGGGCGAGCCTGCGGCAGCAGAGGCCAACGTGACGTTGCAACAGCCTGAGGTGTGCCTTGTGTTCTCCCGGGGAAGTTGTCCCTGGATCACGGGACACTGGCAGTGGCGGGCTGCACGGGCTCCCGGGAGGGGAGGTGTGGAGAGTGACCTGTGCTCGCACACAGGCTCCTTGGTGGCGGCAGCAGCAGCCTTAGCGTCTCATGCCCGTCTCTGGTGTCCATGATGATAGCCGCGGCTCGCGCCCATGTCTGGAGCTTGTTTAGGCTGTGCTCTGAATCCCCTCTCCTCATGCACCCCAAAACAATGGTCTCTTGCCTCTTAGGCAGGTCCAGACTTTTTCCTGGACTCCCTCCCAGCTAGCTGTGGTGCACTAGCCCCCTTCAAGCTGTGTTCACGCAGCCAACCCCAATCCTTTCCCTGGGATCTGAGCTGCGAAGCCTGAGCCTCAGCTCCCAGCCCCCGCCCGCCCCTGCGGGTGAGCAGACAAGCCTCTCGGGCTGGTGAGTGCTGGTCGGCACCAATCCTCTGTGCGGGAGTCTCTCTGCTTTGCCCTCTGCACCCCTGTGGCTGCACTCTCCTCCGTGGCTCTGAAGCTTCCCCCCCGCCACCCACTGTCTCCACCAGTGAAGGGGCTTCCTAGTGTGTGGAAACTTTTCCTCCTTCACAGCTCCCTCCCACTGGTGCAGTTCCTGTCTCTATTCTTTTGTGTCTCTTTTTTCTTTTTTCTCTTGCCCTACCCAGTTATGTGGGGAGTTCCTTGCCTTTTGGGAAGTCTGAGGTCTTCTGCCAGCATTCAGTAGGTGTTCTGTAGGAGTTGTTGCACATGTAGATGTATTTCTGATGTATTTGTGGGGAAGAAGGTGATCTCCACGTCTTACTCCTCCGCCATCTTAAAGGTCTCTCCCCAGGATTTCCTTATTTTAAAACTGAATATTTTATTTTATGTAAATACCATTTTTGTTTTAAATTCATTCATCCATCAATGGACACATAAATTGTTTCCATATCTTGGCTATTGTGAATAATGTTGCAATGAACATAGAAGTGCATATACCTTATTGAGGTCCTAATTTCAATTCCCTTGGATAAAGATCCAGTAGTAGTATTACTGGATCATATGGTAGCCTTATTTTTAATTTTTTGAAGAACTTTCATACTACATTTCATAATAGCTGCACCAATGTACACTCACAGTAAGTATACCAACCTTCAATTTTCCCCCATTTTTCCCCCATATTTTCCAACATTTGCTATTATCATTTTTTAAATAACAGCCTTCCCAATAGGTATGAGGTGGTCTCAATATGATTTTGATTTACATTTCCCCAGTGATTCCTGATGTTGACCATATTTTTATATACCTACTGGCCATTAGTATTTTTTTAATAGACCTTTATTTGAGTATAATTGTTTCACAATACCATGTTACTTTCTGTTTCACAACAAAGCGAATCAGCCATATGCATACACATGTCCCCATATCCCCTCCCTCTTGAGCCTCCCTCCCATCCTCCCTATCCCACCCTTCTAGGTCATCGCAAAGCACCGCGCCGATCTCCCTGTGCTATGCTGCTGCTTCCCACCAGCCAACCATTTTACATCTGGAAGTGTATATATATCACAGCTACTCTCACTTTGCCCCAGCTTTGCCCTTCCACTCCGTGTCATCAAGTCCATTCTCTATGCCTACCTCTTTATTCCTGCCCTGCTACTAGGTTCATCAGTACCATTTTTTTTTTTTTTTTTTTTAGATTCCATGTATACACGTTAACATTGGGTATTTGTTTTTCTCTTTCTGACACACTTCACTCCGTATGACAGACTCTAGGTCCATCCACCTCACTATAAGTAACTCAGTTTCATTTCTTTTTATGGCTGAGTAATATTCCATTGTATATATGTGCCACATCTTCTTTATCCATTCATCTGTCGATGGACACTTAGGTTGGTTCCATGTCCTGGCTATTGTTAATAGTGCTGTGCTGCAGTGAACATTGTGGTGCATGTCTGTTTTTGAATTGTGGTTTTCTCAGGGTATATGCCCAGTAGTGGGATTGCTGGGTCATATGGTAGTTTTATTTTTAATTTTTTAAGGAACCTCCATACTGTTTTCCATATTGGTTGTATCAATTTACATTCCCACCAACTGTGTAGGTGGGTTCCCTTTTCACCACACCCTTTCCAACATTTATTGTCTCTAACTTTTTTGATAATGACCATTCTGACCAGCGTAAGGTGATACCTCACTGTAGTTTTGATTTGCATTTCTCTCATAATTAGTGATGTTGAGCATCTTTTTATGTGCCTCTTGGCCATCTGTATGTCTTCCTTGGTGAAATGTCTATTTAGGTCTTCCGCCCATTTTTTAAATGGATTGTTTGTTTTTTTGATATTGAGCTGCATGAGCTGTTTGTATATTTTGGAGATTAATCCTTTGTCTGTTGTTTCATTTGCAAATATTTTCTCCTATTCTGGGGGTTGTCTTTTTTTCTTGTTTATGGTTTCCTTTGCTGTGCAAAAGCTTTTAAGTTTAATTGTCCCATTTGTTGATTTTGGTTTTTATTTCTGTTACTCTAGGAGGTCGGTCAAAAAAGATCTTGCTGTGGTTTACGTCAAAGAGAGTTTTTCCTATGTTTTCCTCTAAAAGTTTTATAGTGTCTGGTCTTACATTTAAGTCTTTAATCCGTTTGGAGTTTATTTTTGTGTATAATGTTAGGTAGTGTTCTAATTTCATTCTTTTACATGTAGCTGTCCAGTTTTCCCAGCACAACTTATTGAAGAGGCTGTCTTTTCTCCATTGTATGTTTGTCATAAATTAGGTACCCATACGTGCATAGGTTTATCTCTGGGCATTCTATCTTGTACCATTAATCTACATTTCTGTTTTTGTAGAAGTACCATACTGTCTTGATTACTGTAGCTTTGTGGTATAGTTTGAAGTTGGGGGGCCTGATTCCTCCAACTCCACTTTTCTTTCTCAAGATTTCTTTGGCTATTCAGGGTCTTTTGTGTTTCCATATGAATTGTAAGATTTTTTTGTTCTAATTCTGTGAAGAATGCCATTGGTAGTTTGATAGGGATTGCATTGAATCTGTAGATTGCTTTGGGCAGAATAGTCATTTTCACAATATTGATTCTTCCAATCCAAGAACATGGTATATTTCTCCATCTTTTTATGTCATCTTTGATTTCTTTCATCAGGGTTTTATAGTTTTCTCAGTACAAGTCTTTCACCTCTTTAGGCAGGTTTATTCCTAGGTATTTTTTTCTTTTTGTTGCAATGGTAAATGGGAGTGTTTCCTTAATTTCTCTTTCTGATTTTTCATTGTTGGTGTATAGGAATGACAGAAATTTCTGTGCTTTAATCTTGTATCCTGCAACCTTACCAAATTCATTGATTAGTTCTAGTAGTTTTCTGGTGGCATCTGTAGGATTTTCTATGTATAGTATCATGTCACTGGCAAATAGTGACAATTTTACTTCTTCTTTTCCAATTTTTAATCCTTTTATTTCTTTTTCTTCTCTGACTGCTGTGGCTAGGACTTCCAAAACTATGTTGAATACAAGTGGTGAGAGTGGACATCCTTGTCTTGTTCCTGATCCTAGTGGAAATGCTTTCAGTTTTTCACCATTGAGTATGATGCTTGCTGTGGGTTTGTCATATATGGCCTTTATTATGTTGAGGTAGTGTCCCTCTGTGCCCATTTTCTCGAGAGTTTTTATCATAAATGGGTATTGGATTTTGTCAAAAGCTTTTTCTGCATCTATTGAGATGATCATATGGTTTTTATTCCTTAATTTGTTAATGTGTGTATCACATTGATTGATTTGCATATATTGAAGAATCCTTGCATCCCTGGGATAAATCCCACCTAATCATGGTGTATGATTCTTTTAATGTGCTGTTGGATGCTGTTTGCTAGTATTTTGTTCAGGATTTTTACATCTATGTTCATCAGAGGTATTGGTCTATAATTTTCTTTTTTTGTGATATCTTTTTCTGGTTTTGGTATCAGGGTGATGGTGGCTTCGTGGAATGAATTTGGGAGTGTTTCTCCTTCTGCAAATTTTTGGAAGAGTTTAAGAAGGATCGGTGTTAGCTCTTCTCTAAATGTTTGATAGCATTCACCTGTGAAGCCATCAGGTCCTGGACTTTTGTTTGTTGGAAGAATTTTAATTACAGTTTCAATTTCATTACTTGTGATAGGTCTGTTTATACTTTCTAATTCTTACTGTTTCAGTCTTGGAAGATTGTACCTTTCCACGAATTTGTCCATTTCTTCATGGTTGTCCATTTTATTGGCATATAGTTGTTCGTAGTAGTCTCTTATAATCCTTTGTATTTCTGCAGTGTCAGTTGTGATTTCTCCTTTTTCATTTCTAATTTTATTCATTTGAGTCTTCTCCCTTTTTTTCTTGAGGAGGCTGGCTAAGGTTTTATCAATTTTGTTTATCTTCTCAAAGAACCAGCTTTAGTTTTATTGATCTTTGCTATTGTGTTCTTTGTTTCTATTTCATTTATTTCTGTTCTCATGTTTATGATTTCTTTCCATCTACTGACTTTGGGTTTTCTTTGTTCTTTCTCTAGTTGTTTTAAGTGTAGGATTAAATTGTTTATTTGTGATTTTTCTTTTTTCTTGAGGTGAGGTTGAATTGCTATAATCTTCCCTCTTAGAACTTCTTTTGCTGTGTCCCATAGGTTTTGGGTTGTCGTGTTTTCATTGTCATATTTCTCTAGGTATTTTTTGATTTCTTCTTTGATTTCTTCAGTGATCTCTTAGTTATTTAGTAGCACACGGTTTAGCCTCCATGTATTTGTGTTTTTTACAGTTTTTTTTTCCTGTAATTGATTTCCAACCTCATAGCATTGTGGTCAGAAAAGATGCTTGATACGATTTCAATTTTCTTAAATTTTCCAAGGCTTGATTTGTGACCCAGGATGTGATCTATCCTGGAGAATGTTCTGTGTTCACTTAAGAAGAAAGTGTATTCTGCCAATTTTGGGTGGAATGTTCTATAAATATCAATTAGATCTATCTGGTCTATTGTGTCATTTAAAGCTTGTGTTTCCTTATTTATTTTCATTTTGGATGATCTGTCCATTGGTGTAAGTGTGGTGTTAAAGTGCCCAACTATTATTGTGTTACTGTCAATTTCTCCTTTCATGGTTGTTAGCATTTGTCTTATGTATTGAGGTGCTCCTATGTTGAGTGCATAAACATTTATAATTGTTATATCTTCTTCTTGGATTGATCCCTTGATCATTATGTACTCTCCTTCTTTGTGTCTTGTAATAGTCTTTATTTTAAAGTCTATTTTATCTGATATGAGTATTGCTACTCCAGCTTTCTTTTGATTTCCATTTGCATGGAATATCTTTTTCCATCCCTTCACTTTCAGTCTGTATGTGTTCCTAGGTCTGAAGTGGGTCTCTTGTAGACAGCATATATATGGGTCTTGTTTTTGTATCCATTCAGCCAGTCTGTGTCTTTTGGTTGGGGCATTTAATCCATTTACATTCAAGGTTATTATCAATATGTATGTTCCTATTACCATTTTCTTAATTTTTTTGCGTTTGTTTTTGTGGGTCTTTTTCTTCTCTTGTTTTTCCTGCCTAGAGAAGTTTTTTTAGCATTGTTGTAAAGCTGGTTTGGTGGTGCTGAATTCTCTTAGCTTTTGTTTGTCTGAAAAGCTTTTGACTTCTCCATCAAATCTGAATGAGAGCCCTGCTGTGTAGAGTAATCTTGGTTGTACATTTTTCTCTTCATCACTTTAAGTATATCCTGCCACTCCCTTCTGATCTGTAGAGTTTCCACTGAAAAATCAGCTGATAACCTTTTGGGGATTCCTCTGTATGTTTTCCCCCCCCCCTGTTGCTTTTAATATTTTTTCTTTGAATTTAATTTTTGTTAGTTTGATTAATATGTGTCTTGGTGTGTTTTTCCTAGGGTTTATCCTCTATGGGACTCTCTGTGCTTCCTGGGCTTGGTGACTATTTCCTTTCCCATGTTAGGGAAGTTTTCGACTATAATCTCTTCAAATATTTTCTCAGACCCTTTCTTTTTCTCTTCTTCTTCTGGAACCCCTATAATTCGAATACTAGTGCATTTAGTGTTGTCCCAGAGGTCTCTGAGATTGTCTTCAATTCTTTTCATTCTTTTTTCTTTATTCTGCTCCTCAGCAATTATTTCCACCATTTTGTCTTCCAGCTCACTTATTCGTTCTTGTGACTCCGTTATTCTGTTATTGATTCCTTCTAGTGTATTTTTTCATTTCAGTTATTATGTTTTTCATGTCTATTTGTTCTTTAGTTCTTCTAGATCTTTGTTAAACATTTCTTGTATTTTCTCAATCCGTGCTTCCATTCTATTTCTGAGATTCTGGATCGTCTTTGCTATCATTACTCTGAATTCTTTTTCAGGTAGATTGCCTATTTCCTCTTCATTTACTTGGTCTTGTGGGTTTTTACCTTCCTCCTTCATCTGTGACATATGTTTTTGCTATCTCATTTTTTTTTATGAGTGGGATTGTGTTCCTCTTTTACTGGTTGTTTGGCCTGAGTCTTCCAACACTGGAGTTTATAGGCTATTGGGTAGATCTGGGTCTTGGTGCTGATGTGAGGACCTCCATGAGACCTCACTCTGATGAATATTCGCTGGGGTCTGAGGTTCTCTGTTAGTCCAGTGGTTCGTGCTTGGAGCTCCCACCGCAGGAGCTTCCACCTAACTCCAGGCTCACAAATCAAGATCCTGCAAACTGCATGGGGTGGCAAAAAACAAAAAAAAAGAACTATAACAAAGTAAAAAGCAAAATTAGACTAAGAAACTAACAGATACATTAGAAAGAATGTAAAAATAAAAATGTAGATAAATCAGCAACTGGAAGGTACATCAGTACTAAAATAGTAAAAAAAGTAGAGGAGAGAAAAGAAAAGAAAAGAGGGGGGAAGACCTTGGCTGTGGAGAGTGGGGCTTGAGCAAGGGTGAGGTTTGCATAGTGGACAGGGCCAATGCTCAGTACTCACAGGGCTGGAAAAGGCCCTGGGGGCTGTGGGGGGTGGGGCTTAGGCTCAAGGAACAGAAGGGGCCCAGGCATGCCCCCCACCCCTGGTCTCAGAGGGCAGGGGACCTCACCTGGGAGCCCAGCAGCCTTCCTGGGCTCAAGTGGGTAGGGAAAATGCCCTCCTCTCCTCTCCTGCTCCTCAGTCTGGGGTCTGGGAGGGTCCCTCCTGCCTGCCTCTCCTGAACCCCCTGGCCTTCCTCCTATGCCCCCAAGTACCCACACAGCCTGGAGGGGCCTTGGAGGGCAGGGGATTGGCCTGGGAGCACAGCAGGCTCCCCATGCCCGAGTGGGTGGGGCAGTCGCCCTCCACTCCTCTCCCACTCCTCCCAGAGGGCCCCTCTTGCCTGCCTCTCCTGATCCCCCTGGCCTCCTCCCTGTACCCCCAAGGACCCATGCAGCCTGGAGTGGCCTTGGAGGGCAGGGGGATGGCCATTAGTATTTTTTTTGAGAAATGCCTATGCAGTTCCTTTGACCATTTTTAAATCGGATTTTTATTATTATTAATTTCTTTTTTACTATTGTGTTGTATGAGTTCCTTACATATTTTGGTTATTAACCTCTCTTTAGATATATGGCTTGCAAATATTTTCTCCCATTTTATAGGTTACCTCTTTACTTTGTTGATTGTTTCTTTTGCTGTGCATAAGCATTTTAGTTTGACTTAATCACACTTGTTTATTTTTGCTTTTGTTGCCTTTGCTTTTGGTGTCATATCCAATAAATCATTGTCAAGACTAATGTCAAGGAAGTTTTCCCTTGTGTACTTCTAGGAGTTTTACAATTTCATGCTTTGCATTTAAGTTTTAATCCATTTGATTTGATATTTTTCTCTGTGGTATAAAGTAAGTGTTTAATTTCATTCTCTTTTTTTCTTTTTCTTTTCTTTTTTTTCTTTTTTTGCATCTGTATATCAGCTTTTCTCAACATCATTTATTTACGAGACAATCCTTTCCTTGTGGTATAGTCTTGATATCCTTGGTGAAGAATAGTCGCCCATATATGTGTAGGTTTATTTCTGGACTCTCTATTCTCTTCAATCGGTCTATTTGTCTGTTTTTATGCCAGTATCATGCTGTTTTGGTTACTATGGCTTTTTAATTTAATATAAGAAAGTGTGATGCCTCCAGCTTTGTTCTTGCTCAGCATTGCTTTGGATGTTTGGGGACTTTTATGATTTCATATGAATTTTTTTTTTCTATTTCTGTGAAAAATGCCATTGGAAGTTTGATAGAAATTGAATATGTAGATTCCTTGGGCATTTTTGACATTTTAACAATATTCATTTTTCCAATACATGTACACAGGATATCTTTCCATTTATTTGTATCTTCTTCAAATTCTTTCTTCAGTGTTTTACAGTTTTCAGAGCAAAGATTTTTCACCTCCTTGCTTATATTTACTTCTATGTATTCTTATTAATGTTATGTTCAATGGGATTGTTTTCATAATTTATTTTTTTAGATAGTTCATTTTTGTGTGTGTATGAGCACAACTGATTTTTGAATGTTGATTTCATATCCTGCAACTTTACTGAACTCAGTTATTAGTCTATTGGGTGGAGTCTTTAGTGTTTTCTATATATAAGATCATTTCATCTACAAACAGAGACAATTTTACTTCTTCCTTTCTGATTTGAAGGCCTTTTATATGTTTTTCTTGTCTAATTGCTCTGGCTAGCATTTCTAGTACTGTGTTGAAGAGAAGTGGTGAGAATGAGCATCCTTGACTTGTTGCTGATATTAGAAAAAAAGTTATAAGTTTTCATCACTGAATGTGATGTTAGCTATGGACTTCTTATATATGGCCTTTATAATGTTGAGGTACATTTCTTCTATGCCTAGTTCAAGAGTTTTTATCAGGAAAATATGTTAAATTTTCAAAGTCATATGAAATGATCATATGATTTTTTAACCTTCATTTGTTAATGTGATGTATCACACTTATTGATTTGCATAAATCAAACCATCCTTGCATCCCAGGGATAAATCCCACTTTGTCATAGAGTATGATCTTTTTAATGTACTGTTGAATTCAGTTTGCTAGTATTTTGCTGAGAGTTTGCATCTATTTTTAACAGGAATATTGGCTTGTAATTTTTTTTTTCTTGTAGTATATTTTTCTGGCTTCCATAATAATGCTGGCCTCATAAAATGAGTTTGTAAGTGGTCTCTCCTTTTCAACTGAAATGAGAAATAGACAGCAGTACAACAATAGTAACAGGCTTCAATACTCCACTTTCATTATTGGCTAGACAAAATGGACCTAACAGACATACACAAAATATTCCATCCTACAGCAGCATTCTTCTTAAGCACACAAGGAACGTTCTTCTTAAGCACACATGGAACATTCTCCAGAATAGATAAAATGTTAGGCCACAGAACAAGTCTTAACAAATTCAAGAAGATTGAAATCATATTAAATCATATTTCTGACTATAATGGTATAAAACTATAAGTCAATAACAGAAAAATAATTAGAAAATTCAAAAATATATAGTAAAAAACCATACACATGAATGATTCTCAAATGCATTACACTAAGTGAAAGAAGCTGGACTCAAATGTCTACACAATGTATTATTTTACATATATGACATTAGGAAAAGCAAAACTATAAGGTTGTAAAACAGATTAGTCATCGTTAGGATTAGAGGTTAAGTAGAGAATTAAGTATAGAGGGAAACGATGAAACTTTTAGGGGTAATAGGAATGTTTTATGTCTTGATGTTGGTCATGGTTACAAGACTGTCAGAATTAATTGATTTGTAATCTGAAAAGCATGAATTTTACAATATGTAGATTTTATCTCAGTAAATCTTACTCAAATACAAATACACACACGCACACACAATTATACAATTATTGGATGCTGTACTCAGGATTTGTAATTTAGTAGATCTGGGTGGGGCTCAAATTTTCCATTTATAATAGGTTCCTTGATGATGCTGATGCTCCTGGTCTAAGGCCACACTTTGAGAACCATGACTTTAGAGTAATGCTTCTGAGACTTAAATACATGCTGAATCATCAGAAGTACTCTTAAATTATGTACATTGACTTAGTATTGGAAAGGAGCCTGAGATTATGTTTATCCAACGAGCTCTACTGCTGTTGGTCCTTGTGCTGTTGGCACATTATATATAAGGTCTTAGATATTTTGTGGTTATTAGCCTAAACTCCTAATAGAAACTAAGGTTCATAGAATGCTAAGTAACAGCCACTGAGTGAGAAATCAAGGACTGATGTCTAATTTTCTGATTCCTAGTGTGATGTATTTGGCTGATGTAAGGACAATTACAAATTTAAAACAAAAGGCTTAATCCTTCTTGTTGAAAGTAAGAGAAGAGACTTCACCCCACTCTCTTTTCTTAGAAAATTTATTTTAGAAAGCTTGTAATGGAAAGTTCTTCCTCTGGTTGAAATGTACTGTAAATTTTTAAAAAGCTAAATAATCCTCTTACCAGCTTTAGGATCCAGAAATGTCTCTTTAAGGACCTGGGAACCACGTCTTTCAAATGTAATCATCAAGGAAGATAACACCCTTACCTTGCAGTTTCTATGTGAGGGTAGTAGCCTACCTTTAGTGGGGCTGATGTCTTTCTCCCAAACTACTTTCTGTCATAAAGCTATAAGAAGTTTATTTTTCCTTTGGAAAAAGACATTTAGCTAGCACAGATGGCCACTCCAATGACCAGGTGGATCTAGGGTAAACTATGTGTGACAAATAGCGCTGTCACGTCCTCCTACTTGGGACTAGTTATTGTTTATCTTGAGACCATGTATGCAATGGGTTGTATTTGCTTGGCTTTATAAAAAAATGAGATTTTTTCTCTGTCTTTGCAGTCTCCTTATTGAATTACCTGTGACGCACATCTGGCTTAATGCTTATTCAATAAAAAAAAATTCTTTTGGAAGCCTCTTTGAGGAGAGTGGTTTTCTGAATTGGGAGGAGATTTTATTTTTAATTAAATTTCTCTAACACTGACTACATCCCTCCTGTTTGTCAATAAAACCCTACTGGTAGATACTTCTCCATGAAAGTGGAGACTAGATACTAAGGGAGAACAAAGGAGAAATTGAAAAAAAAAAAAATAGAGAAGTCATAAAATGCACCTCAGTCATTTTCACTAAATAAGTAAATACATGAACATACAAATAAAGAAACAAGCTGACAAATACATACATACACATGAGTGAAAACCGGTATGGAAAGAGAAAACAAAATAGCCCTTACACTTTTTAGAGCACAGTGAGAAAAACAGGTCTCTTTGAAGTAGGTGTGTTTCCCTTACATTCTTATCTTTAACTCCCTACAGGAGGTAAAGGATAGGGAGATGGAGTGGGAGAATGACTCCCAGATTTGTTGTAATGGTCACTTGATGCTTCCTAAAATGGCAGCCAAAATATAAGTACCCACTTATTTCAAAGGGTCTCCATTTGGGAAAGCAGGTATTTACTCTTTAAAAATGATCTCTAAGGGTATTTGATTTTTTTTTTCCTTCATTCTCCTGCCTCAGGAACTGTCAAGTGGGTCTAATTAGTGCACTTCATTCTATCATTGGAGAGTGTGGATTTTGGCTATTGAATGCTGAAATACGAATTGGACTATTCAAAGTGAAAATTCCAGTAAGAAGGTAATAAAGTTCATGAGGATATTTTCTTAACAATGTCCTTTTAGGAACTCCTTGAAGTCTATTTCTGGAGAAAAAGACATGATGAATCATTCCAAACTGCAAAATAATGCAGCTTATGGAGAAATGTCGGCTGATAAGATTATAATTCAATCAAAATACTTTTTTAATTTCAAGGATAGAAATATTAGATTACTTCTCCAAAAACTTAACTCACTAAGATGAATATTATTATCAGTAATATCTCAGAATTGTACTAACCTCAAATTAAAAGAGCAAAGATTTATAACAAAGCTGTAATCTTATAGAAATACAATAAATGTATAAATGAACAGTATATTAAAGAAAGAATACCAAATTATAGAAACATTTCAGACATAAAAAGATTGACTAGGAGACTCACCTAAGTCTACACCATTCAGCTCTCTCCCCAACATAAGACAATTACATCCTGATCACTACTCTCTACACAATTGCCTGTGGCAAAGTCCAGGCTACTTGGGCTGTTCACAAGTCCCTCTACAACCTGGCCCCAATCTTTCCATTTGGCCCTATCACTAAAACTTGAACTCCTTACCAGGGGTTCTCAAACTTTAGCATGTGTCAGAATTACCTGGAGGGTTTGTTAAAACACAGATCTCTTTTTGATGATAGCCATTCTGACAGGTGTGAGGTGATATCTCATTGTGGTTTTGATCCCCATTTCCCTGATGATTAGCAATGTTGAGCATCTTTTCATATGCCTGTTGGCCATCTGAGTTTCCTCTTTGGAAAATGTCTATTCAGGTCTTCTGCCCATTTTTAATTGGGTTGTTTGGTTTTTTTTGATGTTGAGTTGTAAGTGTCTGAAGTTTGTAGAAGTACAGCTGTGGAGTGTTTTAATGTTAACAAAGGAAAGAATCCAGAGTCTTGCTTGGTAGAAGTAACCTAGGGCTTCAGGTGGCTGATGAAAGCATTATAACACTCCAATATGTTAATAATATAAATTCTCTTCAGCCACTTATTGAAAGTGAAATCTCTTGCTGGTTTGGTACAACTACTTCTGGAAGGTTCAAGGCCTCAGAGAGACTCACCATGTCATGAAGAAGCAATGAAAGTTGTATTAATATTTAACTAAGTCAATCTCCCCTGAGCCATGGCGATGGCTCTTTAGAGTGTAGGAGGGACAGTTGAAGTTTCTGTTAATGGTGGTGTTTCAACTCATGGTTGCTGAAGGTAAAAGTAAGTGAAGTTAATTATGCAGTTCTATCCAAGGTGAGTGTGGTGGAAGACAGTCCTCTTACATATCAGGTGGTCTTTTCTGTGGTGGTCCGAATTACCTGAAGATATGTAAAAATAATAAATGCATTTACTGACTGTGCTGTGACTTTGAATTTTATAAAAAGTAAAGTGTGCAATTGAACTTGTTGAGTCTTGGCACAAGTCAGCTATTTTTTCCAATTCTATTGAGGAATAATTGACAAATATAATTATATATATTTTAAAAGTATATGACATGGTTTGTTATACATATACATTGTGGATTGATTACCAAGATCAAGATAATTAAACATCTATTACTCATACAGTTAATTCTTTCTTGTGTGTGTGAAGTGAGAAAGCTTAAGATCTATGCTCAGCAACTTTCAAGTATATAATACTGTATTATTAACTGTAGTGACCATGCTGTGAGAGTCTCAGAACTTATTCTTGTAATTGAAAGTTTGTACCCTTTGACCTATATCTCCCCATTTCCCCCTCTTCTTCTCCTAGCTCCTGGCAACCACCATTCTATTATCTTATTCTCTATTTCTATAAATTCACCTTTTTATAGATTCCACATATAAGTAATAACATACAGTATTTGTCCTTCTCTGTCTGGCATAATTCACTTAGCATAAAGCCTTCCAGGTTCATACATGTTGTTACAAATGGCACGTTTTCCTTTTATATAGCTGAATAATATTTTGTTTATATACACAAACTCCATTTTCTTTATCCACTCATCTTTTGAAGGATATTTATGTTGTTTCCATATTTTGGCTACTGTGAATAATGCTGCAGTGAACATGGGAGCACAGATATTTCTTCAAGATTCTGATTTCATATCCTTTGGATATATACTTAGTAGTGGGATTGCTGGATCATATGATAATTCTATTTTTAATTTTTTGAGAAACTTCTATATTCTTTTCCATAACAGCTGTACCAATTTACATTCCCACTAACAGTGCTTAAGTGTTCTCTTTTTTCCACATTCACACTAACATTTGTCTTTAGCTATTTAATGCTGCATGAAAAACAACCACAATATATTAGAAACATAAAATGATAGAGATTTTTTTCTTAGTCTGGTATCTGTGGATCAGATAAGTTTCAACTGATCTAACCTGGGCTCTTTTTAGCTTGGCTTCTAGTTCTGGGTTGGGTCCAGTTCTTCTCCGTGAGTCCTCATCATCACTGAATGGCCAATAACCAAGGCATGTTCTCCTCATGGTAGAAAGGCAAGGGGAAGAAGAGACATTAGATGTCTCTTAAGGCCCCAGATAAGAACTTTAAACTGTATTTTTACTTACATCCCATTACCCCAAATCACTTATATGGCCAAGTCCAACATTCTTGAGGTGGGGAAACACATTCCTCCCTTGATGGTTGAAGGAAAGAGTAAATATTTGCTCATTAATAATCTAATCTTTCACAGTCTCTAAATTACTATTTTCAGTATTGCTCCATCAGTCTACCACCATTCAAATTTTGATGGCAGAATTCCCTTGCTTTGCTGCTTTTGTCAAATAAATGAATAAGCATGTTCAATATGGTTTTAATTTATTGGTAATACACATAATCACTTTTTTTCTTTCCATTCACTAAGCATTTATATGTGTGTGTGTGTGTGTGTGTGTGTGTATTACCACCAACAGGTCACAGCTATCCGTAACCCAGGAAAGCAAAAGTGAGTCATGTAAATAGTAAACAGAGAACTAGCATTTTGGAATTTCGGAATGCTAAATATCTTAAAATAAAGATATTGTATTCAATAATTACTAGAGAGGAGGAAATTAGAGAATAGAGTTTAAGTCATTTATACAAGTTCCCCAGCTAATTAATAGCATATCCATGACCCAGTTTATTACCTTTTCCACTCTACTATACTTTCACGGCCTTTATGAACTTAGCAACTTTTCATTTCGTTTTGCACATGCACACCTACACACAGTACTAAGAAGAAAGTAAAGATAGTACTGCTTCTGAATTGCAATGATATCTATTGGGATCCTATATCTTCTATGACTAAACTCTAGATTTTGCATTAGCTTGGATTCAATGAGAACATAGCAGAGTCTGGAAAATAAAAATTGAAATATCATCTGTATGACAGATAATGCTGATTGGGGAATGTGACTTATTTCTGAGAACAAACAAGCTTTCTAAAGTTTTCTCCTCCCCTGACTTAGATCATTAGCCTCACCCATCCAGCAGTGTGGCTTTGGGACAGCCCACATATGGAAAGATGTGAGTTCTGTAGAGAGGTTCTGAAACATTAAACTTAAACAGTCAAGGGAGGAGAGTGAAGAAAAGAGACTGAATCTTCAGTGCTCACTGCCTTATAAGAAATTAGCTCTTCCTAACTGAGAAAAGTGTCCACTCACGGTGGGTAGTTATATGTGGAGAAGTAAGGTAGAAGTGTAGCGCTAAGCCATGTGTGTTGCTCTTGGGAATTTCCTGCACATGGAAACATTAGTTTGGAGAATACGAATACCATTCCAATGCTAGCTGATAATTATCCCTTCCACTAATTTCTAGCCTTGAAGCACATGTTTGGCTGTCAATGTTGAGAGTACAATAAAAGCCACTTGCTCTCACTTATGCGATTGTAGCACTATGATTCTCAGGCCATTTTGATTAGTAATGGGTATTGATCTCTGGGACTAGGCTGAACCTGGATCGCGTGACATATGCACAATATCACGTGACTGTACTCATTCAGCAGCAAAAGGCCCTTGGAAACTCCCTTTAGGTTTATTCTCATCATTTGGGTTCCATTTGATGTTTCCTTTCTTTGCCTGTCTTTTCATCATTGTAGGCAATGAAACCCCAAGGGAGAATTCTAAAGAGCTTCATAAGGAAAGGAAGGTTTTCTCATAGTATAGAAATTGGAGCTATACATCAGAAGTTGCGAGTTCTCTGGATTGCCCTGCCAGTAAATGGAGGTATTCCATTTGTCATCAATGTGCATTTCATGCAGATACAGCATTCAAGGGGAAACAGGATCATTTGGCAAAGCCTCATGGATTTGTTTACTGACTTTATGTCTTTATTTTCTCTCTCTCCTACCCCTTCTGGGGAAAGCTGCTTAAAAGCTCTCTTCTTCCAAGCACTAAAATGAGGTCCAAGTGTATAAACTTACGAGTGCTAAAATCTTTTCACTTTTGTTTATTTTTACTCAAATAAGTATACAAACCAAGTAATGGCGGTGTTTGCTATTCTAAGACAGCTATTTCGCTCTACTGGCCAGGGCCAGTTATTTATTTTTTTCTCCCAGTGTCAAAGATGATATTGGTCAGCGGGGTAGTTTAGTGTTCAAAAGTCTACTCCGACCCCAGTGAATTTTCTCTTTTCTTCCCAAGAGTGAAATCTAGAGATTTTGTAATTTATTCCTGAATTTTAAGAAGACCAAGGGCTGTGGCTAAAGAAAGGCTTTACTGGCTACAGGAGGAAAACATCTAATTCTAGAGACATCTTGGCAGCTTAGCAGATAAAGTGTTTTTGGTAACATCTGGCAGATCATGAAAAACTCCAAATTTCTTGGCAAGGAATCAGTGCCCTTTATAACTAGGCTTATTCCTTCTTTTCATCCTCACTCATTTTTTTCTCCATCTTTTCTTAGTGGATATACTTGCCATTCCCCAAACACAGCAGGTCATTTGCCTTCCCAGTATATTTATGTATATACTGGTCTATCTCAAAAAAATCTGAATCCCTTCTGTCTCATGTCCACTTGGCAAACTTCAACATAATCTTTAATACCCAGTTCAGTGTTAATTCCTGTTTTCTTCCTGTATAAAATTCCCCATTCTCTCTCATCTTCAGGCAAGCTTGATTTTTACTTTAGTTAGCTTTCCTGGAATTTATCATTTACCTCTATTATCACTTTGCTTGTATTATAGGAATTTGGATATCTCTGATTCTTTCATTAGATTGTGAGCTCTGCAAAGACAGGTAGAGTGTCTTAATCTCTTTTTTCCCCAGCAAAACACAGTTCCTGATGCATAGCATATATTCAGTATATGTTTGTTGAATTAAATCAAACACAAAACAATGTCGTACAAAAGGGTGCATGGACAGATGAATAATCACTGCTGAGATGCACAAATTTTTGAGTCACAAGAGGGTCAATCACTTCACAGAGGCTACTCGGCAAAGTACTATATCAATCAGGGACCTATTTTCAGTTGTATGGTGACAGGTTTACTTTCTGGCTGTAAGGATATGAAATATGTTGTATGTATAATTTATTGTGTTTCATAAAAACTGAAGCCCAAATTCCCTGACAACAAAAGATACATTTGCAGAGCATCAAATTAACTAATATGAAGGATGCTTACAATGAAATACTTTAATGCAGATAATGTTATTGGGAAACTTCTGTCAGTTGAAAAATTGCAAAACTAACATAAATGTACTTTTAGATTTGTCCCAACTTTTAGAGGAGAGAAAATGTGTTGCAATTTAGGCTGAGACAGAGAGCTATAATTGTACTGTACATGAAGGAAATAAAACCCAGGTTTTCCTATGGGGCCTGCCAAATATCAAAATTCCCACATTATCCAGAGGGGGAAAACAGTAATTTTTTTTTATCTCAAAGGATATAATGGAGGAACTTAGTATATAACTTTATATACATCCTCCATGACTTTCCATCTTCCCAGTGAAACTTCTGTTCCTTGCTCTCAATCCTCCCTCCTCTAAGAGGGAGGGAAAAATACTTACATGCACAACTTGGCCTCAGGATCTGCTTTGGAGGAACCCCAGCTAAGACACCTATGCAACAGTTGATATTTTTGAAAATGAAGTATTTCTTCTTTTAAATTTTTGTTTGTTTGTGTTTATATCTTGTCAGATCCTTCACTTGAATCTATTCTCAACCTGTTCATGGAGATGTTTTCAAATTTTTTTTTTTTAAACCAGAACTCCCACAAAGGTCTTTCATAGGGGTGCACTTGTTCAGGGTTGTGTTCATCACTGAGATAACACTGACAGTTATCTCCTTTCTTCCTGGAGATTGGACCCTATTCATGTTGCCCTACAGTGCTGAGTTAACTCTTGTACTGAGATTAGATTCTACCCCAGGATGAGTTATAGGAAACTTCAATTTGGATTGGAAATTGTTATCCTCATCAAGGTCTTCCTAATTACTGTGACATCAAAAATATTTTGCACTGGATGATCCTTAGAACAGTTTGTTAGAATCTGTATCTTAGGGATCTTCTAGTTGAAAGAAATACATAAAGCACCTACTATATTTCCTTTATTCTTGGTGGGACTGTATTAAAGCACTCTAGATAGCTTAAGTTCAAGGTGAAATAGATCTCCAAAGGTGACAGTTTTCACCTTTCTTGTTAAATTGTGCTGAAGGAAACTCATATTTATTTGAAATGTATTTGTATAGAAAAATATAAATATTCAATTTGATGTTAATGTAGCAGCCCGTTGACACTCTTTTAT
This sequence comes from Balaenoptera borealis, assembly GCF_965194805.1. Taxonomy (NCBI): domain Eukaryota; kingdom Metazoa; phylum Chordata; class Mammalia; order Artiodactyla; family Balaenopteridae; genus Balaenoptera; species Balaenoptera borealis. The sequence goes on from NC_138874.1 coordinate 95,654,295, forward strand.
TGTTGATGATGATGTCTGTATTAGGAAAAATTCATCCTAAGGGTGGGGAAGTGGCAGGTACTCCCCTCTCCACAACCAAGACCCATTTCCTTTCCTTCAAAGGGACTGAGATAAGGCATTATGCTTTAAAGACTGAGCTCCTCCTAATCCTAAAAAGAAAGAAAAAAAAATATTCAATCACTAATGATTCAAGTTTTGGTTCAAATGGGAAAATTTTAAGAGAATAGAAAACAATGGGTCTTTTTTGACAAGGGATAAATTTGTGTAATAGTGAACACTTAAGTGGATTGGAGAAAAGTTTTTTCAGCAAGTGACTTTTTAATTGGGAGTGGGAGGTATATTGGACTGAACTAGGTTGACTGGGGCCTTTCAAGGGTGAGGTTACAGAGTGTTACTCCATTTTAAATTCCTAGCAGCAGTATATGATATTTTCTATTAGCACACATCCTAGCCAATGCTTGGTATTTGTACTCTTTTTAATTTTAGGCAGTATAATTGACTTGCAATTGTATCTCATGGTTGCAGTTTATATTTCTCTAATGACTACTGATGCTGAATATCTTTTCATGTGCTTATTTGGCGCCCATATATCTTATTTGGTGAAGTAGCTATTCAGATCATTTGCACAGATTTTCATTGGTCGTCGTCTTATTGTCCAGTCTAAGATTTCTTTGTATATACTAGAAATAACTCCTTAGTCAGATATATGTTTTACAATTTTTTTCAATTCTTTAACAGTGTTTTTATTATTATATTTGTGAAGAAAAACATGTAAAGTATGGTTAGGAACTGTGAAATGTGATGTTTAAAGCAGGATAATATTAACTCTAAGTAGACTTTAATAAGTTAAAGTTGCATATTGCTAGCCCTGGGGCAATCACAAAAAAATAAGAAAGAAAGGAGTTATAGCTAAAAATCCAATAAAGAAAATAAAATGAAACATTCTAAAATTTTTGATTATCACCCTCAAAATCAGAAAATGAGAAACAGAGAAACAAATAAGAGATGGCACAGAAGAAAAAGAAAATAATAAAATGTATACGTAAACCCAACCATGTCAGTAATTATATTAAATGTTAATGGAAGAAAAATTATAATCTCAAGGTGAAGATTATTGAACTGGGTAGAAGTAAAAAAGCAAGACAAAAAACAGATGTGTCTATAAGAGACGACTTTAGATAGAAAGATACAGACAGGTTGTAAAAATGAAACATATGTACCTGCTATCAGTAAGTACACAGATTTGGCATGAGTATATCAATATCAGACAAGTAGACTTCAGGATAAAAATATTACTAATCATAAGAAGTATTATTTCATAATGATAAAGAGTGAGAAATCTGCATGATATAAGATCTTAATCATATTTATATCTAATAACAGATCCTCAAAGTAGTTAAGAGAAAACTGACAGAAACTAAATGGAGAAAAAAATTAAAAATCACAATGAGAGATTTTAACCCTTCTCCCTCAATAATTAATAGAATAACTTGAAAAATATCAGTAGTAAATAGGGGAGGTCTGAACAATATTATCAACCAATTTGACCCAATTATTGACATTTACAGAATAATATACCCAACAAATGTAGAATACATAGTTTATTTAAGTGTACCTGGAACATTCACCAAGATAGTCTGTATAATGAATCATAAAACAAACCTCAAATGTTGAAATAGTACAAGGTATGTTTTCCAACTAATATTATTTTAAGTGCTATGAGTATTGTGTGCCAATCATAAGTCCTATTTCATCCTCAGTCCCCTTTGCTAGGAGTCTGTGAGGATGCAATTTTGACCATCATACCATCCTCTATAAATGTAGTCAAATCAAATGCATTAGGATTTATGTTAGTTTGGGCAAGAAAGACCAGAAAGCTGGATCAAACTAGGTTTAATAAGAGATCCAAAAGAAATGAGGCTCACTGGTAAACTTTTGTATCACAGAATTGCACACCAGCTTATACACACACAATTCCAACGGGCTCCTTTTTCATCTGCGGAGAAGTTGTTGTCTTGTAAACTGCTGGGTTTCAACAGTTGCCTTTTCCTCTACATTTGAGTCAATTTTCATAATGCTTTTGAATCTATATAGGAAAATCTGATCAAGCGCTCAGATTTCTGTGCTGGTCTGTGTTCATAGGTACATTGAAGCTTCCATGAATACTCAGTTTATTCCTGACAGATTTATTCAGTGTCATCAACTAAAATCGAACGTATCTTGCCAGGCTTACCCAATTACATCAGTAATACTCCGCTCCATGCACTGAACAAATCTATTTTCTGATTTTGCAGAAAGGCATATGTCACTTAGAGACAAAAATTCATAAAACACTCAACTTTCTGAATCCATTTCAGTGTCTCTCTAAATTGCATTTGGGCAGTCTCATGGGGAATGCTTTAGTGTAAAAACAGACTTTGGAAATAGGCAGGGATTTTTATGAGGCCTTTCTATCATATGTTCTGCCTGTAATTATTTTCTTAGATTATTTTTCCATTTCTATTCACCACATAAAGTTCCCCAATTTGGAATTCCATGTGAATATGTGTATATAGTTGGTGACTCTCAGAAGTGCAGTCTGTAAAAGGAGACCAAGTCATAGATTGTTAACGTTAGATGAGTCCCCGGAGACTAGTTGACCAATCTTTGCCATTTCTGAGTTGAGAAACGAAGGTCTGGAGAATTATGGAGACTCATCTAACCAGTACTGCAAAGATAAAAGCAGAGCTGATATAAAAATCAGAGTAGCACCCTAATAAAAGTAATGATGTTGAAGATCATAATATTTGCCAGGGACTATGTAACCATATTAAGTGTATAATTATGAAGTACTGTAATGTAGTTTTATTATTACTACTGTTATTTCATTGTAAATGTCACAATAATGCTATGAAAAAGATACTGTAAATGTGTGAAATGTATAGATAGAAAATAAAATCCTGGAACTTAAAAGCATTATGGGATGTGCCGAAACCAATTCGATAGAGTGGTGAAGCAAGCAATGAAGCTGAGGCAGCATTCTTCCAAAGTCTAAGCTCTTAATCACTCTACCTGTTTCCTCCTTCTCTGCTCTAATTTTTCTTCCTTGTGTTTCCCCACCTAAGCCCTCTAAAAATCATTCCTGAGCAGTACCAAGCCAAGACTCATTGCCCTCCCTACTTTGATTCCTTCTCCCACTTTGCTCTCTGCTTGGGTTAAGTGAAGCTTCAAAGTGCAGTACATTTTCTGAATGAACAACATAGTTAGCCAACAGTATACTGTAGGGGTCAGGAATGTCCTGCCTTTCTCTAGTGGCTCACAATGTGCCTTATTTCCTTATGAGCTAATACAGGCTTGGTTCAAGGACCCCCAGAAATCCCTTATAGCTCAGATCATAAAGTCACAAAAAACATTTTGGGATGAACCAAGACAAGGAGCTTGGTAGTATCATGGCAGACTTTCCCTCATGCCTGGAAAATAACCAATACTGTGGAAGGAGTTAGTATGAGAATAAATTTTCTTGACTGGAATTGAGCTGAATATTTTATTTCTTATGTTGTTCACGTCCCCATTTTGGATTCACAGTCCCTGTGGACATACAGGGCACCAAGATGCTGAGATGAATGGAACCTGGTTCTATTGTTCCAAAAATTTGTCAGAGTGAGACTTCATCTGATTTACATTTTGAGGTAGTTGGCAGTGTGGAAGGTAGTAAAAGAGAAGCTAGTAGTCATTGAATTTACATATTTTATGAATAAAACCTGAATTGGTTAAATTTCTCATATATTAATTTAAAGAATACATGTGGAAAGAAAAAGACATATCTGTATCTATTTTTCCAAAAGATAAATATCTTTAAAAATTTATGTATAAAATGGGATGATAACTTTATTTTTCAAGATTTTTCTCCTGACTATAGGTAAGAAATATCTTTTTTTCCCCCTTTCAAATTACAGGGGATATTCTCTCTGTCAGTGTGAATCATGCAAAAGCTCTGTGCTGTTCTCATAGAAATAATTAATCTTTGACATTCTCTTTTCAAAAGGCACAATATTTCAGATTTATGGTTCCTCATGGGTCTCTACAGTAGGTTAAAGGGGAAAAAATATCCTATTTTTACATTTGACACAAAAATTCATCTGCCTAACAAATGTTAACTTCTATATTACTGCAATGTTGCTGATTGTGCTAATTCCTGTTCCTGTGAGACTTTCAACCCCATAATGCTGAATCAAATGTTCACATTAGCCTCAGATAAAATATTCAAATGTGTGCCAACCTCCCCAAATTCCCAAGTTCTGCCCATCACTAGTTGTAAAGCACCCTTCTCTTCTGATGAGTTCATTTAAAGGCTAAATGCATTTGTTATCTTGCATACTTTACCCAGTGAAGTCAGAGGGGAGTTTTACTTCAAATATGCATGAAGGCACTATGTTTTTAGTGAACGTTATATGAACTATGAAGGAAATAATATATGTAGGTCCCACAGACACACTGTATTAATATTCCCTGTTTTTTTATTCATGTTAAGTGTTTCCTTGAGGGATTTTAGTTTTCTCTGCCTAATGTAGGAGATCCATCAGCTTCATCATAAGTCATTTAAAACTACTGTGAAAAACTTTATATTTTTATGTCTCTTTAAGTGAGGCTTGATCCAAATGCTAATACTAAAGTCATTTTGATACTTACAAATCTCTTATCGACTAAAAGGCACTGATTTTTCTCAACTTTCATGTGGTTGATCTAGACTGTAAGAGAAATGTGATTCTGTCACTATTGTCCTAATCATGAATCAACCCTTAGGTGTCTATAAGGGTTCTTTTAGTACTTTTAAAAGTAAACAAAATAGTTCTGAAATATAAATTATGATTACTATAAAATTATTACTTGATATGAAACAGCTCTCCTTTGTCTCTACCTACTAAAAGAGAACATAAAATGAAAAATCATAATTTAAATATGAATCTATAGGGGAGAAAATGGAGATAAACTACCTGAATATGTTGTTTATATCTTTTCTTATAAAAGCCATTCAGAAGCAGTGAGTCTTTGCTCTCCTGATTTTCTAGAGATGCTCAGCCCCTTGTGCATACCCTTTTCAGCCCTCATGGTATCACACTGTAATAGTTCATGCACTTGTCTGTCATCCCAAATAGTCCTCTTGAGAAACCAGAGTTTATTCAACTCTGGATCTCCAGAGCCCAGTGTAGTATTTGGCAGAGTATAAAATTGGTAAATATTAGAAGGAAGAATTGGGGGGGGGGAGGAAGAAATGAGGGGGGAAAAGGGAGGAAGGGAGGGAAAAAAAGGGAAGGGGATAAAGGGAGAGAGAATATCAGTTGGCAATTTATGTAGAAAATGGGAATTCCAATTTTTAAGAAAATAATAAATACTAAAGCACACCACTGTAGTAAACTGATTTGCAAAGGATTATTTAATATATAAGTACATAGTGTCATGATTACAAAATAAAACATTCAGGCTGATTCTAACATTTGCTAGTTCCCAGTGAATACTGCCAGATTTGCTGACTTAAGATCCAAACATTAACTTTTAATAGTGAATGAGGTCACTGGGTGCACATAAATTAGCAATAAAAACAAATTTCTTGGTTTTGGTTAGTCTCAAATCAAGACAAAAATATTACAAATGTGAACTGACATCAGCATAATATTTTTGCTTAACTTGCTTTTCTTTATTTCACCTTATTCTGTATTTAGTTTTAAAATTATACAATATTACATGATCAGTGTAAGAAAACAGAAAATGTGATGAGAAAATAGAAAAAAAAATAAACCCACAAGCTCACCACTGTAACACAACCACTCAATATTTTGCTGAAAGTCCCTCCAGATCTTTGTTTCTATACATATATAAATGTTTATTTAGAAACTTAAAAAGGCATTATATATGGAACACACTTCTGAAACATGATTTCTTTTGTTAATAATATATTGCCATCAAGAAATAGGTCTGATTTCTGGTAATAGTGGAATAGCTTAATCAGACTAATCCTCCCACAGAGAATAATTATATATTTTAGCAAAAACATGCACAGCACACTATTTGAAGGCTGAAACTGTAGTGGAGACTACATGTCTTAGTCTGCTCAGGATGCCATTGCAAAATACCATAGACCAGATGGCTTAAACAGTAGAAATTTAAGGTGGGATGTGCATAGGATGGACATCCCCATTCCAAAAAAGAGAAATGAGAAAGAAGAGTGACAGATATCAAGAAGTCCAAACATGGCAAGACAAATTCCATTAGATCTTAAGGCTCAAGAATCATCCTCTTTGGTTCATTGCTCTGCCCTGCAGGCGTGCTGGGGTGTCAGTGTCACCCCTGTGGCTTGGCATGGCAGACCTACCCCCTTGGCTCCATGGGGCACCACCTTATGGCTCTCTGCTAGAGCTCTACCTAGGCTATACCTAGGGTTCTACCTACCCATGTGACTCTGTCTCCTTTAGTACAACCTGGCAGTGTTTCTGCTGATATAATCCCTTCTCTATTCCTTGCTTCTATTGTGATGGCTGTTAAGTTCATGAATTATACCTACAATCTCTTTATCGAGTGATATTCCAGCCACACCTTTGATGTTCTTTTCCAAACATCCTTTCTCACTTTTTTACAATATGGACAGGTTGAGAATTTTCTGAACCTTTAAGTTATGGTTCCTTTTTGCTTAACAATTTTTTCTATTCATCTCTCTCTTCTTGTGTTTTACCATAAGCAGTCAGGAGGAACCAAGCCTCTCCAACTACTTTGCTCAAAATCCTCCTCAGCTAAATGCCCATTTTCATCACTCATAAGTTCTACTTTCCATAACACACTAGAACACAGGTTAGTCAAGTTCTTTGCCACTTTGTAATAAGGGTTGTATTTTCGTCTGTTTCCAAAACATGTTCCTCGTTTCCGAGATCTCACCAGAATTGCCTTTAATGTCCATATTTCTAGCATTCACCTCAAGACTCTTCTAGACTCTACCCATTACTGGGTTCCAAAGTTGCTTCCACATTTTCAGGTATTTGTTACAAAACATACCACATCTTGGTACCAACATCTGTCTTAGTCTGCTTGGGGCTCCATAACAAAATACCATTGACTGAGTGGCTAAAACAATAAAAATTTCTCACACTTCTGGAGGCTGGGAAGTCTAAGATCAAGGTGCCAACAAAGTAGGTTTCATTCCAAGGCCTCTTTTCTTGGCTTCTAAGTGGCTGCTATCTTGCTGTGTGCTCACATGACCTCTTTTTTGGTGTGTGCTCAGAAAGTTCAAGCTCTGGTCTCCCTCATCCTCTTCTTATAGGGACACTAATCTCATCATGAGGTCCCCACCCTCATGATGTCATCTAAACCTTATTAACTCCCAAGGACCCCACCTCTAACTACCATCACATTGAGGGTTAAGTCTTCAACATATGAATTTGGGGGAACATAAATGTTCAGTCCATAATGCTACCCCTGGAAGAAAGGAATTATATGCAATGAATAGCTTGTTGGTGCTTTTTGTTTTTTTTCCTTTGAGGAAATTCTCAAATTGTATATGGCTTGAGGCAGCAGAAAACTACACCTTATTTATTGACCTGAGATGTCAGAGGACAGAGTTTGGTGCTGGTATGGCAAACTAAGATTTAGGTGGGGAAATCCCAGAAAGAAGGGAGACACAGGAGGAATACATATGAAATCTTCCTAAATCTTACTGCTGAACAACACAGGCATCAGCATGACCCCAGGAAGTTGAAGAAAATGAATGAAGATTTCCACTGCAGCCCAAGCCCAGGAGACAGAGTATGCAGTTTAAGTCTAGTCATATTAATTACCTGCTCAAACAAAAATCACTCTTCAGGGGAATATAACATTATCTAGAATCTCTACAACTATGGTGACTTTGAACATGTCAATTCAGCTAAACCAGCATTACTTTGCCAGAATTCCCTTCTCTATCTGGTTCTCAGTAAGTGTTGGCCACAAGAGAAATTTGCATGAGATTTACAAGGCATAGGTAAAGGCATGAGTGCTGTTGCAACTCGTACTTGTCACTGATCTGCTGGCTCACCTGTAGCGTGAGGCAGTACATGGGCTCACAGTTCCTCCAGTTTCTACCAGACTTCTTCCTTACCTCTTCTGAATCCTGGGACAGCTGTATGCACAACTTTGTGGGAAAAGTGCAAGTTTATCCTAGAGCTCATCACCATCAGTGAGATTGGGAGAGGTGAGAAACAAGACACAGTCCTCCTAGATCCAGATTTGTCCCCTGGCCTTTCCCACTCCATGTCCATCTCCCCTTCTTGACTGCTAGCCTTGCTGACTTCAGCCCCAGAGAAGACAGATTTATATAGATTGTTCAATCAACTCTCACAATAGAGTTAGGTCTAAACTTTTTATATTCCTTTTCCTCATTGATAAAATAGGGATAATGATGTCTGTACTGATTCATAGGTTGGTTTTAGAAATTAAATACATCTTTAATCACGCAGACTCCTTTTTCAAGCACATTTCAAATTACACTTCGCTACACACCTTCCAATTGCAGCGGACTACTCATCCCCATTCCCTACATATAGATTGGACTCTGCTTCTTCTATGCCTTTGACATGCCAAGATATGAGATATGGCATTCTGTTGAGGTTGTGAGACTTAAGCAGTGATCTATCCATTGTTTAAGGTCAAGCTCAAATACCAAAACTTTCAGAGACATTTCCTTAAATGCTTCTTGGCCATACTCAATCTTTCTTTTCCTATAACTCCCTCACACTTTTGCAGAAATTAATGATTTCACATAATACTAATCACCATAAGGAGCCTGAATTGGACCTAATTTTGCTATTGGACTGTGTGCTTAATGAAGACAAGAAATTGCTTTAATTCCTACTGTTCAGTACACAGCCTAGACTGTATCTTTACAATCACTGGCATTCCAGAAGCGTTTCTTGATTTGAACTGGGCGTAATAGACCCACATAATTATTTTGAATACATGAAACAAACACCTAAGAGCAAGGATTCTATTTTGATTTCTTTCACCTTATTTTTAGTTTGTCAATTATGCAGGAGTTATTAATGTAGTGATGTTTTAAAAGATTCTCCATGTAATTACTAGTTTAAATAGAAATGGGGGCACCCAAATACCAATTTTTTCACCTCAAGATTGCAAAACATAGATATTTACATTACAATGCAGAAAGTCTATGGAAATGTTTAGGCAAAGCACCACCTTTTGAGTTACTTTAATTCTGTTGGACAACTTTCATTGTGGGAACATAAACTATTAAAACTGAATTCTTGACAACCTGATAAATTTCTGTTTATTAAGAAATGAACATGTAGTCTCACCTTGCTCGGGTTTTATTATCACTGCCATCTGTGCGAGCCCCAGAAACAATCATTCTATATTCCATCTCATTCATCTCAGTAGAGTCAGGACTTAAGATGTACGTGTGTGTGTATGTATGTGTGTCTGTGTGTGTATAATAGTAAGCACATACTACCTCAGTCAGTTTCTCTCTTAGGACTGTGATGTTGACGGGACTGTTCTATATTCCTTGGGTATAAAAATAGTACAGTAAAACTCCTATTATTGTCTCCTTCTTGTAAGGAGGTATGTTTCATACTGTAATTTAGAAAATAATGATAGTGGTAAAACTTGAAGTAAAGACCTGGCTCCTCTCACTGTGTTTTGCTCAAGCTAGGGTTGTCCTTAATGCACTCAACAAAAATTTGAGGATACGTAAACTTGGGATCACAGCCTCTCCTGAAAGCCTGAACAAGCGCCCCCCACCCTCTCTCTCTCTCTCTTCCCCTCTCCTTAATATGCCATCCCAGTACTGAAATAATTCATTTATTATACTTTTTAATGTACAATGCACCAACATGAAATGGAAGAAAGACGATTTATCTTCCTGAAAATCTAGAAGCCAATCCTTTTCCACGCCCTTATGCTTTGGAGGAGTATAACTAACTGCAAGTTTAAGATAAGATTTAACCTTTTTTTCCCCCCATTACTTGCCTAGGCTGAGTTCACTCCACCAGTGAGTTTAAATATTTTCAGTTTCTACTTAGAGTAAATTCACCATGATACCACTGTAACTGGAAATAATTACTTTGATTTCAGCAAATCTTACAAAAGAGTAGTTAATCCTAGCATGCAAGTACCCTTTTGACACAACCTTAACCGTACCATTAAGAGAGGCATGATAATAACCCTCCCAGGAGAGGATTCTTTTAGTGAGAATGTGCATAATGGGTAGAGAAATGAGAGATCTGAAAGGAAAAACAAAGTTTTGATTCAAATAGAACTGAGTAAACAATCTGGGGCCATGTATACTAAAAGCAATTTAAAACAAGAGCTTTAACTGATTTTACAAAAGCAAATTGAATAAAGTAGTTAGAAAAATGGATATAGTGTTCAGGAAAAAAACATGTATGTTGGCACACATAAATCAGGCTTCTCACATGTGGTTTCAATTTTTGATCTCTTGCCTAAAGAGATGAACCATGGCTTTTTCTTTTTTCTCCTAGCTCTGCAGGGGAAGCAGGCCAGTGCCTTGATTTTATTTGCCTAAATAGTGTGGTCATTAAAGGAAGCGGGTATCTTTTAAATCCATGTGTATTGTAATATTAGAAGGGGTATAAAATGTTGGAGAAGGATCCTCAGCATATTATATGACCTCAAAATTTTAGTCCAAGTAGAGACTCTAGCCCTCAGTTCCAGCCCAGTCATCAAATCAGTATTCTTTCCAATCAGCAGTACCAGAGCTGTCACTGCTTGAACTTTAATGATGAGTCAAACCAACAAGAGACTAACTTTGACTAGACAGTTTATCTTTGACTCAGATTGGAATGTGGAATTGGTAGATTTCCTCACAAGTGGCCAAGAAACTTCATCCATAAAGGATGTGCTCATTTTATGTATGTTTTATTCCTTTTAATTTTCTTCGTCTAGTTTTAGAAATTTACTTGCTTAGGAGTTAGGTATATAATCAGGTCTTCTAAAGCCAGCTACCTCACATGTGTGATTTCGTTTATGAGAGGGAGAGAGATTTTTTGAATAATTTTGGAGAGACTTTCTCCTGTTTCACCCAGTAAGTGTATGAGTTGGAGTAGTGGTTATTTAAGTGCTAATGATGCACTTAGCATCCACCTTCGCCTCGGATGTGTTAGAAATCCAATTCTGAAGACCCACCCTACACCCACGGAATCAGACACGCTAGGGGTGGGGCCCAGAAATCTGGCTTTTAACTAGCCCTTCGGATGATGTTGATGCACAAAGGGTTTAAGAGCCACTGACTTGGAGTAAGCAGGTGATTGAAGATGTTGGTCTACTGTTGCCTCAGTCTTGGTTGCCTTGTTCTCTCACTGTGTGAGCTGAATGTGATTTTTCATTTGAAAATCAAGTTTATATTTTCCAGGCAACATGGTTGTTACACATAAGCCAAACTGTTTTGAGTACTATTTAAACAACGTGGCAACAATGTGTTAAGATTTGGGTAAGAAAATAACTGTATACTTCCTGAGAAAAGGTATTGCAAAATTAAAATGTTATCCAAGGGAACTTCTGACTATATGCAATTTTTACCTTAGAAACTGAATTTAACACTTACTACCATCATGCACAAAAATGGTAATTTCATGTAACTCCCTATGCTTTCCTGGATAAAATTCATGACAGGTTAGAAAGAGGGAAAAAAATGGAGATCAGTGAAAATATTTTTGACATTTTTATTCATGTGATGAACTATATAGTAATGACTTCATTTTTTAAGGTTTTTTTGAGAATCTATTTTTTTTTAATTTTTATTGGAGTACAGTTTCTTTGCAATGTTGTGTTAGTTTCTGCTGTATGGCAAAGTGAATCAGTTATACATATACATGTATCCACTCTTTTTTAGATTCCTTTCCCAATTAGGTCACCACAGAGCACTGAGTAGAGTTCCCTGTGCTATACAGTAGGTTCTCATTTCATTTAGTAGAACTCACTTAAGACTCCCAAAAAGCACGCAAAGTTGTTACAGAAGAGAAAGCTGAGTTTTCAGAGACCTTAAATACAGGTTTTAGAGATTTTTTTTTGGTATTCTTTCATTATTGCTAAAAATCACATATCATAAAATTTATCATCTTAACCATTTTAACTGTACAGTTCAATAGCGTTATGTATATTCACATTGTTGTGAAACAGAACTTTTTCACCTTACAAACCTGAAGCTCTATACTCATTAAACAACAACTCCCCTTAGCCCCTGATAACAGTTAGGTTTCTGAGAATTTGACTATTTTAGAGATGAAGATTTTTAATTTAGCATATGAATCTAAATCTTTCTGGTCCCGAAGTCTGTATTCTTTTTCCTTTATAACATATTACTTGTTAGACCAAGTTAAAACAATATTCTTGATATTTAAATTTATTAACAATCTGAATATGTACTATATTCAACTCTATCAAGGCTGAGATCTTTTGACAATTTCTCATAAGCACAGGTTACTTTTTTTTCCCATTTATCTCTTGCTGATCTTTAAAATGGACTCAATGTTCCTTTCTATCTATGGAAACTCTAACTTCCATTTAAGTTCCAGTCCTTGCAGTCTCTCCGCAGTGGTTTCTCCATTTCTTTGTCCTGAATTCCCGATAGAAATTACTGCTTCACTACACATCTTGTCAATAAGAATAATGGACTCTCTGTGCTTGTAAGGACCTTAAATTCCAATTAAATCAACAATTCATCCAGTGCTTGAGTCCCCTCAGTGTTAATGCATAGGCTTGTTCACCCCCAGAAATGTCTGGAGCCCATTCTATTTTTGCACATCTCTGTTAGAAATCTCAGCTTCATTTGGAGTTAAACTTTGTGCCATTATAGCTTCCACCCATTCTTTTTTTGATTCTCTCCATTAGTGCCGTATAGGATGAGCCTAATACCCTTTCCAAACAATATCTCATAAAATATTAATATTATCCTGAATCTTTTCTTCTCCAATTTAAATAATTTCCACCTTTAATCAATAATTTTCAAAGGTCTTCTTTGCTCTGGCTGCAAGCTTAAAAATATGACCAGTTGCTTTTCTCTAACTAAACCAGTTCTGTGTGTTCTACCCAGTAGAGTTGGAAAAAAACACAAACATTTCCTCATACTTGCATTTTAATAAAAGCTAGGTGGTATTATTATCATTATCATTATCATTATTATTGGCAGCCACTCTTCTCTGATGTTTATAAGCTCACTGTTTCTATAAACTCATCAATGATAGAAACTCTTAACTCTGTGTCAAATATGCCACTAAGACAGATGAGGACAATCCTGATTCTATTCCCTTTTGTACCAGTTTTTCTCCATTTTACATGTGTATGTCTTTCATATGTGTGTTCCCAATGAAATCAGTGTGGTCTTGCCTGATAGAAGTTATAAACACAACTGTTGTTACTCACACAGGACAACAAGGTTGAGCATATTTAGTAAGCACATGTGGAGGAAAATATACACAAATTTTATTACTCTATTCTTTCTAAGTTGCCTTAAGTACATCACAAAGTTCCCAAGTCTCACAAAATTGACACAAAGTTCCAAAACATTTCATCCAAACATGCTTAACTTTGGAAATTTCCATCTCTGGAACCAGGTGGGTTTTAAAAACTACCCTAATTAGGGTAGTTCCAGGAACCACATCATTAAATGTATTTATAAGCAGAAAGCTCTTTCTCATGATGTGAACCAGGATGAGAAGAGATGAAGCCTTGGTGTCTATTTCTGGCTCTGTCACTGACTCACCCTTCATTTCAGTGAAAAGCTGATTAACCTCCTCCAGTTTCCCCATTCGTGATATTAAATAAATAAATAAATAAATAAACAACAACAACAAAAACTTTAGGTTGAGAAAATGGAGGTTGTGGAAACTTTCAATATGTGTAAAGTGCTGTATAAATGAAATATCTATTTTTTTAAATGATGGAAGTAGACTCAATTTGAGCAGGAATTATTGATAACCATCTAAGGCACTTTTTAGCAGGCAGCACTTAATACTTGTTTGTACTTCTATTGAACATTTATACTGAAAAATCCAAACTTTTTGTATTTACATACTATCATGCTTCTTAACTCTCTTATGAAATGATGAAATAGGTAAAGTTTGTTATTTAGCATGCCCAGTAGATACTTTAACAGCATAATGCTTGAAACCTGGTGAAATTCATTTTGAGGAATGGCAAGTAAAGTATTCCAATCTCCTAAATCCAGAATCTTGGGAGCTCTGACAATGAAATGGCAATTCTAATCTAGCAGCCTAAATGAGGAGAATATTATGACCAAAATGTCATTAGGAGGCATGGATAGAGCTGTTTGTATAGCAGAACTTGGAAAATTTCAGTCTTTTATTTTGTTCTTACTAAAGAGTCACATTTTCAAGTTGTCTGAACAACCTTGGGCCAACTCATGTAGGTTCTTTGATACCACTCCATTTCATTATTTTAGTTATTTGCATGATCTGTAAGATTTAATATCTAGATTTAACAATATGGAATAACTACTGATCATGGGTCCTCATCAAAATAATTTCACTTCTGAATGTGTCTTCATCCTTTCAAAAATAAGCCAAACAAACTCTTTTATCACTGTATCCTAGGTTAAAATGATTTTTCATATGAATGTATCTCTTTAAAATACAACTTTAATCTACCAAACAGGTAAAATGTTCATTTACCTCTAAGCTGAAAATTTTATGAAATTAAATTCTATGAATAGATAAAATGAAGAATGATAAAACTAGAAGATTCATCTAAGACCATTAAGATGGTATTTTTAAAAAACTTGATTCAGTTCTAGGGTATTTGTATGATATCACATAAGTTCTAATAAATTGACTGTTATAATTAGCCAATGTCTAAAGGGGAACTACTGGAAAATTATGAGAGCACCCTCTCTTATTGGAAACAAATTTCTTTAAAAAAACAAACAGATGCAACCAACAGCATATGATTAAATAAATTTATCTTGGGTCAGGACCTCTCTCTCTCCCTCTCCCCGCCACCCCTCTGTCCCTCTTCCCCAATCTGTCTCTCTCTCTCTCTCTCTCTCACACACACACACACACACACACACGGCTCTAAGTGGAAAAGTCTGACAACCCCTGTATGTAAGATCACAGCACACATTAAATCCGAGGCAATAGCTAATTAGAAATACAAACTATTTAATCCTTTGTCCTCATAAACTGAATTAAGAATAGTTCAGGTGTATAGATCCAAATGGTCTAGAAAAGTTTCCAATTCAGGAAACCCTACTTCAGCCTCATCTCTCTGAATGTTTACATGAAAACATACCAATTCCTGAAAAATTTTCTTGATGTGAACATCAAGTAGTTGTGGTTTCTGAACACCTACACAATTTTATTTATATATCTTTCAGGAAGAGTATAGAATGTTGCCTTATTTATTATAGAAACTTTATACATGTTTCTTATCATACTGATTTAAACTTCATTTTTAACTTTTGTGGGAGTCATTGGAATCCTACTCTCATCCTAATTAAGCTATGCATAGGTGACTACAGTTAAGTCAGATGTATGTCAGTAAGTATCTTTTGGGGGGCTTTGGGGTGAACAGGAGTGACAGAAAGATAAGGTGAAAAGGGAGTTGAAAGTAAGAGAACAGCTGGAGTCATCATTAGTCAGGGTCTATTTTGAGTATAGAATTAATTGAAGGTAGGATTGAGATATTGGAATGAAATATTGAGAAAAATGGAAGGTTAAGAGAAGAATGGTTTAAATTAAGGGGAAAAAGGGAGGGATAAGGTTTTGAAGGCTGGGAGAGAGTTAAAGATCCTAATTTTTGGCTGAGCCTAGTATAAACTCAGAACACTTCTCCAAAGTGTACTCCAGGCAGCCACTGCTGATTGATACAAGCGTGCATTAGAAATGAAAAACTATTTGGTTTCTGTTTTTGGATTTAGATACTTGGCTGGCTAAGTCTTCTGCTTTTGATGGCAATATCTTGAATGAATCATTTCTCAGCAGCGATGTCAAGTAGTGGCATTTAAGAACTTGAGTGATTATATCTGCATCAAGTGCCTCATATGAGAGAAAACAATACCACTGTGAGATCAGTGAAATCGAGACTGTGGCATTTAGGGAGCGGCAGGAACATACTGCTTTGTGACGACATTTCACGTCACTGAAAAGAACATGCTCAATTTTGTGTCTTAGGCACTGATACACCATCCTCTCTAGCTTCTTGAAGAAAAAATTCCTTTGGGATGATGACTGAAGGTGACACCTACATTATAGGATCCCACCTCAGTTGTGTCAGCTAATGAGACATGATCTGCTAGAACACAGGGTGGGTCACCATCAACCCCACCAACTACAAAGAATATGCCAACGTTAATTAGAAACAGGCGCTCTTGTCATAGTAGACAGAGCCTCTTATTTGCATGGGCTGGCAAGCATACTCATTTGGGGCCAACCCTCATAGTGCACCTCCAAAATTATAGTCTTTAGAGTGATAGGAGAGCCCGCACGCTCTGGAGCCCGTGTGCTGCAAATAAGACCCGACACAGCCAAAAGTAAATAAATAAATAGAGTGATAGGATAGGTACTGGGGCAATATTTAGATGTATTCCTTCAACAAATATCTCTTATTTACCAAGTGAAAAGCAGAGTTGATAGGTATAGGAGATAAAAATACAAAGCATATAAAGTCCTTGCCTGATAAATTCCAAGTTTATCAAGGAAAATACCTGTATTCATTAATTCTTCTTATCTTAACACAAATGTGATATCTTTGAGATCAGTTTTTTTTTCATATTATCAATACTTCTGTAAATTTTATTTTTTTTACATCTTTGTTGGTGTATAATTGCTTTACAATGTTGTGTAAGTTTCTGCTATATAAAAAAGTGAATCAGCTATATCTATGCATATATCCCCATATCCCCTCCCTCCTGAGCGTCCCTCCCACCCTCCCTATCCCACCCCTCTAGGTGGTCACAAAGCACCAAGCTGATCTCCCTGTGCGATGCAGCTGCTTCCCACTAGCTATCTATTTTACGTTTGGTAGTGTGTGTGTATGTATGTATGTATATATATATATATATATGTCAATACTACTCTCTCACTTCATCCCAGCTTCCTCTTCCCCCCCAGCCCGTGTCATCAAGTCCATTCTCTATGTCTGCATCTTTATTCCTGTCCAGCCCCTAGGTTCATCAGAACAATTTTTTTGTTTGTTTTTTTAGATTCCATATATACGTGTTAGCATATGGTATTTGTTTTTCTCTTTCTGACTTCACTCTGTATGACAGACTCTAGGTCCAGCCAGAATGGCCATCATCAAAAAAATCTACAAACAATAAATTCTGGAGAGGGTGTGGAGAAAATGGAACCCTCTTGCACTGTTGGTGGGAATGTAAATTGATACAGCCACTATGGAAAACAATATGGAGGTTCCTTAAACAACTAAAAATAGAACTACTATATGACCCAGCAATCCCACTACTGGGCATATACCCTGAGAAAACCGTAATTCAAAAAGAGACATGTACAATAATGTTCATTGCAGCACTATCTACAATAGCCAGGACATGGAAGCAACCTAAATGTCCATTGATGGATGAATGGATAAAGAAGATGTGGCACATATATACAATGGAATATTACTCAGCCATAAAAAGAAACAAAATTGAGATCAGTTTTTTCATTAGTTATTATGCATTTATTTTTCACAGGACTCTTGACAATTGTAATGTCTTTCTCCCATTGGCTTATGAACTTTAAGTGGCCATACTCTGAGTCAGTTTCGCCACTTGGAAACCTAGTATTGCCTGACACAGCAGGTGCTCAATAAATAATGTTTCAATAAACAGATAAAATCAATATTGAAAGCATAAGCAATAATACGTGTTATGTTGGCACAAATTCAATGTGCTATTGAATATTGGGGGAGAAAGGAGTTGCCTCTGACTAGATAAATCAGGAAAATGTTCATGAAGCATTTCATTCATTTATTTATTTATTTTAAATGTTTATGTTATGTTGTGTATAGTTGATTTACAAAGTTGTTTTGGTTTCAGGTGTACAGCAAAGTGATTTAGTTATACATATACATATATTTATTCTTTTTCAGATCCTTTTCCCATATAGGTTATTACAGAGTATGAGTACAATTCCCTGTGCTATACAGTAAGTTCTTTTTGAATATCTATTCTATATATAGTAGAGTGTATATATTGATCCCAACCTCCTAATTTATCCTGCCCACCACCACATTTCTGCTTTGGTAACCATAAGTTTGTTTTCTAAGTCTGTGAGTCTGTTTCTGTTTTGTAAATAACTTCATTTGTATTTTTTTAGATTGCACATATAAGTGATATCATAAGATATTTGTCTTTCTCTGTCTGACTTCACGTAGTATGATAATCTCTAGTGCCATCCATGTTGCTGCAAATGGCATTATTTCATTCTTTTTTATGGCTGAATAATATTCCACTGTATATATGTACCATATCTTCTTTATCCATTCCTCTGTCAATGGACTTTTAGATTGATTCCATGTCTCAGCAATTGTAAGTAGCGCTGCAATGAACATTGGAGTTCATGTATCTCTTCAAATTATGGCTTTCTCGAGATATATGTCCAGAAGTGGGATGGCTGTGTCATATGGTAGTTCTATTTTTAGTTTTTTAAGGAACATCTATACTGTTCTCCATGGTGGCTGCAACAACTTACATTCCCACTGACAATGTAGGAGGCTTCCTTTTTATCCACACCCTCTCCAGCATTTATTGTTTGTAGACTTTATGATGGCCATTATGACTGGTGTGAGGTGATAGCTCATTGTAGTTTTGATTTGCATTTCTCTAATAATTAACAATGTTGAGCACCTTTTCATGTGCCTGTTGGACATCTGTATGTCTTCTTGTGAGAAATGTCTATTTAGATCTTCTGCCTATTTTTTTATTGCATTGTTTGTTTTTTTTGACATAGAGATGCATGAGCTGTTGGTATATACTGGAGATTAATCCCTTGTAGGTCACATCATTTGCAAATATTTTCTCCCATTCTGTGAGTTGTCTTTTCATTTTGTTTATGGTTTCCTTTTCTGTGCAAAAGCTTTTAAGTTTAGTTCAATCCCATTTGTTTATTTTTGTTTTATTTTCATTACTCTAGGAGGTGGGTCCAAAAAGATATGTCAGAGAGTTCTGGCTATGTATTCCTGTAAGAGTGTTATAGTATCCTGTTTTACACTTAAGTCTTTTATCTATTTTGAGTTTATTTTTGTGTACAGTGTTAGAGAATATTCTAGTTTCATTCTTTTACATGTAGCTGACCAGTTTTCCCAACACCACTTATTGAAGAGACTGTCTTTTCTCCATTGTATATTCTTGCCTCCCATAGGTGCATGGGTTTATTTCTGGGCTGTCTGTCCTGTTCCATTGAGCTATAAGTCTATCTTTGTGCCAGTACTGTACTGTTTAGATTATTGTAACTTCATAGTATAGTCTGAAGTCTTGAAGACTGATTCCTTGAGCTCCGTTTTTCTTTCTCAAAATTGCTTTGACTATTTGGGGTCTTTTGTGTTTTCATACAAAATTAAGATTTTTTTGTTCTAGATCTGCAAAAAATGTCACAGGTAATTTGAGAGGGATTGCATTGAATCTGTAGATTACCTTGGGTAATACAGTCATTTTGACAATATTGATTCTTCCAATCCAAGAACAGTATATCTTTCCATCCGTTTGTGTCATCTTTGATTTCTTTCATCAATGTCTTATAGTTTTCAGAGTGCCAGTCTTTTGCCTCCTTAGGTAGGTTAATTCCTAGGTATTTTATTCTTTTTGATGTGATGGTAAATGGGATTGTTTCCTTAATTTCTCTTTCTGATCTTTCATTGTTAGAGTATAGAAATGCAAAAAGATTTCTGGGTATTAATTTTGTATCCTGCAACTTTACTGAATTCATTGATGAGCTCTAGTAGTTTTCTGATAGCATCTTTAGGATTTTCTATGTATAGTATCATGTCATCTGCAAACAGTGACAGTTTTACTTCTTCTTTTCCAATTTGGGTTCATTTTATTTCTTTTTCTTCTCTCATTGTCATGGATAGGACTTCCAAAACTATGTTGAATAACAGTGGTGGGAGTGGACATCCTTGTCTTGTTCCTGATCTTAGAGGAAATGCTTTCAGCTTTTCACCACTGAATATGATATTAGCTGTGGGTTTGCCATATATGGCCTTTATTATGTTGAGGTATGTTCCCTCTATGTCCACTTTAAGAGAGTTTTTATCATCAATGGGTGTGGAATTTTGTCAAAAAATTTTCTACATCTATTGAGATGATCATATGGTTTTTATTCTTCAATTGGTTAATGTGGTATATCACACTGATTGATTTGTTGATGTTGAAAATTCCTTGCATCTTTGGGATAAATCCCACTTGCTCATGGTGTATGATCCTTTTAATGTACTGTTGGAGTTGGTTTGCTAGTATTTTGTTGAGGATTTTTGAGTCTATGTTCATTAATGATATTGGCCTGTAATTTTCTTTTGTGTGAGCTTTGCCTGGTTTTGGTATCAGGGTGATGGTGGCCTCATAGAATGAGTTTGGGAGTGTTCCTTCTTCTGCAATTTTTTGAAATAGTTTCAGAAGGAAAGGTGTTAACTCTTCTCTAAATGTTTGATAGAATTTGCCTGTAAAGCCATCTGGTCCTTGACTTTTTTTTGTTGGGAGTTTTAAATCACAGTTTCAATTTCAGTGCTTGTGATTGGTCTCTTCATATTTTCTATTTCTTTCTGGATCAGTTTTGGGAGATTGTCCCTTTCTAAGAATTTGTCCATTTCTTCTAGGTTGTCTATTTTATTGACATATAGTTGCTTATAATAGTTGCTTATAATAGTCTCTTATGATTCTCTGGTGTCAGTTTAACTTCTTTTTCATTTCTAATTTAATTGATTTGAGCCTTCTCCCTTTTTTTCCTTGATGAGTCTGGTTAAAAGTTTATCAGTTTTGTTTATCTTTTCAAAGAGCCAGCTTTTAGTTTTATTGATCTTTCTATTGTTTTCTTCGTCTCTATTTCATTTATTTCTGTTCTGATCATAATGATTTCTTTCGTTCTGCTAACTTTGGATTTTCTTTTTTTTTCTTTCTCTAGTTGTTTTAGGTGTAAGTTTAGGTTGCTTTTTTGAGATTTTTCTTGTTTCCTGAGGTAAGATTCTATTACTATAAACTTCCCTCTTAGAACTGTTTTTGCTGTGTCCCATAGGTTTTGGATTGTCATGTTTTTGATCAAAGAAAAATTTGAGCCCCTTAAAAGACATGACCAGTGTTATGCTTCAGTTTTATTAATTCATCAGTGACATATAAAAGGCAAACAGACCGAAGATCATGAAATGAGGTAGAAAACTATTTCAATATAGACAATGAGGATCTAACAATGGATATAGGGAGAAAGATAGCCCCGGTTCAAAAGATGTTGTGAAGGTACTTTGAAGCACTTGAAAATTAATTGAATGTGGAAATGGGAATGCAAGGAACAGAAAGGAGTTTTAAAATGTATTGGTTTACTCCTTTTTTTAAATGATCATTTATATGTGCCAGACAGTAGAGATTTTAAGCTAGAGGGATAATGAATATGGTAGGGCACTTATTTTTTTATTTTTTCCAGTTTTATTGGGATATAATTGACATGTAGTATTATATAAGTTTATTTTATTAAGTGCTGTATTAGTTTAAGTTGTACAGTATAATGAATTCACTTACATATATTATAAAATGGTTACCACAATTAATGTAGTTCACATCCATCATCTCATACAGACACACACAAAAAAAGAAAAAAATTTACTTTGTGGTGAGGACTCTTAGGATATACTCTCTTAACTTTCATACATACCACGTAGCAGTGTTAACTATAGCAATCATGTTGTACATTACATCCCTAGTACTTTTTTAATCCTATAACTGGGAGTTTGTACATTTTCACCACCTTTCCCCTCGCCCCACGCCCCACCAATTGTAACCACAAATTGAATCTCTTTTTCTGAGTTTTGAAAAAAAATCTCCGTATAATTAAGATCATATAGTATTTGTCTTTCTCTGTCAGACTTATTTTGCTTAGCATAATGCCATCAAGGTCCACCCATGTTTTCACAAATGGTAGGATTTCCTACTTTTTATGGCTGAATAATATTCACTTGTGTATATATACACAAGTGAATATTACATATATATATCTATCTGTATATATATATATATATCTATATCTATATATATATATACACACACACAACATCTTCTTTATCCATTCATCCATCACTGTACACTTAGGTTGTTTCTATGTCTTGGTTATTGTAAATAACACTGCTATGAACATGAGGGTGCAGGTATCTCTTCAACATAGTGTTTTCATGTCCTTTGGATATATTTTCAGAAGTGGATTATATGGTTGTTCTATTTTTAATTTTTTGAGGAACCTCCATACTGCTTTCCTTAGTGGATGTGCCAGTCTACAGTCACATTAACAGTACAAAAGGAGTTTTCTCCACAGCCTTGCCAGCATTTATTATCTCTTGTCATTTGATGCAAGCTGTTCTAACAAGTGTGAGGTGATCTCTCATTGTGGTTTGACTTGCATTTCCCTAATGATAGTGATGTTGAGCATCTTTTCATGGACATTTTGGCCATTTGTATATCCTCTTTTGGGGGTGGTCTCTATTCAAGTTTGTTGCCAACTCTTTCATTGGATTATTTTATTTTTTTCTTATAATGAGTTGTAAGAGTTATTTATATATTTTGGATATTAACCTGTTAGCTATATGGTTTGCAAATATTTTTTTCTCATTTCATAGTTTTTCATTTTGTTCAACATTTCTTTTGCTATGCAAAAGCTTTTTAGTTTTGATGTATTGCCACTTGTTTACATTTTATTTTGTTGCTTGAACTTTAGGTGCCATATCCAAAAACATCCTTGCCAAGACCCATGTCAACGAGATTTTTCCTATGTTTTCACCTAGGAGTTTATGGCTTTCAGACTTACATTTAAGTCTTTAATCCATTTCAAGTTAACTTTTCTAAATAGTGTAAGATATTCTTTTACATGTGAAAGAATTTCCCCATTTTCCCACACCATTTATTGAGGAGACTGTCATTTCTCCATTGAGTATTATTTGTTCTCTTGTCAAATATTTGTTGACCTTATATTCTTGGGTTTATTTCTGGGCTCTTGATTGTGTTCCATTGGTCTATTTGTCTGTTTTTATGCCAGAATCATACTGTTCGATTAGTATAGCTTTATAATAAAGTTTGAAATCAGGAAGCATGATAACTCTCACTTGGTTGTTCTTTCTCAAATTTCTTTAGCTGTTCAGGGTCTTTTGTGGTTCCATATAAACTTTAGGATTGTTTTTTCTATTTCTATAAACATGCCATTGAAATCTTGATAGGGATTGCATTGAATCCATTTATGGCTTTTGGTAGAATGGACATTTTCACAATCTTGATTCTTCCAATCCAAGAACACAGAACACCTTCTTCAATTTCTTTTGTCAGTGTCTTGTATTTTTCACTGTAGAGATCTTTCACCTTAACTAAATTTATTCCAAAGTATTTTATTGTTTTATATGTTATAGTAAATGGAATCATTGTCTTTATTTTCTCAGGTAATTTATTGTTAGTATATAGGAACACTACAAATTTTTGCATGTTGACTTCGTATCCTGCAACTTTACTGAATTCATTGATTAGATACAACAGGTTTTTTTTGGTGGGAGACTTTGAGATTTTTTATATATAAAAATCATGTAATCTACAAATAGAGACATTTTCTCTTTTCTTTTTCAATTTTGATGCATTTTCTTTCTTTTTCTTGCTCAATTGCTCTAAGATTTCAAGTACTGTGTTGAATAGGCATGATGAGAGTGGGCACCTTTGTCTTGGCCCTGATCTTAGAGGAAAAGCATTATACCTTGGCACCATTGAGTATGATGTTAGCTGTGGGCTTGTCATATATAGCCTTTATAGTGTTGAGGTATGTTCCCTCTATACTTAATTTGTTAAGTGTTTTATTATGAATGGATGTTAAATTTTCTCAAATGATGTTTCTGCATGTATTGAGATAATCATATTTTTTTCTTTTATGCTATTAATATGATTTATCAATTGATTGATTTGCATATGTTGAACCACCCTCAATTCCCAGGGGTTAATCTCACTTGGTCATGGTGAATAATATTTTTTATGTGATGCTGAATTCAGTTTGCTAGTATTTTATTGAGATTTTTGCATCTATATTCATCAGGGATATTGGCCTGTAGTCTGGGGGGAGGGGTTGTTTGTTTTTTTTCTGGTAGTGTCCTTTTTTGGCTGTGGTATCAGGATAATACTGATCTTGTAAAATGAGTTTGGAAGTGTTCCCTCCTCTTCAAGCTTTTTAAAAGAGTTTGAGAAGATTGGCATTATTTCTTTAAATATTTGGCATAATTCACCTGTGAAGCCACCTGGTCATGGGCTTTTCTTTGTTGGCAACTTTTTGATAGTTGGTCTGTTCAGATTTTTTTATTTCTTCCTGATTCAGTCTTGTTACATTGTTTGTTTCCAATAATTTTTCCATTTCTTCTAGGTTGTCCAGTGTGTTATTATTGACAGCTATGAACTTACTATTACCATTTTGTTTATTTTCTGGATGTTTTTTAGATCCATTGTTTACTGTTTCATATACTACTACCTTTTTTCGTGTTTTAATGCCTTTTGGTACCAGAATGCTTTGACTTTATTATGTTCTTTTGTATAGTTACTACAGGTTTTCCCCTTATGGTTACCATGAGGATTACATAAAATATCTTGAAATTATAACACCCCATTTTAAACTGATAATGTCTTCAACAGCATTCCTAAACTTTACAATTTTACTTCTCCTTGCTCTCACATTTCAGGTTATTGATGTTTACATATCATTTATATTATGTTACTAAGAACAAATTATTATTGTTATGGTAAATTTTACTACATTTGTTTCTTTAATTTGTAA
This sequence comes from Balaenoptera borealis, assembly GCF_965194805.1. Lineage (NCBI taxonomy): Eukaryota > Metazoa > Chordata > Mammalia > Artiodactyla > Balaenopteridae > Balaenoptera > Balaenoptera borealis. The sequence goes on from NC_138874.1 coordinate 95,679,278, forward strand.
ACTAGAGTTGTAAATGAATTACATATGACCATTACCATATAATAGAATCAAAATTTGACTATATATCTTTATTTACTTATCAGTGAGCTTTACACTGCCTTTCTGTGTTTTTATCATGTTAATTAGCATCTTTTTATTTCCATTCAGAGAATTCCCTTTACTTCTTGTAAGGCTGTTGTAGTGGTGTGATCAACTCCCTCAGCTTTTGTTTGTTTGGGACAGTGTTCATCTCTTCTTCATTTCTGTAGGACAGTTTAGCTGGGTATGGAATTCTTGGTTGACAATTTTATCTTTCAGCGTTTTAAATATATCATCCCATTCTTTCCAGCATGAAATGTTTCTGTTGAGAAATCTATTGATAGTCTCATTGCAGCTCCCTTCTATGCAATTTCTCTCTTTTCTCTTGCTGCTTTCAAAATTCCTTCTTTGTCTTGTACTTTTGACTATTTAATTACAAGCTCTTTCAGTATAGCCCTATTTAGGTTCAACCTCTTGGGGTTCCTTTGGGCCTTGTGGATTTGGATGTGCATTTTTTCTCCCATATTTAGGAAGTTTTCAGCCACTATTACTTAAATATACATTTTTCCTTTTTTCTTTCTCTTTTCCGGGAATTCTTGTCATGTTCATATCTTTTCTTTGATTGTGTCCCATATATCCCATAGGTTTTTTTCACTCTTTTATTTTTGCTTCTTTGACTGGATACTTTCAAATGTCCTCCCTTCTGGTTCACTGATTCTTTCTTCTTCATGGTTGATTCTGCTTTTGAAGGTCTCTATTGAATTCTCAAGTTGAGTGATCATATTTTTCAGGTCTAGGATTTCTATGTGGTTTTTGTTGTTGTTTGATTTTTTCTTTGTTGAACTTCTTGTTTTGTCCGTGCATTGTTTTCATAATTTCATTTAGGCATCTGTGTGTTCCTGTAGTTCAGTAAGCTGCTTTAAGAAGAGAATTATTCTGAATTCTTTGTCTGACAGTTCATTGATCTCCACTTTTTAGAGTTGGTTATTGAAGCTTTATTAGGTTTTTTTTGTTTGTTTGTTTTTTTGTTTTGGTGATGTCATGTTTACCAGATTTTTTTGAGACCCTTAATTCCTTATGTTGGTATCTGCACACTTAAGTAAGTGGCTTCCTCTTTCAGACTTATAGATTTGCTTCAGCAGAGGCAGTTCTTCACCAGTCAGCTCAGTTTGGTTTTCTAGACATGTCTGCTGGTAATGCCTTGGGCAGTTAGAGCTTGCTATCAGGGTCTATTTTGGGATGAAGCCACTACCCAAGCTCAGGAGTTGGAGGAGGCCCTTGGTTGAAAACAGTTGAACAAGACTGCTGGGTTGGTTTCCTTCTCTAGCGAGGGTTCCACAATCACCTGGATTGGATTGTTTAGTCAGGCTTATTAGACAGTCAGGACTATGTACTAAACTCAGCAGTAGGTGGGGTTATGAATTACTTTTTCTGCCCTGGCAGGGTAGCAGGAAGTGCCCTGGGGTCTGCACAGCTTGTTTTGAGGAACCCTCACTCCTTGGCCAGATAGAGCCAATGATTTTGCTTTGCAGACAGGGAGAGTCATGGGCTATTCTCTCTGATCATGTGCCACTGTAAGCAGGGCTGTTGGATGGGCTATGCAGCTTCTTATGTGCTCTGGTTAGGTTCCCTGGTTGGGCAGGCTAAAAGATGTATTCAGCAATGGGCAGGTTTACAAATTAGTTTCCTTGTCCAGGGCCAGTAGGAGAACTAGCTCCAAGGCCAGTAAGGTTCTTCATTTGTGGTCTAAAGCCAACCCATGCCCTAAGTTCCTTGGTTAAACAGAGCCACTGGCTTTGCTCCACAGACTATCATCACTGCTGCCAGACTCTCTGTTCAAGTGTTTTGGGACTACCCAGTTTTCCATGTATTTTGTCCAGGTATTTTTGGCCCAGCAGGGCTGGTAGCTTCACTCAGCAAAGGCTGGGGTTATAACTCAGCTTACCTGCCTGGTTGGGGGCAGACCAGGCTCCAGGACCAGCACATCTCTTTGTTTGAGGACCCCAAGTAGGCAGACTTGTACCCTGCTGAGTTCCCTGGTCTGACTATGCAACTGACCTTGTTCTGCAGATGAGCGAAGCTGTTGGCCAGGATTTATACTTGCTCATTGCAGGTAGGAACTGTCTGCTGAGATTTGAGTGCAGGTTGTTGCAGGTTCCTCTCCCTTTCTCAGTCATAATGAGGTTCCTAGTAGTAAAGCCTCAGAGATTTCCCTGCAATTGCTGTGGGGTGAGACCAGAGTGGGCGCTCCCAAGAAGTGACACACAATATTGGCAGAGGTGCTGTATGTCCACCCTGGGTTCTCTTTCCCACTGGAGGAATCATAAGCTCAGGGGAGATCTATCAGCATGGTGTTGTGCCAGCCTTGGGGAGGAACAATATGGTCAGCATGTAGCAGCTCCTCTTACCCTTCTGATGGAGTCTGTCCTGGTCTCTGTGTTGCAGGGGGGTTCTTTAGCCTCGCCTCCATATTCGAGGATTCTCTCAGTGGTGTCTTGTTCATGAATAGTTGTTAGCGGTTTCTTATTTATTTATTTTTAAATTGAAGTATAGTTGATTTACAATGTGTTAATTTCTGCTGTACAACAAAGTGATTCATATATATATATGAATCACAGGATGTTAAATATAGTTACCTGTGCTATACAGTAGGACCTTGCTATTTATCCATTCTATATATAATATCTTGCGTCTGCTAACCCCAAACTCCAAAACCATCAGAAACCACAAGTCTGTTCTCTATGTCTGTGAGTTTATTTCTGTTTCATAGATAGCTTCATTTGTGTCATATTTTAGATTGCACATATAAGTAATAACATGGTATTTGCCTTTCTCTGTCTGACTTCACTTAATATGATAATCTCTAGGTCCATCCATGTTGCTGAAAATGGCATTATTTCATTCTTTTTTATGGCTGAGTAATAGTCCATTATATATATGTACCACATCTTCTTTATCCATTCATCTGTCGATGGACATTTAGGTTGTTTCCATGTCTTGGCTATTGTGAATAGTGCTGCTATGAACATAGGAGTACATTTATCTTTTTGAATTATAGTTTTTTCTGAATACATGCCCAGGAGTGGGGTTGCTGGCTCATATGGCAACACTATTTTTAGTTTTCTGAGGAATCTCCATACTGTTTTCCATAGTGGCTGCACCAAGTTACATTCCCACCAACAGTGCAGGAGGGTTCCCTCTTCTCCACACCCTTTCCAGCATTTGTTATTTGTAGACCTTTTAATGATGGTCATTCTGACTGGCCTGAGGTGGTACCTCACTGTGGTTTTGATTCGCATTTCTCTAATAATTAGTGATGTTGAGCATCTTTTCATGTGCCTGTTGGCCATCTGTATGTCTTCTTTGGAGAAATGTCTATTAAGGTCTTCTGCCCATTTTTTGATTGGTTTATTTTTTGTTATTGAATTGTATGAGCTATTTGTATACTTTGGAAATTAAGCCCTTATTGATTGTATCATTTGAAAATATTTTCTCCCAGTCCGTAAGTTGTCTTTTTGTTTTGTTTATGGTTTCCTTTGCTATACAAAAGCTTGTAAGTTTGATTAGGTTCCATTTGTTTATTTTTGCTTTTATTTCTATTGCCTTGGGAGAGTGACCTAAGAAAACATTGATATGATTTATATCAGAGAATGTTTTATCTATGTTCTCTTCTAGGAGTTTTATGGTGTCATGTCTCATGTTTAAGACTTTAAGCCATTTTGAGTTTTTGTTATGGTGTGAGGGAGTGTTCTAACTTCATTGATTTACATGTGGCTGTCCAACTTTCCCAAGAGCACTTGCTGAAGAGACTGTCTTTTCTCCATTCTATTCTATATTCTTCCCTCCTTCATCAAAGATTAATTGATCGTAGGTGTGTGGGTTTATTTCTGGGCTCTCTATTCTGTTCCATTGATCTGTATGTCTGTTTTTGTGCCAATACCATGCTGTTTTGACTACTGTAGCTTTGTAGTATTGTCTGAAGTCTGGGAGGGTTATGTCTCCTGCTTTGTGCTTTTTCCTCAGGATTGCTTTGGCAATTCTGGGTCTTTTATGTTTCCATATAAATTTTAGTATTATTAGTTTAGCAAATGTCATGGGTAATTTGATGGGGATTGCATTAAATCTGTAGATTGCTTTGGGTAGTAACAATATTCATTCTTCCAACCTAAGAGCATGGAGTATCTTTCCATGTCTTTGAATCAAGTTCAGTTTCATTAATTAATGTTTTATTGTTCTCAGCATATAAGACTTTCATGTCCTTGGCCAGGTTTATTCCTAAGTATTTTATTTTTTGGATGTGAGTTTAAAAGGGTTTGTTAGTTGTTATTCTTGTAAAGCAGAGCAAAGTCAGGAATGACTTATGCCATCATCTTGGTGATATCACTCCTAGCTCATGGAGGATGTATAGAAATCGAAATGCAGTAGGAATAAGAGTGAGCTTTGTAACAGAGATATATCTATGTCTATACATAGAGTTTGAGAAGTTCAAGGAGAATTCAAATGCAGATATTTCCTGAAAAGTTGGAACAAGAAGGAAGGACTAGTGATATTGTAGATTTGGGCAGAGATTAGATCATAAGGTGGAAAAAAAGCAAAGTATGAGTAGTGTTCAAAGATGAAACCAAAGAGGATTTGGATGAAAAAATATGAGATTTGTTAGGGATATGTTGATTTTCAGGTTCAAAAAAACTATCAGAATGGAGGACTGATTTGAAGGTTAGAGCTCAAGGGAAAGGTAAGAACCGATGATATAAATTCATTGTTATAGAGACTGTATTATAGAGATATGCATAGAATCATCCAGAAGAAGGGGAAGGATAGACTGCAGGAGAACACTGACATTTGAGAATACAACAAAGAGGAATGTAGAGAGATGAATGCTATGTATTCCAGAGAGTAAGATGATAGAGAAACTATTCATTTTCAAGTGAAAAAACAATTTCAAGAAAAAAATTATCATCAACAGTGTCAAACATCATTAGTTTGGGTAAGTAAGTTATTCTTGATTTTTCATTGAATTGGGCAGCTCACAGGTCTTTGGTATTCTTAGAAGGCCATTCTTAATAGATTGATGAAGTAGGCTCATGCTCTGAGGTTTAAGAGGAAAAAATTATTAAAAAATTTAAAAGGTTAGTGCTTCTTTATTGAATGTAGTCATGAACGAAAAATTGGTGGCCAGAATGGAAAAACAGAAAAGGTTGTATTCTTTTAACATTATAGTGATTTTGATATGTTACATTTATTTAGGGAAAATAGAGTAAGTAAGTGTTCACATTTTAATGCAGAGGTAAACTAGTCACAACAGAGGGAGAAGTGAAAGGTATATGGGAGGAGGGGGAGAGAGATAAAAAGATCTCCAGGAAGTCTCAAGAGTAGTGGTGACAGAATTATTTGGCAAGGCTTTTATTTACATCTGTACTCATCTCTGTTTCCTTCTTCTTCTTCACTAACTCCGGGAAGAAGAAGAAGAAAAAAAAAAAACAGATCCCAGAGTTTTTCACCCAAGCTCTCAGTTTTCTTTGTTAGGAGGGGACGATGTCATCTGCTGGGGCAAAAGAGACTTGAGGAAAAAAAAAAAAAGGTTTAGATTAACTTTATCATCATCTAAAATGTATTATAGTGCAATGGTTCTGAGCATGAGCATCTCAATAAGTGAAGATAAAGAGACTCTCTAAACCCTGACACTGCTTATTTGTTGGGTAATACTGACCAGTCTCTTCGGCAAAACAGGTATAATAATGCTGTTATATGATAGATGTGAGAATTTAATAATTGCTAACATTCATTGAATTTTTAATGTCTCACGTTGTGTGCCAATATGTTAAAATATAGAAAAATAAATGGAAATACATTTTAACTTCCTAATTTGGTTTTAAGCACTCACAAAGGTAGGCATTGTAACTTATGTTTCTTTGTAGGCTTTACTGTGCTTAGCATGGGGAATTGTGCAGAATGAAAGATTTAAATATATTCGATTCACAAAAATTTTGGAAACGTAGCTTTCAGTCAGTCAGTCTGATCTCTTTACCACTATGTTTTTGGGGGGAACAGTAACACCAAGGAATTTTTGTTAGAAGAGGCCAGTGACTAACAGCATATACTATGAAATAATGTAATTTTAGAGTATGTCAAAAACAACTTGTCTGTTAACAGTTCATAAGCTTAAGACACACCTATAAGTATTTCTTCTTCATTTTCTACCCATTTGCATAGATTGTTATTTTATTTGCCCCAAACTTAAGTTTCTCCATTTCTATCCTTCGTGTTCTATTAGTTTTTTCCCTAATTTTACAGATTCTAATCCTATCCATTCTTTCATATATATGTATATATGAAAATGTATATCAGGTATACCTATAAAGTATATAAATATACATTTATCCCAAGTACATCTAGCTCAAGTATGTATGTACATATATGTGCATCTCTACTTGATATATATATCAGCTGTAGATAGATATCACATGTGTGTAGATGTGTGTATATATATATATACACACATCTCAAGTGTGTAGATATCTACCTACTTTCCTCTAGGTATGGAAATTAATTTATATTTCAATCACAATTATAAGAGTTTGAATTGTTTTTCCTCAGAATCTACTCACACATGTAAGTTTCTAAAAAAAAAAAAGTGGAAAATCATATCCAAATGATGTGTGATACAGTTGTATTGTCTCCCGGGATAATTAGAATAGGGTAAGGCTTTACACTTGATGAGAGATACTTTAGTTTCTCTTCTAATTTATAAAGAATAAGATTATTAAATTATATTTATAGTCTATTAAACATAACATAGATGGAAAAGTCTATGAGAGCATTTTCCCCAGTGGTTTTTAAAATATTTTTAATAGGATATTTTATCAAATGAAACATTCATGGAATCTCAACGAATAAACCAAAGAAATTCGACTTTCCTCTGTTATAAATGGGGACCTAGCCCTTCTTCTTCTGTTTTTCCCTTACTCATATTTCCATGGGAAACTCCAGATCTGAATAACATACAGATCTTCCTTGAGTAACGTCCTGATACACCACTGTAAGTTGAAAATTTTGTAAGCCAAAAGCACATTTGAAAAACCTAACCTACTGAACAGCATAGCTTAGCCTAGCCTACCTTAAACATGCTCAGAACATTTACATGAGCCTACGGTTGGGCAAAATCATTTAACACAGAGACTATTTTATAATAAAGTGTTAAATATCTCATGTAACTTATTGAATGTTAAAAGTGAAAAACAGAATCGTTGTATGGGTACAGTAACAACTGTAAGTGTATCAGTTGTTTTCCTTTACAATCACCTGGCTGACTGGGAGCTGCAGCTTGCTGCCAATGCCCAGCATCACAAGAGAGTATCATAACACATATCACTAGCTTGGGAAAATATATAAATTCACATTTTGAAGTATGGTTTCTACTGGATGTGAAGTGCTTTTACACCATCATAGGTTGGGGACCATCTGTACTTTGAAATCCAATAATCTTTTCTAACCTTTTAAATTTTATAGATGACTTAATAGGCATAATGAGGACTGATTTTAATATGCTACTTATTGAACTAGTTGGGACCGAAATCTAGGTATCTTGATATCTAAACCAGTGTTTATTCTATCACATCACACTGATTCCTTACCTGAATCATCCTCAGTAACTCCTTTTTCCTTAAGAACTGGTCTTATGAATCAATTCAGGATTGTTAGGAAGGAAGAAGTGAGAGACATGGATGGTTATTGGGTAGACAATGAAGAGTGTCTGTAATGAAAAACCCAGAATCTAAAGATAAGTCAGTCTTGGCTTCACTAGTGTAGCTCTCTTATGACTACGAGGCAAAATAGCATCTCTTCAAGCATAGCAGAGTGGAATAAGAGAAGATGGCTTGGGCTTTGACATTAATGACTGACATAGGTAAGTAAATAATTCTATTTATTTTAACTGTGACAATCCAAGTTTTTATTGTTGTTGCTGTTGTTGTTTGGAGCCTAATATATTTCTGACAGTAACATAAATTCTACCGAGTTTTAATTTTTCCAAAGGGAAACTGTACCTTGAGAGGATGTTCTTGCGTTATCAGTGCCTCCAATACTAGCAAGTTCTGTGTAAGAAAAAAGTCATGTGTGATATATATGCCTCCCTTTGTTTCGAACTGAAACTTGATATATCATATTCACAAACTCATTCAACTTTAAGAAATGTTTATATTCAAAGCACTTATATATTCATTATAATATTTTTAAATACTTCCTATGATCCAGAGTTCATCCTATATGCTGGGGATTTATTATTGCAGTCAAGGGGATACAGTGTAGTGGGGAAAAGTGAGGTATACAATGATATTAATAATAAAATGTTTGCATATTAACTATAATATCTGGGGAAAAAACTTTACCAATAATTTTTCGAAAAATAAACTTTATAAATGCCATATATATGCATGTGTGTGTGTGTGTGTATGTATATATATATATATATATATATATATATATATATATATATATATATATATATATAGTAGTTATTACATCAGTGATTTAATTGGTGAATTAGTATCACCAAGTCTTCTTCACTTCACTGTCTTTGCCCATACATGGGTATTCCTAATTATATCTGCATGGAATATATATTTAAACTTTATACACTCTGTAATACATTTTACTGGTCAGACTTTTTAAAAAAATCTATTACAGATATCTACAGTGGGAGTCAGGAAAATTTTGTGCATAACTTCTCTTGGCTAAGTCTTCAATATTATAAACCCTTAAAATTTTAACATTTAGGCATATCATTCTTTCATTGTTTTTAGGAAATCTGTCATTAATATATCTTCTCTTAAAAAACATTTCTCACTTAAAAAGCATTCCTCAAGCACATTTTGATTAAGAAAACCTCCAGCACTTACTAAGCCAACTCTATTTCCATCCCACATTAATCCATGATTAATATATAACAAGTAAACCATCTTATTTGTTCAACAACTAATTTTCATGTGGACGGCTCCCCACAATCTATGCACCTTTGCTAGTAGAAGAGAGAGACTCCGAACAAAAATAATTTAGCAATAATGAAGATTAACCGTAAGTAATTGTCCTGAAACTGACTGAAGAAGAAAAATGATTCATTTTTAACTTATTTATCTCATACTGACTTCTTGTTCTAAATAATCATGCACAGGCATATTGTTATGAATATTCAAAAGGTTTTTTAATGGCTTAATAATTTTTCTTCCTTTGTTTCTAGGAACAGAAATAATAACACACACTGAAATAGAAGATCACACTTGTCAGAAGCAGATAAAGTAAAGTAGAGAGATCATCAAATGATATATTATCTTCCATAGTCCCAACAGAGGCCGACCAGCCATCAAAGAAAAACACCACTCCCATCTGGATTTTAATGCAGAAATAACATAGAGCTGGCTTAGCCTGGACTCTTTTGATTAAAGTTAAAATATCCAAAGTAAAAGTCTAACTTACTATTTGGAAATAGATAATATGTTAGCTCCAGATTTCCCTAGCATGATGTTTCTGCTCGCTTCTTTCCCTTCAGTACATAGAAATTGGGAGTTGCCAAAGTCACCTGGAGGAAAGAGGAAGAATCTTTCTTTTAATTTTACTTTGCTTCACATCTAACAAGGTAATCCTTTTGTTGTTTACACTCCCTTTTCCTCTCACCCTCTGCCCTTCTTTGTCTGGCTTGTGCTCTGGGATACTGACCTCTATGGACTGTGTCACTTGGGCTTCTTTTCTCTCTTTTGGCTGAGTTTGTCAATGAGAGGAACTGTCAGGAATTGGAAGACAGAAGATTGAGATTGGGATGTTTATTTCCTCTACTCGATTGGTAGATGCACTCAGTAATTACAGGTCCTATGGGATGATCTCTCTTTCATGGCTCAACACATTCTAAAGGTTCCAGTTGTATAGCTCCTTCCTTTCCCTCCATCGGGACTAAGGGTGGTAATGGCTTGCCTTTGTTGCTGGTCCCTGGGTGCATCACCATTTTTTTTGTTGTTGTTTAATTAACTTGACCCCTAAAATCTGTGAAAGTTACCTTAACTTTAGAACAAGTATATCAGTAAGTATCCCAGAGGAAACAAATAACAAACTCAAAGGGTTTACCCAAACAGCCCCAAGAAAATATTAAAGCCTCCTGATGCTTGTTTGTTTAAGGTACCGTGTACAGTTTCTCAAGAAAGGAAGAACACGGAGATTTTTGTCACTAAACTACTACTCTGCATTCTCAGGAGGCAAAAATACAATTTACAGGCAAGAGGATCGCAACTTTTTTTTTCATTTTATGACACACACCACATAATATTCACATGTTCGATTCAGAACTATGCACAAGGTAAGGCTAATATTTGTATGAGGTAAGAAACTATCCTTTCCTATCCTGCTTAAGAAAGCATATCATAAAGCTTGCATGTGAGAATAAGCTTGTTATAAGTAAACCTTGAAGCTGTGCAGTTTTTTAAAGAAAATTAGTAGTAACCTACTAATAATAACTTGCAGCATACCAGATTCTCTTGTGGGTCATCTATGCAGCAGCCAAGAACAGCTTTTAGTGAGACCCAGATGGAAAGATACTTTTCCTTCAGAATCTTCTATCAGGAGGTAAGTGACAAATTGTCCTATTTGTTCCATTGACTAGAGTAGTCCAGCTATTTATAAGTCAAAGTACTATGAATTGAGTAACACTGACACAAAACCAAATATGATAGATGTTTTAAAACTCTTTGAACTATGTTGAGATGATTTAGTTATCTGGAATTAAACTAAACTTCAGAAACTATGCATGTTATTAGATATTTAAGAAGATTGTAAAAAGTGAGAAAAGATATATCTTTTTGACTAGTCACCCCTAGATTCCTGTCTTTAGACATCGATAGCTGTTATAACATTTTTTAACTGCATAATTTTCCTTGAGCATCAACAAAGCCTACTTCAGTGGATGAGCAACAAGAACTAATACCCACACAGAAAGAGACTGACAGCAAGTAATCCAGAGTAGTCTCAAAATCTATTAGCATTATCTTTGTTAGTGAATCAACTCATAAATACTTTGTAAGTTTCATATTTCAACCCTATATTTCTTGAAATCACAACACCCTGACATATTCACAAATAGAATGGTGCTTACATATTTATATCCTTAAAAGCTTCAGATGTAGCTCCAGGTACCTATACAGATTTACACACATTGTTCCCCTACAAATTTAAATTTCACCATCTGTTAACCATTATATTATATGTGTTAACCAAATCATTGCATACTACATCTTCAACAACAGAAGACACTATAGAGCTATTTTATAGGACTGGCTGTGTAAGTTATTCTTTATTGTAAATGGGAGTACCTTTATTAATTAACAGCTTTGCAAAGTACTCATAATTTTAGAATTTCTCTTACTTGCTTCTACTTAGAGAAAAACCAAAGATTTTAGGGAAAAATAAATGTTCAATCTATGTTTTCCTCACTAGAGCACATACAAGACCCATTTTTTGGGTCTCAAAAAAGTCCCAACATCAGTAATGCCATGAAACAAAAGTGAAAGGTACTCTTACTAACCCCATTTTTCAGATGAGCGGCTGAGATTTGGAAACTCTCAGTATCTGGCTTGTGCACTTACCGAGCTGATAAATAATAGAGTCAGGACTTGCAAGACGAGGTTCAATTCCAAACTTACTTCTAATGTACCAGAATTATCCTGGTCAACATTATACAAGCAAAGGAATGGCAGAACTGAGAGCACTGGAGGATCCTAAAATGACTTAATAGTTAGCATCATCTTATGTTCAGAATAAAAGGAGCTAAAGTGTGAATTTTCATTTGTTCCAGATAACTGCTTTGCCAATGCCAATCAGTAAAATAATTATGATAGAAGAATGCAGGTTAAAATGCAAATTCCTTCATCCTACCCCCTCCCTGAGAGTCTGGTTCAATGGGTCTAGGATACAGTCCAGAAATCTGGGTTTTTGGCAGTCACTCTAGATGATATGATGCAGGGTTCAAGGGCAATACTTTGAGAAACATTGTCATAGAGAAAAAAGGTATAATTTCAGATTGCCTATTGGTCATCTTAAAAAAAATAAGTGTTTCTAATGTCAAAATAATTAGATGGGTTCAAGTGCTTGGCACTGATACTTATTAAATCTGATTCTAAAATTATTCAATTAAAAAGTCATTATATTTAGGAGAGATTGGGCATTACTAAGAGATTTAAGGATTTAATAATCTGGTTCTTGCAAGTAAATATCATCGGATAGCAACAGTTCTAATATTATTACTGGTGACTATAGTCAGTGTGATAAGGTAGCACCAAGGTCTTAGCAGAGTACTCCAGAATCAGTGAAAGAAAATTTTGTATCCAACAAATTACACATATACTCAAATTAATCTCTCATTTGAGGAAAAGTAGATAAAGGAACCCCAAAGAAGTTGAAAAAGGTCCTTTGGGGTCTCTTTTATCCTTTATGTTACAGTTAAAAATTTCAATCAGTACTGTTCCTAACCTTGGTGGCATCTCCAAAGAGAGAACAGCAATGACATTTCAAATACCCCCCAACACACACACACACACCTTGGAGCCGTCCCTATGTTACCTTCTTAAGGGCAAAGTTCCTCCAGACAGTCACTAATTGGCATTGGCTATTAGCCAATTTCATATATGTCACCTTTCACCTAGTAGTCTCCTGCAAATACTAAACAGATCACTAACACACAATAATTTCAGGTAGTTTGTTCTCTTGGTTTTAAGTACAGGTTATCATAGGATGTAGAGGATAAAGAATGGAACTAAATGATTTATAAAAAGGAAAGCTCTATAATAGAGATATATAGTCTGTGTATATATATGTATCACGTTTGTGAGAGCAGCCGATGCATACAAATAAAACCCAAGTCATTGGAAGGTCATCTATGAGTAGGTTCGGCCTGAACAATATTTATGAGCTTTGTGAGGCCTGAAAGCAAGATTAATAAAGCAAAATCACAGGTTCCAGAAATGGTAGCAGAATGAAGCTTTAAAATCGTACAGTTACTCAGAGACCTTTGTGTCTGGATTCAAATTGAATTTAACACTCATTCAGATGTTGCTGGAAGAGGATATTTACAATTGCATTTTCTCTTCTACTTAAAAGTTTCCAGGATTTATTATATAATGATCCGATCATCTAGAAACTTTTAATGTATGCAGTTTGATACCTTGTTTTCTTTTTGCATAAGGATTCTTTTTAATGAAAGCAAAAACAATGAGAAAGGAACAAATAAGGGACCTTGAGATGTTAGTACTTTCTATTCACTCTAAGCAAAGACTGAGCAGCCCCCTATTGTGTGATTGTTTCATCAAAACCACAGTAATAAAATTTAAGGCTGCTCATTTCCCCTCAATAAAGAAATTAAAATACAGATAGATAGGGATTTCACCTAAATTTGGCCTGAGGAATTAAAAACCCCTCATTTCATCAGCTCCTTCTTTCTGGCAATGTTATTTAGACTCAAGGTTTTTATTTTAACACCTACCTTAGTGATCAGTCCTTTCATGATGCACATTTGTCTATAGTTAATACTTTAACTTACTGCTCAAAAATAAAACCCCACATGGAGGGCTGGACCCAAAGGTAAGGTGAAGATGCTAATCCTTATTTTGCAGTTATGTGAAGAAAGTGAAATGGCTTTACCTCTCCCCTGTCATAGTACCATAAAATCCTGGTTTCTTAAACTTGAGACATTTTCTTCAGTTACAGGACACAAATGCAGACATGAAAAATAACTTATGCCAGGAGCACCCAATAATCCCTCCTGTGAGTAATCTCAATTAGACTCGGATGCAGCAAAGGTAAATTCTGATCGACAGAATATCAGGAGGAAGATTAATGGAAACACTAATGGTCAGAGGAGGGCAGGCGTGAATGGTACCCCAGAGCAATATTCTTTGTTGCAGGACAAACCATACAAGGCACTGATGATGAGACCAGTGTTGTATGGAGAAAGGCTCCAAGAAAAAAAGAGATGGAACCAACATTGAATATAAGTAAGTAAGTATAATGAAGAACTTTTTAAAAATTTATTTTTGTCTGCGTTGCTGAGTGCGGGCTTTCCCTAGTTGCCGTGAGCAGGGGTAGCTCTTTGTTGTGGAGCATGGGCTTAGTTGCTCCATGGCATGTGGGATCTTCCCGGACCAGGGCTTGAATCCATGTCCCCTGCATTGGCAGGCAGATTCTTAACCACTGTGCCACCAGGGAAGCCCTGAAGAATTTTATAGGCAGCAAAATTATATCTAATAATGTAGGCTTGTAATAAAGTGCAAAAAGCTGATACAAATGAAAATACACAATCTGATCCCATATTTGTACAAAAGAATTGTGAAGCAAACTATCAGGAAACCTTTGACCAATTAGAATAATAAAAATTTAATTAGATAAATATATGCCTTTCTCTATTGCATCTGAACTAGAAACTTACTTAAGTATTCAGTTTTTCTGAATGAATATCTTTTTGGTTTTGATTCCACTATTTAGAAATTTACAACAATGGAAAGTCCCTACTTGTAGAGACTTATTGACACTGAAGAATTTTCTGTATTACTGTATGGCCAGATCATTTGTGATCAGGGTTCTTAACTTTACATAACCCTTAAATTCCTCTTCACCTCTCCTCCTAATTTTTAATATTTCCTGAGTGAATCTCTCTCTCTCTATTCCATTATTCCATACATCACAAATTTTACATAGCTGTTGAGTCAATTACTAAGTCTCTCTCTAGAGATACATATAGATGATGCAGATAGATAGACATACATATGATGTAGACATCTATCTATATGTATGATAGATGGAGAGGCATATAAGATGTCAGATAAATAATACCAAGTGTTGATAAGGATATGATGCAATGAGAAGTAGTATAAGGAGAAATGCAAATTGGTACAAAGACTTTGGAAAATAATTTGGCCTTATTTTGTAAGGTTGAAAATGCACATATCTTACCAATTATTTCCACTTTCAGGCATTTACCCTTTGGAGACACTCTAGAATCAGTGTACCAAAGGACATGATAAACAAACGTTTGTAACAGCATTGCTTATAACAGCAAAATTTGGAAACAAACCAAATGTTCAATGAAAGGGGAATGTATAATAAATTGGGATATATTCGGATTCAGTTTTGGGAATGAATGAACTATTGCTACCCTGCATCAATGAGAATAAATTGTATCAACAATGTTGCCTGATAAAATGAAGTCATAATAGAATACACAGAGTCAAACAGCATTTATGTTAAGTTTAAAAACAATAAAAACTAAAGATTCTTTTATATGGGGATACTGTCTCATTTTATAACTATGTTTTTAAGGAAGAGAATGATAAATAAATACACGCTTAAAGTAGCGGTTATCCCTGTGGGGAAGGGAGGAAGGATGTGATCGGGAAGGGACACAGCGCTCCAACAGTGTTCTGTTTTTTAATCTGTACAGTGAGTACACATGTGGCTATTTGATTATCTTTTATAAATATGTTTATGTTTCTATATATTTTAAACACTTCAAAATAAACAGGTTTAGGATATTATAGTCAAAAAATTTTTAAGTTGTATCAGAAATATCTCTGTGCCTTAAACTGAAAAAAAAAAAAACTACATAATATGAATAATAATGCACATGATATTTGACTAGGAGAAGAATGGTATTAACAGAGAAAATACTGAATATTACTTATATCTTCTGAGATTAAAGTTATCATTATAATTTTGTCATGTGGTAAACACTTAATATATATTAACTAGTATCCTCTTCTCTTCCTTTCCATCATCACAAAATAAGCATTTGGCTTTTTAGTAATAATCATGGGGCACTAGAGCATAGTGATTAAGAGTCTGCATATACGTGTCACTTAGAGAGTCTGGGTTTGAATCTCAGTTCTGGATCACTAGCTATGTGACTTGTCAACTTTCTACTCCATGCCTCAGTTCTTTATTTTTAAAATTGAGATAATGATAATACTGATTAGTGTTATTGTGAGGAGTAAATGAGATAAAAATCAGGAAAATATCTAATTTCCATGCATCAGGTACAGTGCTGAGTCCTTTGTATAAATTAATACAAATAACAAAATTGCAGCAGTATTAGTTTTCTGGATGATTCTACTCATACTTCAATCTATCTATTGTTAGTTAACTTAAGAGCTAACTATAGGAAAGCTCAAAGTTGGTAATATCTATAATCATCTGGTTTGAATGTCTATTTTCTCATTTATAGCCTAGAATTGCTTTCTTTTTATTAAGGTAAAAAATTGAATCACTGTTCTAGTGGTTAAAAAAGAGAAAAAAGCAAAGAAGATCTTGAAGAAAGAACAGTCATAAAGATCATATGCATATTCCTGAAATTACACAATCTGATTAAATGCCAGGCCAAATTTGACTTTGTTGTAACATTTTAGCACAAGGAAGATTGTTGTGAGGCTAGCTTAAGGTCTAAATATTCACTGCATCAGAAAATAGGAATCTTCATTTCAGACAGGATTCATGTTTCTTTATAACACAGAGGAGCATAGCAAACAGACCTAATGTCAAGTTCAAAATAGGATTAGACATGCATAAAAATCCCCACTCAGTGTGATTTGTTTCCTCAAATGAGTACACTACTAAGTCCCTTCTTTACTTAAATGGACCTTGACAAACATTTCAACATGACTTTCTGGATGCTTCAAATTAAGTAAACTATACCGGAATTGTAATTTCATTAAAGTTTTCTAAAGTTCTCAGTTCAAATACAGTACGTCTTGCCACATATTAAAAACAAAGAATAAAGGGAAAAGAACAAAGTTGGAGGGCTGACTCTACCTGACTTCTACAGTAATCAGCACAGTATGGTATCGGTGAAAGAACAGACAAATAGATCAATGGAGCAGAATATAGAGTCCAGAAATAATATACCCTTATAAATATAATTAACTGACCCTTGACAAAGAAGCAAAAGTATTAAGATGTAGCAAATACAGTCTCTTAAATGATGCTGAAACAACCTGGATGTCCACGTGCAAAAAAAAAAAGAATTTAGACACAGACCTTACACCCATCACAAAAGTTAACTCAAAATGAATCATAGGGACTTCCCTGGTGGTGTAGGGGTCACGGGTTCGAGCCCTGGTCCAGGAAGTTCCCACATGCTGCAGAGTAACTAAGCCTGTGTGCCACAACTACTGAGCCTGCTCTAGGGCCCACATGCCACAACTACTGAGAGCCCATGCTCTGCAACAAGAGAAGCCACCGCAATGAGAAGCCCACACACAGCAATGAAGACTAGGCCCCGCTTGCTGCAGCTAGAGAAAGCCTGCATGCAGCAATGAAGGCCCAAACACAGCCAATAAATAAAGAGTAGTAATTTAAAAACAAATGAATCATAGACGTAAATGTAAATTGAAAAACTGTAAAATTCCTAGAAGATAACATAGGAGAAAACCTAGATGCCTTGGAAATTGTGATGCTTTTTAGATACAACAAAGACACAATCCATGAAAGAAATAATTGGTAAGATGGACTTCATTAAAATTAAAATTTTCTCCTCTGTAAAAGACTCAAGAGGATTAGAAGACAAGCCATCAAGTGGATTAGAAGACATCAAATAAGCATATAAAAAGATGTCCCATACCATATGTCATCAGAAAAATATAAATTAAAACATAAATGAGATACCACTACACATCTATTAGAATGGCCAAAATCTGAAACACTGACAACACCAAAAACTGGCAAGAATGCAAAACAATAGGAACACTCATACATTGGTGGTGGAAATGCAAAATGATAGTCACTTTGAAAGACAGTTTGGCAGTTTTAACAAAACAAAATGCACTCTTACCATATGATCCAGCAATTGTTCTTTGATATTTACTTAAAGGAGTTGAAAACCAGCAAGCTTACCAATATTCACATTGCAGAGGGTCACAGAAGGAGAAGAGAGAAAGGGGCAGAAAGCTTATTCAAAGAAATAATGGCTGATAAATTCCCTAAAGTGGAGAAAGAAACAGACATCCAGATGCAGGAATCCCAAAAGGCACCAAATAAGGTAAAATCAAAGAGACACACACTGAGACATTACAATAAAATTGTCAAGTTAAAAACAAGGATATCTTGTCAAAAAGAGAAGCGAGAACAAGGGAAGATATAGAGAGAAGTGAAATCCTGTTTACTGTTGTTGAGAATGTAAACTGGTACAATTACTATGGAAAAATAGTACGGAAGTTCCTAAAGAAATTAAAATACAACTACCATAAATCGAGCAATGCTACTTCTGCATATATATCCCAAGGAAACAAAATTATTATTTCAAAGAGATATCTCTACTCTGATGTTTATTGCAGCATTATTGCAGCATTATTCACAATTGCCAAGGTTTGAAGACAACCTAAGCATCCACTGATGAATGAAAGGATGAAGAGAATGTGGTACATATACACAATAAAGTATTATTAAGCTTTAAGAAATAAGGAAAGCTTGTCATTTGCAACATCGTGGGTGAACCTCAGGGGCATCACACTAAGTAAAATAAATCAGACAGAGGAAGATGGTATTGCATGACTTCATTTATATATGGAATATAAAAAACAAAAAGTCAAGAGGGAGGTCAAGATGGCAGAGTAGGAAGATGCTGAGCTCACCTTCCCCCACCCCCCCCCATGAACACATCAAAAATACATCTACATGTGGGGCAACTCTCACTGAAAACAATATGAAGACTGGCAGAAAGCCTCTTCTACAACCAAAGCTATATAGAAAGACCCACAAAAAATTGGGTAGGAAGAATAAAAAGCAATTGGGTCAGGACCTATAGCCCTAGCAGGGGACACAGAAGAGGAGGAGAATATTATGGGCTCCTGGATCCTCCCTGGGTAGTAAGGGGTTAAAGCCATAGGTTACGTGCCCCAGACCTGGGGTCTCACACCAGAAAGATGAGTTTCCTTAGCTGGTTGTGAAAAACAGTGGGACTCACTGGAGGGCTGTATGAAACTGGGACTCCACTCATGAAGAGCATACAGACATGCTTGCTCACTCCTGGAACAGCATGGAGGGAGCAGATTGAAAACTGCCTTATTCTGGCTGGTTTCTCACAACTGCATACCCCAGTGCCTACCCCAGCTCACACCAAGCAACTTTGCTAGCACCTCTTGCTCTGGCACTTCTCTCCAGTATGGCAGAGGTGACATTGCTAAGGAGAGTGCACACACTTAAAGGGAATGAAGCC
Organism: Balaenoptera borealis; assembly: GCF_965194805.1. NCBI lineage: Eukaryota > Metazoa > Chordata > Mammalia > Artiodactyla > Balaenopteridae > Balaenoptera > Balaenoptera borealis. The sequence goes on from NC_138874.1 coordinate 95,698,530, forward strand.
AACCTGGACCCAATCCTGCCTCTGATAGGGCTGTGATAGCCACTGAGCATGGAAGAAACTTGAGCTCACACCTAGCTCTGGCCCTACCTCCCCTCCATCTTCAGCCTTACCTCCCACTAACAGGGTGGCTGCCAGCACACTCAGAGAAAAGATATGACTCGTGCTTAGGTTAGATTCAGCTCCCCTGCCAAAGCCATTAGGCAGACACAGACTGCATAAGGATTCTCCCACACAAGGACACACCTTCAAGACCAGGATAGGCAACTGGTTCACCTAGTTTCAGAGAGATAAAGTTAAACAGAATGAGAAGACAGAGGCATATGTTTAAAAAAAAAGAATAAGAAAAAAAAATTGAAAAACCCTAATTAAACAAATAATTTACCAGGTAAAGAGTACAAGGCAATAGTACTAAGAAGGTTAACTGAACTAGGGAAAAGAGATGAATACAGTGAGACTTTTAACAAGAAATTAGAAAATATAAGAAAAAAACAGATCTGAAGAATACAAAAACTGAAATGAAAAGTATATTAGAAGGAATACATAGTAGACTCAGTGATATAGAAGAACACATAGCATTCTGGGAGATAGAATAATGTAAATCACCCAATCAGAATAGAAAAAGGAAAACAAATTTTTTAAAAATGAGGATTGTCTAAAGAAGCTTTGAGACAACAGCAAGCATACTAACACTAGCAATATAGGGGTCCAGGAAGGAGAAGTGTGAGAGAAAATGGCAGATATTGTATTTGATGAAACTGTGGCTGAAAACCACCTGAAGGTGAAGAAGGAAACAGATATCCTGATACAGGAAGTACAGAGTCCCAAACAAGATGAGCCTAAACAGACCCACACACCAAAACATTTCATACTTAAAATGGCAAAATTAAAGGTAAAGACAGAATTTTAAAGGCACCATGAATAAAACAAAGAGTAACATATAAGGGAATGCCTATAAAGCAATCAGCTGATTTTTATGCAAAAACTTTGCAGGGCAGAAGGGAGTGACATGATATATTTGAAGTGATGAAAGGAAAAAGCCCTACAACCTAGGATACTCTACACAGCAAGGTTATCATTCAGAACTGAAGGAGAGAGAAAACTTCTCAGACACGCAAAACGTAAAAGAGTTCATCAGTACTAAACTGACCTTATGGAAAGTGTTAAAGGGTCTTCTTTAAGTGGAAAAGAAAAGGCTACAGCAATAAAAAATTTTATAGGAAAGAAAAACTCTCACTAGGGAAGGCAAAAGTAGTAAATAGTAAAGGCTATGAATCACTTAAGCTAGTACAAAGATTAAAAGAGAAAAATTATAAGATATAACAACTACAAACAGTAAAGAGATAGAAATGAAGATGTAAAATAGATCATCAAAAACACAAAGTGTGTGAGAAGGGAGTAAAAAATACAGATATTTTAGAATGTTTGCACTTAAATGAATACCAGTTTAAAACCAGTATGTACAGTTATAGGCTCAACATATATGAACCAGATGGTAACCACAAATCAAATCTATAACAGATACACACAAAAAATAGAGAGACAGGAACACAAGAATACCACCAAAGATAATCATCAAATCACAAGGGAAGAGACTAAAGAAGAAGAAAAAAGAGAGAAGAAGTACAAAACAACCAGAAAGCAAGTAACAAAATAGCAATAAGTATCCACCTATCAATAATCACTTTCAATGTCAATGGACTAAATGCTCCAATCAAAAGACATAGGGTAGCCAATTCGATAAAAAATAAGACTCATCTGTACGCTGCCTACAAGAGATTCACTTGAGAGCCAAAGAGACACACACACTGAAAGTGTGGGAATGGAAAAATATATACCATGCAAATGGAAATAAAAAGAAAACAAAGGTAACAATACTCACATCAGACAAAGTAGATTTTAAAACAAAGTATGTAACAAAACACAAAAGAGGGCATTATATAATGATAAAGGGATCAATTCAAGAAGAGGATATTGCCCTTGTTAACATATATGCATCTAATATAGGAGAACCTAAATTTATAAAGTAAATATTAATGGATTTAGTGGGAGAAATTGACAATAATACAATAATAGTAGAGGACTGTAACATCCCACTTACATGGTTGGACAAATCATCCAGAGAGAAAAAAATCAATAAGGAAACAATGATCTTAAATGACACATTAGATCCACTGGATTTAGCCTACAGTACATGCCATTCAAAAACAGAAGAGTACACATTATTTTCAAGTGCAAATAGAACAGTCTCCAGAATAGATCACATGCTAGGCCACAAAACAAGTCTCAAGAAATTTAATAGGATAGAAATTATATTAAGCATTTTTCTGACCACAACAGTATGAAACTAGAAATCAACTACAGAAAGAAAAGTGGAAAAAAAAATGGGTCAATGAAGAAATCAAAGAGGAAATCAGACAATACCTTGAGGCAAATGAAAAGAAAAACACAGCTTTCCAAAATCTATTGACATAGCAAAAGCAGTTTTAGAGGGAAGTTTATAGTTACCTCAAGAAACAAGAACAATCTCAAATAAACAACCTAAACTCCCATCTATAGGAATAAGGAAGAGAAAAACAAAACTCCAAAGTCAGCATAAGGACGTAAATAACAAAAACAAGAGAGGAAATAGTAGGATCAAAAAAAATAGAAAAGATCAATAAAACCAAGAGCTGTTTTTTGGAAAAGATAAACAGGATTGAGAAACTTTTAGCCAGGCTCATTAAGAAAAAAAGAGAGGAACCACATAAACAAAATAAGAAATGAAAGAGGCGAAATTACAACTAACATCACAGAGATACAAAAAGTCCTGAGAATACTTTGAATAGTTATATGCCAACAAAATGGACAACCTAGAAGAAATAGATAAATTCCTAGAAACATACAAACTTCCAAAACTGAATCAGGAAGGAATAGATAATCTGAACAGACTGATCCTTAGTAGTGAAATTGAATCAGTAATCAAAAAACTCCCAGCAAAAAAAAGTCCAGGACAGATGGCTTCACATGGGATTTCTATGAAACGTATAAAGAAGAACTGATAACTATTCTTCTCAAACTGTTACAAAAAATTGAAGAGAGGAGGGAGCACTCTAAAATTTATTCTATGAGGCTGCAATTACCCTGATACCAAAATGAGACAAAGACACTACCTAGAAAAGAAAATTACAGGCCACTATCTCTGATGAATACAGATGCAAAAATCCTCAACAAAATATTAGCAAAACAAATACAACAATATATTAAAAAGATTATACACCATGATGATGTGGGATTTATTCCAGGGGTACAAGGATGGTTCAATATCCACAAATCAATCAGTTTGATACACCACATTAACAAAGTGACAAATAAAATGCACATTATAATCTCAATAGAATGAGAAAAGTCATTTGACAAAATTCAAAAACCATTCATGATAAAAATTCTCATCAAAGTTGATATAGAGGGACTATATCTCAACATAATAAGGACCATTTTTGACAAAACCACAGCTAATATCGTATTCAATGATAAAAAGCTGAAAGCTTTTTCTCTAAAATAAGGAAGGCAAGGATGCCCACTCTCGCCACTTGTATTTAACATAAAATTGGAAGTCCTAGACCCAGCAATCAGACAAGAAAAAGAAATAAAAGATATCTATTTGAAGGGAAGAAGTAAATCAGTCACTATTTGTGGTAGACATGATACTTTATATACAAAACCCTAAAGTCTCCACCAAAAAAGCTGTTAGAACTAATAAATGAATTAAGTTGCAGGATACAAGATTCATATACAGAAATCTGTTGCTTTTCTATACACAAATAATGAATTATCAGAAAAAGAAGTCAAGAAAACAATTCCATTTACAATCACATCAAAAAGAATAAAATACCTAGGAATAAACTTGTGCTGAAAGTCCTATATGCTGAAAACTATAAAATGCTGATGAAGGATGTTGAAAATGATACAAAGAAATGGAAAGATATCCCATGTTCATGGATTGGAAAATTAATATTTTGTTTTACATATACATGTATCTATTCTTTTTCAAATTCTTTTCCCATTTAGGTTATTACAAAATGTTGAGCAGAGCTCCCTGTGATATACAGTAGGACCTTGTTGGTAATCTGTTTTAAATATATTAGTAGTAGTCTTAGCAATATTTTTTTAATCTGTCTCCTAAAGCAAAGGAAACAAAAGCAGAAATAAACAAATGGTACCTACTTAAACGTAAAAGCTTTTGTACAGCAAAGGAAACCATTGATAAAATGAAAAAACCTGATGGGAGAAAGTATTTGAAGTGATTTGTCTCATAAAGGCATTTGTAACCAACATATATAAACAGCTCATACAAAACAATATCAAAGAAAAAAAACCCAAAAGTTAAAAATGAGCAGAAAACCTGAATAGATAGTTTTCCAAAGAAGACATAGAGATGGCCAACAGGCATATAAGAAAATGCTGAACACTGCAAATCATCAGGCAGATGCAAATCAAAACCACAATGAAATTTGACCTCTCACCTAACAAAATGGCTGTTGTCAAAACAACCGCAAGTAACCAAATGTTGGCAAGGATATGGATAAAACAGAGTCCTAGTACACTGGTGGTGGGGATGTAAATTTGTGCAGCCACTGTGGAAAACAGTATAGGGATTCCTCGTAAAACTAAAGATAGAACTACCATATGATCCAGCAATTTTGCTCCTGGATAAATATCCAAAGAAAACAAAAACACTAATTCAAAAAGATATATGCACACCAATGTTCATAGTAGCATTATTTATAATAGCCAAGATATGAAAGCAACCTGTGTCCATCAACATATGTATGCATAAAGAGAGTATATATATATACACTCACACACGCACACAATAATGGGTAATGGAATATTAATCATCCATAAAAAGGAATAAAATTTTGCCTTTTGCAAAAACATGGATGGGCCTGTAGGGTACTGTGCTTAGTGAAATAAGTCAGAGAAAGACAAATACTGTATTTTATCACTTATATGTAGAATCTAAAAAAGAAAAAGAATGAATATAACCAAGCAGAAACATAACAAACTAGTGGTTACTAGTAGGGGGATGGGGGAGGGATGAAGGGAGGGGCAATATAGAGGTAGCAGATTAAAAGGTACAAAAATATCTATGTATAAAATAAACAAGCTACAGGATATACAGTACAGGCAATATAGTTAATATTTTAAAATCTATATAAACATTGAATTACTATGTTGTACATCTGAAACTAATATAATGTACATCAACTGTAATTTAATTAAAATAAATAAAATAAAATAACTAATAAATATATAAATAAATCAAACTCATAAAATCACAGAAGAGTAGTTGTTTAGGGATAGGAGAAACAGGGAGAGGTTGGTAAAAGGGTATACGCTTTCAGGTATAAGATAAATAAGTCTGAGGATCTAATGTATAACATGGTGAGTACAGTTCATAACACTGTACTGTATAATATAAATTTGCTAATAGAGTGGAACTTAAATATTCTCACTAAACAAGCAAACAATATTGTAGGTAAGTATGTGAGGTGTTTAACTTGATGGAGTAATTCTTTCACTGTGTGTGTGTGTGTGTATATATATTCTCATGTTGTACACTTTAAATCTTATCATTTTAATTGTCAATTATGCCTGAATGATATCAAGAGTCTGGTATAATTAAAAATAGAAATATCAGTGATTGGGGGTCAGAGAGTGAGAAAGATAAATTGTCAGAGTGTGCAGGATTTTTAGAGGGATGATAATGCTTTGTGTGATATTATAATGATAGATATATGCCACAACACATTTGTCCAAACCCATAGAATATAAAACACCAAGAGTGAACCCTAAGATAAACTATGAACTTTGAGAGATTGACTTCTCAATGTAGGTTCACTCTTGGAAAAAGTTATACCATTTTGGTGAGTTATTTTGATAATAAGGGAGTATATTCATGTGTGGGGTCAGGGGGTATGTGGGAAATCACTGTACCTTTCTCTCAATTTTGTTGTAAACTGAAAACTGCTCTAAAAAGTCTTTAAAGAAAAACAAGGGGGGGACAATAAAAACCCTACTAATCATCAACTTGAAAATGCTTCTACTCTTCAATAAGTTATATCTTATGACTGTGACCTTGACTAGGACATGGCCTGAATAAGAAGATAGAGTGTATTTCTTTAAAGAAAGTGTATATCTTTAAAAAGAACTTTTCACAAAAGTTTTGTTTGAATAAAGCATAGCTTGAGTGACCAAGGATGTCTCAAATAGTCTTGATATAGATCCACTTATAAAGGGTGTCATTTTAGATATTTCCTTGTGTGAATAGCCATAAAGACCCAGAAAAAAGCTCAATACATAGTAATAAAACACCACCAGTCTTACTCTGTTTTAACTCTTTTGCATGTGCTCCTTGAAAGAATAATATAACATATCTGATTGTGAATTAAATATAACTCATGGTCTGTGAATGACATATATGCATTGTGTGTACTGACTGTATCAATGCAACAGACCTCAGTAGAAGCATTCTATTTGCATCTATCTCTATGTTTACCTGGTATGACTTGACTCCTAGACCCTACCTGGACATTAAGGAGCCCCAGTCACCACTGTCATGTAACCTAACACTTCCAGCTGGTTTGGACCCTTGAATTGAGAGTCCACTCTGGCATGGTTTTCATCATGTGCATTGTGGTATAAGCCAAAGCACCTTTAGTAATGAAGCTTGAATGAACAATACTCACAGAGGCTACAGTTCTGCCCAATTCTAGATTCAGAAAAACACCATGCCATTAAATGAGATCTAGTTTACACAACACATATCCAGAGAAGCCTGATGACACGCCTGTAAAGGCAAGAAATTAAAGCCCTGTGGTGACTGTAGTTAACAATACTGTATTGTATACAGTTGACCCTGGAACATGGGTTTGAACTATGTGAGTCCACTTGTACATGGGTTTTCTTTTCAACAAATAAGTACTACACTCCTACATGATCTGCAATTGGTTGAATCTGTGGATGCAGAACTGTGAGTAAGGATGGCCAATTGTTAAATTATACACAGATTTTTCAACTGCATGGGAGATCTACCCTCCTAACACCTGAGTTACTCAAGGGTCAACTGTACTTTAAAGTTGCTGAATCAGCCTTAAATGTTCTCATCACAAAACAACAACAAAAATGGTAATTATGTGAGGTTATGAATGTGCTAACTAACCATATTGTGGTAATCATGTCACAATATACACTTGTATTGAATTATCATGTTGCACATCTTAAACTTACACAATGTTATATGTCAATTATATCTCAATTTCAATAAAGCTTGAAAAAGAATCTTAAAAGTAGTCGGACAAATACAACACATCACATACATGATAACAGTAAAAACTGACTGACTTTTCATTAGAAACTCTGAAGACTTCAGGAAAATGAAATAAGATCTTTAAAGCATAGAAAGAAAATTTTCAATCAGTAACATAGAATACTGTATCTTTCAAAAATAAGAACAAACTCAAAACATTTGAAAGCAGAGATTCAGATACTTGTATGCCAGTGTTAACTGGAGCATATTCACAATATCCAAAGGTGGAAATAACACAAATGTCAATCAATGAATGAATGAACATGGATAAACAAATGTAGTATATCTATACAATATAATATCATTCAGCCTTAAAAAGGAAATACGGATAACCTGCTACAACACAGAGGAACTTTGAAAACATATGCTAGGTCAAATAAAGCAGACACAAAAGAACAGATATTGTATGATTCCACTTATGTGAGGAATCTAGAATAGGCAAATTCATAGAGACAGAAAGTAGATTAGAGGGGCTAGAAGGAGGGAGGAAGAGGGATAAATGAGGGAGTTATTGCTTAATGGTTACAAAGTTTCTGTTCAAGGTTATGAAAAGTTTTGGAAATAGTAGAAATTGTCACACAATACTGTGAATGTAGCTAATGCCACTAAATTGTACACTCAAAATGATTAAAATAAAATTATGCTATAAACATTTTACCACAATTAAAAATCAATAAGGTGACATACCAAAAAATAATTAAATTGTACACTTTAAATGGGTGAATTGTATGGTATGTGAATTACATCTCAATAAAACTGTTAACAAATGAAAATTTTTTTTAAAAAAAGATAAGCTCTGTGGGCAAATGGCAAATGTTGATGAGAGAAGAGGTAGGAGAGCCAGAAAAAATCCTTCTACCTCTCCTCAACAGATTCCTCAACAAGTGGATGCTAGTTTTATACTGTCTGCCCCGAGTTATCCCATGTGACTTAGAAGTCACTGTGTTTAGTAAAACTGAGGTCATGTTCAGTTCTTTATTCCTAGGTACTAGGATTATATGACCCTACCCATCCCCTCCCTCCTCCTACCGTATTGTTAATATGTAAATTTTATTTCCAGCTATATTTTCAAGAGGACCTTGGTTAAGACAGATTCTGAATCCTGTACATAGCATATTAGTTTGTTTTCTGCACATTTTTGGTTTCAGCCCCAACTGTGATAGAGTTTCACACAGATTGAAAGACTCCCGTTTATCTCTCTTTTTCAATATCAGGGCACTTCCTAAAAGGGAGGTGTTGGCTTCGTTCACATATTTTTGCAAAGCTCTAAAGTGCATTAGTGTTAATACCCCCCAAAAGCAACTCTGAACTCGTGGAAGGTGCCATGCTTGTTGGACATTTAACACAGAGAAGCATTCTGTTCTCACAAGGACCCTGTTGCCCTCAGCAACAACTTAAATCTCACCCTTAATTTAAATTTTTCTTCTTTATTTTCTCTTACCTATTCTATCACTCTTATTTCATGGAATAACCTTTCAAGTAAACTGCCTTCACTAATTCCCTTCTATCAAGCTCTATAATTGGGAAGGCCTAAACAGTTTTTTCCCAGAAATGGTCCTAGAAAATATATTTTTAGGATGGGATTCTGGAACTGGATCTCTCACTGCTCAGATATCAGTTATTGCTGACAGTAAACAGGGTGATGATAACTTCTGATACATGATGCAATATCACACTCACCAATAATATCACCTGTGATGTTTTGAAATGAGATACAATTAGGAGAGGAAGCATTAACTTATGCAATAGTTCTGGCACTTGAATGGTATGGGGCAATGCTAATTATAAAGACTGGGAGGTGACTGTCTATTGTTACATTTCTGAAAAGATTTGAGGAAAGAGATGACAGGCTCAGGTCTGCCAACTAGCAGAGCATGGCATAAAAACTTGAGGATCTTCCTGACATAATTTTTAAAAATCCCTTCAATGAAGCCAGTGCCGTGCTAAAAATTAGGCTGAGAGTTTGTTAGCAGAGCAGCAAAGAATAGCATGAACAACCTTGACAGCCCAGGGTAAAGTCAGGGACCTTATATGAGACCCTAATATTTGTGATTAGAGTGGAAATGCCTGAGTAGATTTCTGGGAGCCCTCCAAATGGGCTGAAGCACACCTCAACCCCACCCCTGGTTTAGTGGTGACTATCCTCTGCAGGCCAAGATTGGCATTAGGAGATGCTACTATGGAACTGAGCTCCCTAGTGTCAATGGAAATAGAAGAGGCCAGGTGGTGAAACTTAACCATCTGATGCAAGATGGACTTTTCTTTTTTAATATAAAATAAGGACAGAGCAGCAACCAGGCTGCCTTTTTGTCTAGTGATCTGTGGCAATAATTTTTTCTTGATAAGATAGTAAGGCAGCTGATAAGAGTACTGCTTGACTTGTATAAACAGAAAAGTGAAAGATCTTGTAAGAAGGCTGGTGTCAGAAATCTTAAAAGTATTTTCCTCCCTAGTTTTCAGACACAGTTCCCGAGAATTGAATGGGAGGCTACTTCCTATGTGGATTGGAACCCTGAAATGTCACTGAAAGTTAATACAATAAACGTCCTGTCAATACTTACCCAAAGAGACCTTGAGCCAATTATCATATGACTATATACTGGAAAGAACTTATAAGGTGTACTTACTACATAGTCTAAGCATTTTGACCTCTGATTTTATTGGAGGCTCATGGAGGACAGGTAACAAGTAATGCCAACTTCCATCTCACAGTGGAAGAAATGAGTGCTCAGATACACCCTATGGTTATTTCTCCCATACTTGACTTCAAAATTAGATTTGAATGCAACATCATTTTATGATTAAAAACTCTCAAAAAAGTGAGTATAGAGGGAATGTATTTCAACATAATAAAGGCCATATTTTATAGCCCACAGCTAATATAATATGGTGAAAAGCTGAAATCTTTTCCTCTGAGATCAGGAACAAGACAAGGATACCCATTCCCCCACTTTTATCCAACACAGTATTAGAAGTCCTAACCACAGCTGTTAAGCAACTAAAATAAAAATAATGCATCCAAATTGGGGAGAAAGAAGTAATGCTGTCACTATTTACAGATGACATGGTATTATATACAGAAAACCCTAAAGACTCCATCAAAAAAAAAAAAAAGCAACTCTGTAGGACTAGTAAATTCAGTAAAGCTGCAGAATACAAGCTCGATGTACAAAAAACAATTATGTTTCTATACTCTAATGATAAACTGTCAGAAAAAGAAATTAAGAAAACCTTTCCATGTACAATTGCATCAAGAACAATTAAATACCTAGGATTAAATTTAACCAAGGATGCAAAAGACCTGTACACTGAAAATTGTAAGACACTGATGAAGGAAATTGAAGAAGACAAAAAAAAAAAAAAAAATGGAAAGATATATTCCATGCTCATGAATAGGCAGAATTAATATTGTTAAAATGTCCATCCTACCCAAAACAATCAATTGATTCAAAACAATAGATTTAATATTATCTCAATCAAAATTCCAATAGCATTTTTCACAGAAATAGCACAATTTTAAAATTTACATGGAACTGTGAAAGGTTCCAAACAGCCAAAGCAATGGTTAGAAAGAAGAATAAAGCTGAAACCATCATGCTCCCTGATTTCAAATTATATTGCAAAGCTATAGTAATCAAAATGGTATGGTATTGCCATAAAAACAGATACACTGATCAATGGAACAGAAATACAAAGCCCTGAGATAAACCCACGCATAAACGCATAAATGAATTTACAACAAAAGAGCCAAAATTATACAATGGGGAAAGGACAGTCTTCAATAATATTGTGAAAACTGGACAGCCACATGCAAAAGAATTAAAGTGTGCCTCTGTTTTGTGCCATATACAAATAACTCAATATAGATTAAAGCTTTGCATATCTTTATGATATGAAACCATATCATAAAGAAACCTGAAACCATATCAGACCTGAAACCATAAAACTTCTAGAAGAAAACATAAGCAGTAAGCTCTTTGACATTGGACTTATCAGTGACTTTTTGAATTTGACACCAAAAGCAAAGTCAACAAAAGCAAAAATAAAATAGTGGGACTACATCAAACTAAAAAGCTTCTGCACAGCAAAGAAAACCATTAGCAAAATGAAAAGGAAATCTTCTGAATGGGAGAACGTATTTGCACATCAGATATCCAATAAGGAGTCAGTATCCAAAATATATGAAGAATTTATATGACTCAGTAGCAAAAAAACAAAAATGGCAGAATATCTGAATAGACATTTTTCCAAAGAAGACATACAGATGGCCAACAGGTACACAAAAAGGTCTTCAGCATCACTAATTATCAGGAAAATGCAAATCAAGCCACAATGAGATATCACCTCACACCTGTTAGAATGGCTATTACCCAAAAGGCAAATAACAATTGTTGGCGACAATGAGGAAAAAGCAACCCTAGTGCACTACTGTTGGGAATGTAAACTGGTACAGCTATTATGGAAAGCAGTATGGAGTTTCCTCAAGAAATTAAAAATAGAAGTACCATATAATCTATCAATCCCTCTTCTGCATATATATCCAAAGTAAACTAAATCATTATTTCAAAGAGATATCTGTACTCCATGTTTACTGCAGCATTATTTACAATAGTCAAGATACAGAAACAACCTAAGTATCCATCAATGCATGAATGGATGGATAAGGGGAAAAATGTGGTATATATACACAATGGAATATTATTTAGCCATAAAAAGGAAAATCTTGTCATTTACAGCAACTTGGATGGACCTTGAGGGTATTATGCTAAGTAAAATAAGTCAGAGAAAGACAAATACTGTATGATCTCACTTATTTGTGGAATCTAAAAACAACAACAAAAAACAAGCTCATAGACACAGAGAACACACTGGAGGTTGCCAGAGGCAGAGAGTAAAGGGTAGCGGGTGGACAAAATGGGTGAAAGGGATAAAAAGGTAAAACTTCCAGTTATACAATAAATCATGGGGATATACTGTACTGCATGGCGACTATAGTTAATAATAACATTTGAAAGTTGCTAAGAGAGTAGATCTTAAAAGTTCTTATCACAAGAAAAAAAATCTATAACTTTGGCGACTGGTGTAAACTAGACTTATTTTGGTGATCATTTCACAATACATACAAGTATTGATCATTATGTTGCATGCTTGAAACTAATACTATATGTCAATTATATAAAATAACCACAACAAACCATGCCCAGATCTGGCACAGACATTTGAATTAGCAAACAAAAACATGAAAATGGTTATTGTAACTGCAATATATGTTCAAAAAATTAATAATAGACATGGAAGATACAAAAAAGAACTAAATCTAACTTCCAGCAATGTCAACTACAATTACTGAGAAAAACAGCTGGATAAGACTAAAGCAGATTATACATTACAAAGGAAAAGATTGGTGAACCTGATGACGCAGCAATAAGAACTATCCAAAATGAATTAGAAACAAGATTACAAAAATTAACAGAGTGCCTATGAAAATGTGAGATGACTTTAACTGGCTTAATGTACATGTAATTGGAGAAATAATATCCAAAATTTGCCAAATTTCATGAAAACTATAAATCCACAGATCCTGGAAGATTGATGACCCCCAAACATAAGAAACAAGAAGAAAACTACACCAAGACATATCATAATCAAATTTCTTAAAACCAGTGATAAAGAGAAAATCTTAAAAATGGCCAGAGAAAAAGACATACTACATATAAAGAACAAAGATAAGGATGACAGCATGTCTGATCATAAACAATGCAGGCCAAAGATAGTGGAGCAACATCTTTTAAACTGGGATGAGCAAAGGGAGGGATTATAAAGGAGCATGAGGAAAGTTCTGAAAGTGATGAATATGTTCATTATCTTGATCATGGCAGTGGTGGCACTGGCACATACAGATGTCCAAACTTATCAAATTTTGTAAGTTAAATATATATAGTTTATTCTAGGTCAGTTATAAGTCAATAAAGTTATTAAAGAATAAATGTATGAAAACAAGTTCACCTTGAAGTCAGAGAAAGACAAATATCATATGATATCACTTATAAGTGCAATCTAAAATATGATACAAATAGACTTATTTACACTTGTGGTTACTAAAGGGGAAAGGGTGGTTGGAGAAGTAAATTAGGAGTTTGGGATTAGCAGATACAAACTACTATATATAAAAGATAAACAGAGAATCTGCCTGCTAATGCAGGGGACACGGGTTCGAGCCCTGGTCTGGGAAGATCCCACATGCCGCGGAGCAACTAGGCCCGTGAGCCACAACTACTGAGCCTGCGCGTCTGGAGCCTGTGCTCCGCAACAAGAGAGGCCGCGATAGTGAAGAGGCCCGCGCACCGCGATGAAGAGTGGCCCCCGCTTGACACAACTAGAGGAAGCCCTCGCACAGAAACCAAGACCCAACACAGCCATAAATAAATTAATTAATTAAAAAAAAAAAAAAAAAAAAAAAAAAAAAGATAAACAATGAGGTCCTACTGTATATAGCACAGGGAACTATATTCGATATCTGTAATAACCTATAATGAAAAAGAATATGAAAAAGTATATTTTCAGTTATATTTTATATATATAAATATATATATATATATATATATATATATATATATATATATATATATATATAAAAAACTGAATCACTTTGCTGTACACCAGAAACTAACACAAGTTCACCTTCACCAATAATCAAATAAATATTAATCAAAAATAACAATGAGGTTCTTTCCTGTTTCATGTGTATGCATATATAATTTTGGTCTTAATGGTTAATGATGTTGATAGTCTAGTAAAAAAAAAAAAAAAAGGCACTCAGAAGTCCCAATGGGATTATGTTGGAAACAACCCTTTGGAATGTCTTAGAACTTTGAACCATTCATTCCACTTCTTATCATCTACCTCAAGAAAATAATCCCAAATATACAAAATATTTAAAACATAATATTTTCAATGTGGTATGATATTTAATAGTCCAAAGAAAGGGACCCAAGCCAAATACCCCATACATCAGTCCAGATAAGTAGCACAAAAGCCAATGTGCTATTTAATTTCACAGTTTAGCCTAGAGTTAACTCTAGGCTAAACTGTGAAATTAAATAGCACATTGGCTTTTGCACACAGAAGTTTACTTCTCCCCACATAAAGATGCAGGTCAAGGGGTCCTACTTCATCCATTGATCAGAAATCCAGACTCACTTCATCTTGTGATCCTGCCATCTCAAATGTAGCATGGTGGCAGGCAAAGATCAGATGAGAAAATTATACCTTAGTTGCTTCTGACCAGAAGTGAACCACATGATTTTACTCACAGGTTGAATTATTCACATGTCCCTTGAGCTGAATAAAAGGAGGGTGGTACATGTGGAATGGCACTACGAACTGCCTGTTGGAGGAGGTCACTGAGAGGACAATACCATCAGTTGACCCAGGAGCTGGACTTGGCCATCAGAGGCTCCCCCAACCCTATCCCATCCTTGGAATGTACATCCTGCCCACTATCCCCATACTAACAGCTGCTTCAAGGATGTAGCCTCGAGAAAGTAAGGTGTCAAGGAGACCACCTAGATGGTACACCTGACTGAACCCAGTTAAGGCCTCTACATAAACTTTAAGATTATGGTGGACAAGTAGAGAGATCCACTCATCTTGTGGCCACCCAGGACAAGCCTCCTGAGTTCCCTTGCTTGCTAAGTCTGCAAGCAATCCGGAATGGTCTGCCTCTTTCTTCAGTCTCTCCTTGCCCTCCATGTATGGGGGCCATTTTGTGAACCAACATACTATAACCCACAGAGAGGAATTACTTTTTAAAATATTGTTTTTTTTATACCTTTATTGGAGTATAATTGCTTTACAATATTGTGTTAGTTTCTGCTGTACAACAAAGTGAATTAGCTATATGCATACATATATCCCCTCCCTCTTGGAGCTCCCACCCACACCCCCATCCCACCCATCTAGGTCATCACAGAGCACCGAGCTAAACTCCCTGTGCTAGACAGCAGGTTCTCACTATCTATTTTACACATGGTAGTGTATTTATGTCAAACCTTATCTCCCAATTCATCCCACCCTCCCCTTCCTCCCCTGTGTCCACACATCCATTCTCTACATCTATGTCACTATTCCTGCCCTGGAACTAGGTTCATCTGTACCTTTTTTCTAGATTCCACATACATGCGTTAATAAACAATATTTGTTTTTCTCTTTCTGGCTTACTTCACTCTGTATGACAGACTCTAGGTCCATCCACATCTCTACAAATGAACCAGTTTTGTTCCTTTTTATGGCTGAGTAATATTCCATTGTATATATGTACCACATCTTCTTTATCCATTCATCTGCCGATGGATGGACACTTAGGCTGTATCTGGCATAGACTGTACCTTGTATATTAAAAAAATATTATGTAGAAATTTAAAATAATGTTTTAAAAGAACAGATAATAACTTGAAAAAATGCTTTTGCTATGATGTTTGAAAAAGTCATAAACTTGCATATGCCATTTATTAGTTTTGTAGCCTTGAGTAAATCACTTAGTTTCTGTAAACCTTATTTTATTCATGTGTAAAATACAGATAGAGATATCTCCTTCATCAGATTGCTGTGAGAAAAAGACAGCTATGCATGTTGAACCCTTAGCTCAATGCCCAAATCTACGAGATGGTCAATAAATAGTAGGAATTTTAAAAATTTATTTCTCTGTATCACTCATCATCTGCATGTTATATATTCATTTTTTAAGATTATTCTCTCTCTCTTTTCAATGGCGCTGGGATTTGGCTTGCTCAGCAATGTACTCCTAATGCCCAGAAAAAAAATTATAATTGAATAAGTATCTTATTAGTTTAGTGCACCTTGGTATTGTTTTTTTAGTGGATATCCTAGTCGCGCATACTTGTCTTATTACTGTCTAACTTAAGTTAGTATATTCACATCTAGAATAATACAAGAAACTTTAAAAAGTTTAACCCTATGTAATCTCTCCTGTGTGTGTTTTTGCCTCACAAAGTTCCCTTCTACATGTTATATAAAATAGTGGTTGTTTTACACAGCTAGTATTCTTTCATATTTACCCCCTTCTTTATCCCTTCTATAATCCTTTATTCTTTCATGTCGTTCAAAGCTTCCACCTGAAATAACTTTTCTTCAGCCTAAAAAATGTCCTTTAGGATTCACGCAGTATGACTCTTCTGGTAATAAATTCTCTCAGCTTTTGTTTGTCTGAAAAAGTCTTCATTTTGCATTCATTGTTGATGAACGTTTTCATTAGGTATAGAGTTCAAGACTGAAATTCTTTTTTTTTTTTTTTCAGTGCTTTAAAAAAATGCCATTTTATTGTTTTCTGGATTCATAGTTTCTGTTGTAACATCAGACATCAGTTTTACTGTTGCTTCTTTGAAGATAATGCACCTATTTTCTCTGGCTGCTTTAAGATATTTTTCTTTAACTTTGATTTCAGCAATTTGACTATAAGGTGTCTATGTGTGATTTCCTTTGTATTTCTCCTGTTTAGGTTTCACTGATCTTCCAAAATATGTGGGTTGAGATCTTTTATCAGTCAGGGGGAATTCTCAATCATTATCTTTTCAAAGGTTGCTTCTTCCTCATTCCCTCTCTCCTCTCTTTTTGGGACTCCAATTACACACACCTTAGAAGATTTGACTGTGTCTCACATGTCTTTTATACACTGTTCCCTTCTTTCCATTTTCTTCCTCTCTGTGCTTCTGTTGAAATTCTATTGACCTGTCATTCAATTCACTAATCCTGGCTTCTACTGAGCCCAGGTTCTTTTCATATTCATTCATTGTGTTTTTAATTTTGTATATTGCATTTTAAATTATAAAATAAAAAATAGCTCTTCTGTAAGTACGAATTCTGTATTGGAATACCACATTTCCTTCCATTTTGACTACCTTTTCCTCTATTTTAGCACTTTAATGGTTATTTTAAAATCCTGTCTCTCACAGACATAGAGTACAGACTTGTGGTTGCCAAGGGGGAGGGGGCTGGGGGAGGGAGGTATTGGGACTTTGGGACTGGCAGAAGCAAACTGTTATGTATGGGATAGATAAACAACAAGGTCCTACTGTATAGCACAGGGAACTATATTCAATTTCCTGTGATAAACCGTAATGGAAAAAAATATGAAAAAGAATATATATATGTATAACTGAGTCACTTTGCTGTACAGCAGAAGTTAACACAACATTGGAAATCAACTATAATTCAATAAAATTTTTTAAAATTAAAATTCCATCTTAATTCTAATATCTGAACAACTTGTGTAAGTTACTTTTATCTGTTGTTTTTCTTAGCTCATTATAAACTCATCCTTTTAAAAAAATAATCATGCTTCAGAAGTTTTGATTGGATGTGAGTCATGTAAGTTTGTAGAGTCCCTGAAGGATGATTTTTTTTTCTTTTTTTGCAAATAGAGTACCAACAGATCAACTTAATATTAGAGACAGTGGTTTTTTTTTTTTTTTTTTTTTTTTTTTTAATCCTTTGTAAGACCTGATTGATTTTAGTTTTGCCCTTACTCCTAGGGTGTATCCTTTGGGGAGCCTTAACAAAAAACCTAAATTGTTTACAAGCCCCTCTAACTTGGCAGGACTTGAATTAAACTTTGTTTCCTTAGCTCCAAGACATCTAATTAAATCTCTACACAGTTTCATACCCTATCAATTGCTGCTTACACTGGGCTTCTTGAAGCCTTGACTTACACATGTGCAATTTAGTAGTCAGCTGACAATTTAAGAGGAAATTTCATGCATATTTTGAATTCCCCTTCCTTATTGATTTCCTCTTCTTTAGGATTCCTGCCACTCCCAGTTTCCAGCTCCACCTCCTCATCCACTAAGACTGTTACTTTTTTGTTGGGACTTTATTCTCCATGCTGGTGAACTAAGGAGTGCCCTCAGAGGGAAAGTCAAGTAAATGGAATTTACCTAGTACACTTCTCTTTTTGCAAGAATCACATTCTTCAGATTTATTCGTGCTTTGATTAATCTCCAGTGCCTTCAAACAATTTTTAAATATGTTGTCCAACATTGGTGGGACTATAATTAGAATTAGTTTCCTTAGCAGCTGGTAGGCTCCTCATATTGATTCCATGATCCATATATTAATAACCACTATGGTAGGTAGGGTCAAGTGTAAGCCCCTAAAGCTATCCCCATCCTGACAAAAAGAGAAACCTGAAGCACTATATAACCCCATAAGCCATTACAGAGATTAATGCCACCATCAAAAATTTAAAGAATATTTGACTCCTGCAAAAATTAGAGTACATTTGACCCTTGAACTACGTGGAGGTTAGGGACTCTGACTCCCCTTACAGTTGAAAATCTGCATATAATTTTACAGTTGACCCTACGTATCCGTGGTACTGCATCCATGGATTCAACCAACTGCAGATCGTGTAGTACCATAGCATGTATTTATTGAAAAAAAATCCTCACATAAGTGGACCCAGGCAGTTCAAACCCGTGTTGTTCAAGGGTCAGCTGTATTGTTTTGGGTGACTAATGATTACTATCAACCTAACTGATATCCACAGTCATAAGTGTTCTGATAGATAATGACTATTTCCTAGAAGAGGTCAACACAGCCTCTCAAACTTGGTATGCAGCTATTTATAAGACAAATGTGTTCTTTTCAAACCCCATCAATAATAAGGATACAATTCAGTTTGCTTTTATATGTGAAATATGGCAATACACATTCACTGTCTCAGCCCAGGGCTCAGTTAACTCTCCTGATTTCTGTCATAATATAGCCACAGGAATGTTAAATCTTTATATTCAGCAGAACACCATGCTTGAACTCTTTATTGATGACATCATGCTGGTCAGCAGCAATCTATGATATTATGGAAATGATACATTCAGAATCGTGCCCTAACAGGTCCAGAGAGTACAACTCAGTTTCATGGACACCTGGACCAGATACCCATGCTCCTTACCTATGTTGCACCAATGGTCATGACTGTGGCCCTGTGTGGTATTCCCTAAAACCAGATGAATGAAAAGAAAAAACTCAGGCCTCTGTGCAGATGCCTTGTCCAGTTATGTGAGTGCAAGATGAAAATGTTATTCTGCCACTCTACAGCTTGTCTCAGGAGCAGCCTTAAAAGACAGTGGTGAGGGGAACTTCTAGAAATACACTCATTTGTCTCCTTTTTCGAAAAGATAAATGGTCTGAAGTAAGGATCTATGTGGGCTCATGAAAAATTGCAAATATCTTGACTGACTGGGCAGGGGACTAGAAAAAATTGGAAAAGCAAATCTAAGAAGCTTTAGGGTAGATGCACATGCATGAACCTATGTTGGTGGGTACTAACTATGTGGATATTTGTGTATCATATTGGTGAACATCAGAGAGGACCCACAGCAAAGGAGGCTTTCAATAACATGTGAACAGAATGACTTATGTAATATTCTATATTCTGTCACTCCTCTACTTGTACAATAGGCTTACAAATGGTATATCCATGTTGGATGGAGTCTATGCATGGTTCCAACAGCAACCCCTTTTGAATAAAGCTGATATAGAAACTGCCCAACACCAGGCATATCATCAACACAATTCAACTCTGTGACATCAAAACGGTAATTAGCTTGCACCTTCTGTCGAGTTAAAGACATTGGGTCCCTTCCACCCTGTAGGGGGCAGCTATGGATCCTTATTAGATTTGAAAACTATTCTAGATATAAGTTTCCCTTCTCAAAGTGCCTATTATAGAAACATTAGAGTACTTATGGAATGTCTGATATACTAGGATAGACTATGGTATACATCACCTCAGACCAACTGGCCAAATTTGCAGTAACAATTGTTGCATGACCACGTAACTCATTCTTATTTTACTATTTGGTGCATCACATGGAATTAGTCTACTAGAATGTTAGAGTGGCCCATTAAGAGCTGCACTGAGGTTCAAGAATAACATTCTGCAGGTTTTAGTTCCTGTCTTCCAGAATGCACTATATGCAAGAAACCAATAGCCAATATATGATGCTGAGTTTCAAATAGCCAGAATGCACTGGTCTGGAAGCCAAGTTGTGGGAGGAGGATTAATGTCTCTCACTATCACTCCTAATGAGCCACTTGCAAAATTTGTGTTTCTCATACGCTTTTAGATTAGAGACCTTGGTTCGCCATTGTGGGGAGGAGTGCTTCCACTAGGGGACATAGTAAAATTTCCCCTAAACCTAAAATTACAGCTGCACCTGGATCACTTGGGACTATTCATGCTGCTGTTGTAGTATGTTAATTATCATAAGAGCTAAGGTTACTGCTACCCTAAAGGGAGTAGTAGAGACTATCTCTAGAAATCAAGGGATTCATTGGGGACTTTTGCTGGTACTCTGTGTGGACAACTACAGCCTAATAAGGGCAAGAGAACCCAGTGCTCAGATCCCTCAGGAAAGAGGGCTGAGTAACCTTAGAAGACAAGAAATAGAGACTAGCTGAAGGTCTAGCAAAAGGTATAGGAATATAGAATCAGTGGTGGAAGATGAAAATGGTGACTTTACATGGTTTCAGCACTATTTGCAGCAGTAGGACTGGTAGTACATTCTATTAACTCTTCTTTATTTAAGCTTTTGATAGAGATTTTACCTGGCCCCTATCTTCAGGGATCAGTGAGAGATGGACATAAGATTGGGCAAAATTGGAACTGAATCATACAAGGGAGGGACTATACCAGATGCTTTTCCTATTCTTTATCCTTCTTGCTTGGACCAACTCTGATTTCTGATTCAGCAGTGGTAGATATTCCCATGCTGACAGCGCCCCAACTTAAACACATGCTGTGTGTCTTTGTCTGCTTTTCTGCTTCCAGGTGTTCCCCCACACCGTGGGATCCCAGTCAGCCCAAGTAAAAATGTAATGCAGACACATGAGAGAGTCAATGTTCTCAGAAGCCACCCTCAACCAGTGGGGAATACACAGATCGATAGTATCTTCATTGGCAATACTTGTCTTCATGGCACCTTAAGGTCTACCAGCTCTGATATTTCCCTACCAATGTTGGATTAATGGGGTTATCTCTACTGCAATTGTGTCAGCAGGGACCTAGGACTCTCTGGAAGGCTTTCTGTGGTCCTGCCTACTTTATATCACTGGACAAATTTTTCAGGGACTTTGTGTGAGAAAAGGAAAGGGCTCATTTTTCTTCAGTACATCAATATATTTCCTTTCCTTACTTCCCTCTATCTACTTCATAGGCTAAGGGAACCTATTTTCTGGCCAAGGTGGCAGGATCTTCTTAGTCTCTGTTTCTCCCCGTCATCTTACTGAGGTTCTAAAGGCTCTGTGTTTCTGCAAGGTTTTGGTTTATATAAGAAACCAAAGCCAGAAGAACGTATACATTTTCTACCTTCCATGCTTCCTCTGAGGCAATAAATATAGAACAGTAGGAAGAGGGACGGGGAGCAAGAAGGAAAATTCTATTTTCATCTTCTATATAGCACTTATTTTCTTCCCTGCCAAAGTTTCTTTACAGCTGACAAATCACTTTTCATCACAAGATGAATCCAGAAAGATATCTCGAAAATAAATCCCACCTCATGTGCAGAATTCCAGGGTACACTATAGTTATCTTTTGCAGAACTGTAAAATTACCCTCAATGATTTCCTCCCTTTTTGCATCCATCTCTATGTCTTTTAGGTGGCTGAACTCACCATTTATTCAGCTGACTTGGGCCACTGCAGCAATATCTATATGTGATGTTTTCAATATGCTTTGATGGAAAAATAAACAATGTAAATCTTAAAACTTGTCTGGAGGAAAAAAAATTCCCCATTTTTTTTTCCACTGTGCTATACTCCTGTACTCCTTTACTGAAGGCCCAAGTGTAAGTGCAGAAAAGATAAAAAGCAACAATACCCAATAAATGTTAACACACATATTTCATTACATAGAGGATCTTAATAGCCAGAATTGCAAAAAGATTGTGAGAAAAGTCCAGGTAATTATGATTAAATGCAAAATGTTTTAAACATAAACTGCACCCTGAGAAATACTGACAAAAGTATATGAAAAACAATAGTGATATGATAAAACAACACCTATTTCAACCTTACTCTGTATGGTAGGTATTCACAGTATGAGGTTTTCTTTTCCTCCCTTTTTTTTCCTTTTTTTTTTTTTTTTTTTTTTTAATGGAAGAAGAGTTTGCTACAAAGAAGAGAAAATGGCACTATTTGAATTGCAAATTTCTGCTGCAACCATTTGTTTCCCCTTAATATTTTCTAGGGTGACTTGAAATTTGGACTACTTAAGCATCTCTAGTTGAAATACACTGCCCTTAGTCATAAGCACCTTGAAACACAGTCAACGAGATCTTTATAGTCCCTGCCTTATAGTTGTAGTAACCATATGTGAAGAAAGCATTAGAAAACTATGGCTAGATTTCATTACTGAATGCTCTTTTATCACTATCTACCAGTTATCTCCTTAACATCTGTTTATTTAAGTACAGAACAAATCTGACAATTTGCCATTGTAATTTTACCACTGAAGTTGGAATCTCTGAAGTGGAACAGAATCCAATGTAAACTACAAGCCTGGCATTTTCAGGACAAGTTTTCCAAAAGGCACTGTATTCTTTCTACTAAATTAAAAACATGGAGAGAGTGGGTGCTGCATCAATTTTATCAATGTGATAAACTATTTACTATGTTATCCAATTCTACGTGTTTAGCCACCAGAAAGAGCAAAGTATGTTTTCATTTGAAATAGTGAAACAAATAAAATGGGAATTAATTGACACTCCATGGATAATTAATGAAAGCACCATGCACCTATTTACTTTGAGGTTATCAATCAGTGTTCTGGACTGCTCTATAAAATATCAGGATTCCTTTAACTATTGTAGGAAACTTCCATATTCTCTGAGAAAAGTAGTAGCTTGAGTAAAGAACAAACTGCCTTTTAATTACTTAGTAATTTAATGGAGCTCCTAGGTAGACACTGGTAAACACTTTGTAATTATATATTCCTGCAGACAGAAATTGCCTGCTCTCTAATTTCATTCCATACTGTATGTTGGCTGGACAGCATGGAGCGTATTGAATGACCTGTCAAAGTAAATGTTCATTTATATGCAGCCAGTGGAGAAATCTATTGATGTCTGTAGTAATATAATATCCAAAGCACAGATGCTTAAGGAGTTTTCCCTACACCCACTTTGGTGGTTCAAAGGAGAGTTTTCTATTTTCTTGTGGGTGGTGGGAGGGAAAGGGCACAGCTATGTTTTGGAAAATGATCTGGATTCCAGAATTGCCTCCCCAGTATCTTTTATATTTCCATTTATAATAACAAGGATGGCTTTCACTTATAGATTTCTTTTTACCTGGAAGTCTCAAAACACTTCACAGATATTGTCTCATTTTTGCAGCTTTACCATCCGGTACAAGGAACCAGGCAGAGTGCCATCTGTGTTTGTCTTCATAAGAGAAGTCACCTGGGGTATGACACAATAGTCCAGATCCTGACAGGGATAGTACCTTGTCACCACTATTAAATCAACTAGGTGACACCGAATTTTTTTAATGCTTATTTTAGGATCAACATTTCAGTAATTCAATTCAAGTCACAGAAAACAGAATAATATAGCATCCATTCAAATTGATGTGGAATTTTATTTGTATGAGAGTCACAAAGATCTCTGGTATAACCAAAGAACACTCACAACCCTTGAGAAACATTTAAATATTTTTGGAAAAGCACTTATCAATGATTTTGAAAACAAAATATTAATAAAAGATGAATGTCACCCCACTGTGACAAAGAAAAGTGATCTCTATGAGGGTCTCTAAGTAGCTTGGAACAAAAAAGTGAAACTGAAAGGAGTCAAAAGAAAACAAATATTTCAGTGAGAGAGAATGAGATCTTTTTAGAGTAGTGGTAATGTGTTTTAAATAATTTGGTATACTTTTCAACCTGAACTATATAATTAGATAAAGCCAAGAATATCCCACTCCTACTAGATGTAATAATCATATTTGGCATTTGGAAGTAAAAGATACTAAAATATTATTATATCTATTCTAAAGAAATTAGAGTCTCCAATTTGCTCCTAGGACCTCATGCAAAAGGAGCCACAGCAAAGAATAGGAATTGTTTCCCATCCTGCTTTGCTGTAAGGATTGCCTCCTCTGCCTGCCAATTAAGCAATGCAGATTAATGCTCATTATGAAAACTGTGTGAAACATGAGCAAGAGCTTGCATGTAAAGAGCCATGAAAGTTATAAACAAAGACACTAGGGTCATTTAAAGGGCATGCAATTCTTTCATTAATTAATTTTAAAATGTAGTTTCCCCTATCATGGTTCATTGGTCATTGGCCCCATTAAACTGTATCAAATAAATCACTGGTTTGCTTTTCTATTTTACACCTTATTACTGATAGACTTTCTACTGTTTCCACTAAAATACACAATTTGTAGGCACCAAGTTGATCAATGAGATAGTATGGCAAACTTATTAAGACTCTGCCCGTTGGTGGACCTAATCGTCCATCCTTATCTACTTATTTGTTCCGTTATATCTTCACTTCTAATTATCTAATTTCTAATTCAAACTTTCTTCTCACAGATTAACACTTTTATTTATCTATGCAGGTCAGCCCTAGACAATTTTTCTAAACTTCTTAATCCTTTAGTGTTTAAAATACGTACACCATTATGGAAAATGGAAAAATGCAGAATCTTTTAACATGCG
Organism: Balaenoptera borealis; assembly: GCF_965194805.1. Classification (NCBI taxonomy): domain Eukaryota; kingdom Metazoa; phylum Chordata; class Mammalia; order Artiodactyla; family Balaenopteridae; genus Balaenoptera; species Balaenoptera borealis. The sequence goes on from NC_138874.1 coordinate 95,723,612, forward strand.
CAAACAGAAAGATTGTTAGGTCTTAGAGACCTTCGCTCTGCACACATCTAAATAGAATAATTGGAATTTCCATTTACATGAATATTTGAGTCATTTTAAACTTTGGGTAAAGGTATTTGGATGAAGTTTGAAATAATATTCACCAGGCTTCCAGTATTACAAATTGGGTAAGTGAGTTACATGTGCCCATCTCATTGGCATTTTTATTCATCGTCTTTGGACACTAATGCATTAATTTGGATAAATTCTGTCTAAAGATCAAAAAGAGATGACAATGTACACAGACATTCTGATAATTTTCCAAGAACTTAGAATCTCCTGGGGCTTTGAATGAGCTCCAAGTATCAGTGGATAGTCCACTTCTCATGCCCCACCTTGTTTCCTAGGCTATGACAACTGTCAATGAAGAGGTCAGTTACAGTAAATGCCAATGGCCATTATAATTGCTGATTTCAGAAACACTGTATATATATATAATGGTGAGATACCAACACTGGGTCTATCTGTCCAAAGACAGAAATATGAAAATCTATATATGAGAAGAGCCATATGGTAGCATTAAACAAAAAATCCAAATACTTAAGGAGTCTGAGACATGTGGTGTAATGGAAAATGATGTGACGTGTCTAAGAGATCAAATATAGTGCTCATTCACATCTCAGAACAATGTGACAGCAAAAGGGTAGAGAGTCATTATTTTATGATTCATATAAAAAGTAAAATTAGTGTTTTTTTAAATAAAATATGGGTGGTGAGTGGAAGAGATATTTGGAAAACCAGCCTGGGCTGCAATATAAAGGAGCTGCTTTTACATCACCAATTAAAGTTGACCTCAAATTCCCCTCTGTCAATTTTTACTTCCTTTATATCCCGGGTTCATTCTCCTTCTTATAATCCCACATTTCAGAGAGTTTACTAATTAGCTCTGCTCAGCCTGGACTCACCGAGATTGGGATACATCACAGCACCAGAGAACACTATAACTACCACTAGAAGTCTGTGTGTGGTTCAAGTCAAGAATGGCACTAGGTCTTACCCAGGAATCTACACAAGCATGGGATTCTTGGCCATTAGGGCTGTTGCTACTACTGTGGTTTCCACCGCTGATGTGTTTGCAGGCTCATCCAAAGTTCAGACAGAGCTGGGGCTCCCAACCTGAGATGCAAAGACTCATGCATTGACACTCACTCTCAATAAGTGATAACAACTTTCTTTCTGGACGTCTTGATTGTCAGCTGCGAAAACAAGGTCCACAGCATGGTGAAACATGATGCCATCTCACCTTCCAAAGAGGCAGCACCATCATTGACAGCATTTTGTCACTGCTGGTCAAGTCCCAAAGAAGAGTAGTGTCTGCTCTGTCCAGTGTAGCTCTTGGGTTGTGAGGAAGTCAATTGTGTGATATTTGGGGAGAAGAAGTACTTATGCCACCCTTAAGCCATGTCAGAACATTGATATTCCTTTAGAGTTTTAGAATTTGTAAAGCAATTCCAAGTGTGTTCTTTACACTCACACAATCTCTAAGAGTTAGACTAGGTACAATTGTTGTACTTCAAAATTAAAGTTTTTGTAATTACAACAAACTATGTATAAACATATCTGATCCTGCAAAGTAGATGCTCTCACTCTCCAGCTAGACTGTAAGCATCATGAAAATAATAGTTAACCTTTTTCTTTTTAATTTTACCTCTATATCATCACATCAAACAGATGTCTAAACAATAAATGTGATGGATTTCATCTTCCGTAAACTTTGTTTCTGCCAGTTTTATCCTTTTGAATATTTCGTATGTTTGTTTTTCAAATCAAGTCATTATTTTACATAGAAAAGTTTTTCATACCAAGCTAAGTCTTACATTTTCTTTCAAGCAAGCTCATATTCCACCTTATCCCAGATGTCTTTCCATCAGCTCCACTCAGACTTAATCTCCCACCTCCTACTCTCATAATATATTGATTGGAAATCAGATCACTTACCCCTCTCTGCCATCTAGAAGTGCTATTTGTGTAGCCTTCTCTGTCCTCCTTCACTAAATCATGAGCATCTATAGGCCAGGTCATTAATTTTTGAATTCTGGAGTCTAACCAATAGCTAACACATAATAGATACTAAGTAAATGTTGGATTATAAATTTATACCATTTTGTCATTTTAGGAAATAGTATTATATAACAAAGAAAGAATTATGTACTATGACCCTTGGAGTCAAGGACCATTTTAATGATTTTAACAAGACAATAGCATAGTGCTTTGCCTATTGGTAGGTCTCAGTAAATGTATTAATTGTATAACTACAAATGCACTATAAATTTCATGTTGCTTAAATTACTGTATGACTAGGTGGGCATACCTGTTCACATTTTTAGTGATATTGACATTATGTTCTAAAGAAAAATGGAAGGGTTGAGGAGTGCTCACCAGAGAAGAACAGTTGCAGGGGAGAAATATGCCACCATTATTTAAAATGCCCTTTCTCACTGTCTGCCTGGCAATGCACAGAAAGAGCATCACAGATTAAAAAAAAAAACAAAAAACTACCTTTATGGCTTTCCCTTAATAAAAAATCACACTACTGGCTGTATCTGCTGTTAGTCAATAATGCATACCCCCATACTCACTGGGGAACTTGTAATTATTTGAATAGTAGCCAGTTTAGGTCATACCAGGGGAGCCATAAATAGTAATTAGAGGTTTCTATAAAAGCTTTTTAATTTGTTATTCCATAGCTCATTTACATTGTATGCTATATGTCACTGAAAATGCACCTTCTGCAATGCAGGGACTGGAGAGAAAACATTCTGCACATCATGGTATATAAAAAGATACTTTTTTATCCTAAGGTTGCTGTAGGAAGCGGGAAGCAAAGGACTTTAAAGCCACAGTGCATAATTCAGAACTATGCACAGCTGCTCCAGGACTGTGTGAGTTGCATATGTGTGTTTTAGACAGTTGGCAAGAGGATTGGTGCTAGGCTTTGGTGACAAATTGAAGCAATTCTATAGGCTCCAGGTGAACATGAAAAGCTGCCCTACCTTAACTGAAAAAAATTTTTTTACTGCTTTCCCTTTCTTCTCTAAACCCTAATGAGATTATAATTAGTTTTTACATTCTTAAGATCATGTTTTCCTTAGGGGACCACCCATGTTCATGTTTGCACAGTGGGAAAATAGAACTTTCAAATAAAACAAAATGAAACAATCTCTTTAAAGTATCTTTGTAAATCATTGGGATGTTTTCTTAATAGTGAATCTATAGCTTTATAGATGTTTTATTTTATAAACCGACAGAGGTAAAAAATGGCTTTGAATTCTAAAGCCAAAGAGCTTTTTTTTTTTTTCTTTTTTTGTCTATCTGTAAGGAAGATAGTTTTCAAATCCTCCAATTTTCAGATTCTAAAAAATCCCAAACTGTTTACATAAATCCTTCATCAAACATACAACAGTCTTACAATGGTTTGACTCTCTTGCTTAAAATCTAGCTCCATACTCTGTTTGCTAACAATGCCAGTGCTTCCTTGATTACATCCATTACCTCATGAATCTTTTTTTTTTTTTTTAATTAAAGTCTAAGCAGCTTCTGAAGATGGGACTCAGTTCCATGGCATGTATTAAATTCTTATTTCAATTCCTCTGAAACAGAGCCTTGGCCACATTTCTCTAAAACTGCATGCTTGTTACTATATGCTTAACACTTGCATCAGAATTTTGCAGATGTCTTAACATTGCTAGTAAGAGACTGATTTACTAATCTTTCCCTTTCCAATCTACAATAGCCACAAAGCTGATTCTTTGGTGAAAGATATTTTAGGATACGGTGACAATTATATGCAAGGAGATGATTACAAGAATACTAACTAAACTAGTAAAAGTTGCAATTGTACCCCATTCTTCAGCTACCTTAGACTTTAACTATATTTACCTTAGCCTTTTAAGATTTCATACATGACCCAAGAATTCTCAGCAAGTTTAGGAACAAGCTTTACTGTTTTAACAGAAGATTGACTGGAAAAATGCCAGATTTATGGCTCAGTTTGTACCAAGAAGATCATAGCAAATAACCATGTAAGTACTCTTTTTATTTCCTTTCAATGTAGCTCTAAAAATTGGGGTTCAGATCTTGGAAGTCTATTCACTATTCCCCAATTTATGTAAATAACACGTTATTTTGTTTTAATAAAAATTCTTATAATTTAAAACTGAAAACTAAAAGAATATTAGAAATGTTTGGTTGTTTCTGTTTTTTTTTTTTTTAAATATGAACCAAACACCTTGAGTGAGGCTCCTGAAACTATGGGCCTTGTAAACTTTGTGCTAAATATTTGTCTACTTTTCTAGTAAAGATACCCTTACATTAGTCAATAGTTGAAGGCAGTGATCAGCAATAAAAGGCTTGCAGGCCAAATCTGGCCCTCCACCTGTTTCTGTAATAAAGTTTTATTGGAATATGGCCATGCCCATTTGTTTACATTTAGTCTATGAATGCTTTCACCCTATGATGGCAGAGTTGCATAGTTGTAACAGAAACCATATGGCACATACAACCTAAAATATTTACTATCTGGCTCTTTCCAGAATTAAGTTGTCAAATCCTAGTTTAAGTAACTTCATTCAATGTAAGTGCATCTGCCTCCAAGACGCCATTTTCTTTTGAATATCAAAATGCATCAGAAGTCTTCTGATGACATATCCTGGAGAATGGAGTACTTTCTCCTCTTTTTATCATCTTCTCGTACTTCTCAGTACAGAGGAAAAGGGAAGAGTGCGGGATCTCTGATGGAGTTGGAGGAGGAGAAAGAAGAGAGGAGGAAACATCTTTTCATGGCTGCCTTATAACCAGACATTTCACTTACTACAGACAATAGCTTTCCTGAACAAATATTTTGGTGAACTTTTATAGTTAACTCTTTGTTTTATACTGACACGTATAACTGACCCCTGTCCTCAAAAGTTAAAACAGGGTCTCTTCCAGAATCATGAGACGTTTGTCAAGAACACTTCCCTCGCTTTACCCACTGGCCTTGCTAACCTCTAAAAAGGCAGACATTGTCTTGGCCAGAATTCATTTTTGACTTAGAGGTATGCGATTCTAGTCAAAAGGTTTTCTTCTCAAGCATTCAATTATACAAAACTTCTGCTTTTCAAACCTTTTTCTTTTTTTTTAAGTTCAAAATTGTGTGTAGAGTGAAAATTTTGACTTAGAGACCAGTTCATTCACTTTCACCCAGGAATTTTGTTGACTCAAAATATCTTACTTCATTTATAAAGATATCTGGCTTTCTATGCATCATTATTTCATTTCTTTACGTAAGAGTGAATACATTTCTAAATTTGAAAAAAAAAAAAAAAGAAAGTGTTGTGATAAGATGTTTTCCCCTGATGCCACGTGTAGACTGAATCAGTCATATTACCTATATTACCTTTGACCTCACCCTCCTAGGATGGCTGTCAGTGGGCCTGATGCTATGGAGTCAGTTGTCAGCTGTTTGTAAACAAAAATTACAGCCATTACTGTAGTGGTTTTAAAATGAAAAGAGTTAATAGAAGAGGGATGTTGTAAGTCTGGAATTTGCTTTATTTCATTCAACAATTATATTTTAGACACATTTTTTGAATATCCTTATCTGCTATGCATGGTCCCTACATTAAACATGCAATATAAAAATGTAATAAAAATTAAGAATCCAGAAGCCTCCTTGGTAGGATAATAAATAAAATGAGACCAAAGCTAAGGGAATAAAGGAGATTGAAGCATATAGAAGAACATAACATTCAGTCTCCCACTAACATTTTCCTACAGAAACCTGGTCAAAATTAACTCTCCATGCTCTACAATATAGAAAGGAATTAAGAATAACTATAATTTGAAGTGAAAAATGGAGCAGAATGTGGACTCATTCACTGAGATGGGGAAAGGTAGAAAACATATTTCTATGGAAAAATCAGGAGACATAAATTTGAGACGTTTAAGTGTATTCTCATGTTAGTCTCCATTTTAATCTCTAGATCCAGAGTTCAAGGGAAAGTTCATGACTCTTGCTTCAAATCTGAGAGTCATCAGAATACAGAGAGTATTTCCAGTTTTGAAACTAAATGAGACATTTAGAAATGTAAACACTGTATCAAAATAAGAAGACCCAACTTTCCAGTATTCAAAAGGCAGGTAGAGAAGGAGTAGCTGTGAAAGGACACTGAGAAGAAATCTGTGAGAACTAATTGAGCATGATCCCACAAACCCTGAGAGGTTTGCAATGATGGAGTAAGACAGAGGACATGGCGAATGCCACAGAGAACTATGTTAAATGCTGCTGCTGCTGAGAGAGAAAGCAAGATAAAGAGAAATGGCCACTGGATTTGACCATAAAAAGAGCAGTTTAGTGGAGGGTGGGAATAAAATAGAGCAAACTAAAGAGTGGTAGGAAATAAAGAAGATGGAACAGAAAGAGTAGAGACTTGTTAGATGATATCTATTCTTCTCACACAATTTTCACAGCATCAAGAAACTTAATTCACATCCCCCTCTTCCCATTGAGAAAAAAAAAGCAAGCAAAGAAAAATGCAAGCCATATATGTTGTAGCTGACTGTTTAAATACATGTCCTTAAGATATCTGGAGCCACCAAAACCCTCTTGGCTGGTGACTAAAGGGACAACAGTACGTTACAGTAGGATGTGGTGTGATAATATATGAACTTTTCCTTCTTGGAAGGATGAGATATCTCGTTGATACCTTGTGGAAGCAAGACAGTTTACCTTTATAAAGCAAAATTCCTTTCCCTGGTACATAATAATACACTTAGACCAGAGCCACAGACCTGTGAGTGTGAGGGTCAAAAGACGGCAATTCAAGAAGGGGCTATAAATTGAAGGGTTTAGGTACTGCATTACAGTACTGAAGGATAAAGGGAATTATAGGCAGAGACTATAATGTGCAATAATGTATGTTACTCTACTGGATTCTACCAAGGGAAATTCATGTGTAAAACCAGCAAATAACCTGCTGAACACAGCAATTTAGGTCAAACGTTTAAGCAGATTATCACTAATTCTGAATTTTAGAGAGAAGAATCAGTCCATTTATTTTAAAAAGTACCTGGATTGCAAAAAAACTATGTGATAAATGAACAGAAATTATGAACTTGTTTAGGCCATTTTTCATATGGTAGGTACAATGAAAGAAGTTTAAACTCCAGGAATATTCATTAGGAATTTATTGTTCCCCAGGTCTCTTATGAGGGTAAATCTGCTTTGTGTCTGTTAATGAATTATAAGTCAATGCATACATTTTCTTCTCACAAATCAGACTATCCATACCATAAGTAAAATTCTTGATTTGGTGTTATGGATTGTGAAGCTGGAGGAAACTGGAGGAAGAATCTAGCAGGAAGCCTATCTCTGTGGTCAATAGAGAAGACAAGGATGCTATTTCTTTGCTGATGAGAGCACACATTTAAAAACACTATTTTATGCCTTTATTGATCATGAATATGATAGTTGGTGATGATGTTTATGGTGATGGTATTGAACTACTACCCCTTTGAAAAAGGAAAGATTAATTCAAGAGTGATTTAAAATAATGTGTTTTTGCAGGAAATCTTGTCTGTGACTTGAAAAACACCAAACTTTTACAGTATTGCTATATCTTTTTCCAGCTAAGTCTTTGGCATAACTTTCCATAGGAAAACTAACCAATTTATTTGGAGAAACTTTCCCGACATAGAATAACAGTGGTAGGTGTCAGAATAACAGGTAACATTTACTGATTGTTTACTTGATTCTACCATGCACATTCATAAACTTCTTTAATCTTTATTAATATCCTATGAGATGTGTATCTTTCTTGATTTACAGATGAGGACACTGAGGTTTAAATCGATTGAACAATTTACTCAAGGCCATACAACTAATATAGAGTAGAGCCTGGAATTTGGGGTACCTTTTACTACAGAGCCTATACTTTTAAATTCACTTGTATACTGTACAGCCACAATTAAACATTCACGATCTGAACAAAGACTATGTGGGTCTGAATCTTAGGTTGGCCCCTTACTATCTCTGTGTCCTTGGACAAAGTAACTTATTTTCTTGTCATTTCAGTCTTCTGATTGGTAGAAGATAATAAAGAGTATAACATTCCTATTAATTTCATAGAAGTGTAGTGATGACTGAGTAAAACGATATATGTAAAATATTTAGACTTATACCTGGTACTTAGTAAATGCTTAGTACACAATAGGTTTTAACCACAACAAGAACACAACAATAATACTGCTGCATAATTTGAAAACTTATCTCAGTCATTGAAAAAATGTATGCCATTGGCAGAGAGAATCACAAAAAGACATTTTAAAATTTGGGAATTAGTCAATAATATGGATTATGAAGCTCAAATTAGAGCTTTTTTTTAAACTGCCCACTATCCTGTTAAATTAATAATTTTAAAAGGACAGATGAGTTTCCCAAATTCAGTGTTATCACCATGGGCTTTCCTAGTTCATAAATAATTTCACCTAAAATCTTTCTAAAAGGATTACACTTGTCAAAAGTAAAACACATGGAATGACAATGGTTCATTCTCTGAATACATTTTGAAGTGAACAGAACATTAGAATTCTATGAGAGCAGACTTAAGCCCACATTCAGAACTCAGACTTAATCCAAATTAGTCAATTTGTTTGATCATGAAACCAAAGGAAATTCCAACCCCTTCCTTCTCCAAAAACCACCATCTTTGACTGTAATCTTTAAAAATTTCTTTGTCAACAAACACTGAAAGGGTGGAGAAAAGTTCAGGTCACCTTCTCTCCTCTCATTCCCATCAAAAGTTTAAAGGCAACGTCTACCTGTCAAGCTGAATTTGCCTCATATGTACAGAACAAGTTCACACAGTGAGCTATTCAGGAATAACAGAAGATGACGAATGCTTCACAAATGCCCTATCAACTCACTGCTCACTTTGGACACTAGAAGAGGATTGGGATGGGGGTCAATTTAACAGGCTGGATTTCATTTTCAAGAGGTTAAACAAAGATTATTATCCTTGAAGTGCCACATTAGACAAAGTACTAAAGTTCTGAACTCTCTATATAAGTTTCTAATACAGATTGTTTATGCATTCATCTAATGATCATATATATATATATATATCTAATATGTGAATCAATTGTGGCGAGGGGATTTTGAGGGTAAAAGGAGATTATTTCCTTGAACAAAGTATGAAATATAAAAAGATATAATAGCCCACATTGTGAAACACTCAAAGAAATGATCAGAGGGAAACCATTAAAATTTTAAAAATATCTATGGGCAAGCAAGTTAAATCTGCATATTATAAATCCCTCTTGAAGATTCATGATGCACATTAGCAAATAAAATGCTCAGAAGGAGGAAATCCCAGTTGTGTTTTTTCTCCGTCCCCCCACTGTCCAGAAAGCTGGAGCTTTTCTTATTCTATTCTCCCATGCCCCTGATATTGCACAGTCATGGGAAGAGCATGGCAGGCAGAGTGGCTAATGCTCCACCTTTCAGGCCAGAAGAGAGAAAAGGGGAATACAAGGGAACTGGAAAGTAC